>NC_136539.1:14209207-14809207 GCF_910591455.1 Pholis gunnellus
AATGTGGACTGTTCTTGCTGAGTCCTACTAAGTGATGCACAATGGGGCAGTGCTAGTCGGAGGACTGTTTCCCACAAGAGACGGTCAAAAGATTAAAATTATTGAGACACCATTTCTGCACACACACAAAGACGCCTGTATCTTGTGTGCATTTACGGTGCTGTGGTCATAAGATGACTTTACGGTGCAAACAAGGAATAGGACTTAATGCTTCACCTTCAATGTATAAGAGAGAGAGAGAGATGACACTGAATAGTAGTGACAAGAGGCTGAGCCAGAGAGAGAGAGAGAGAGAGAGAGAGAGAGAGAGAGAGAGAGAGAGAGAGAGAGAGAGAGAGAGAGAGAGAGAGAGAGAGAGAGAGAGAGAGAGAGAGAGAGAGAGAGAGAGAGGTGATTCAAACACAGTCTACTTGATACAAATCTGGAATTACTCCAGTGTCTGATTCTGCCACCAATGTGCAAGAGAGAGAACATATGGTGGAAGTGACAAGAGAGGGGTGTAATCCATATGGACACACGCACAGAAAACAGGAAGGACAGAGAGAACATTTTAACATCCAAATATTTGAATACAGTTTACTCCCACTAGATATGTCAGTCTGGGAGCACTGGGCCATTGTAGAAGAGTGTAAATGGGACAAATACAGTGTCAATTCAAACGAACATAAATATGGATTTTCACTCATCCTCGCACAAACACCCGTACATACAACTAAAAGATGAAATGAATCCTTCATGCGTAAAGCTTATAGTTACTGTGTGCGAGTCATGTATGAATATGTAGCAGACGCTGATGGGAAAAGAAGACAGTAAACACTCTCTAAATGAAGACGGAGATTTCCTGCTCTTGCAAATGTCACTATTCTTGGCCCGCCATTTCTGTGCCTTCCCTCTTTTAAGCTCATAATCCAATTGTTTTGTTTGGCAGCGTGTCACCTCGTCAAGTCCGGCAAGCTCCATCTTATGCGGCACTTCTCATCACGCGGTTGCACAAGAGAAATAAACAGCTCTGCCTTTCTTGCTCCTTCCCACAAAAGAGTGGCCGGCCTTCAACCCGGCTGATAAGACGTTCTGCGATATTGATCAAGCGCAGCCGAAAGAGGCATCTGTTGCAGCCGTAAGGCAGTATAAGTCTCCGTCACTGGTGATATTCAAAGCTGCTCCGAGGCTATAGCGGTCGGGCATCTTGCCTGTATGCCCGGCCCAACCCTGTTGTTCTCTTACTCTGGAGGGGCATGGAGGAAGTCCAAAGCTTCCTGCGTGGAGCTCTGTCCTCCAGGTCTTCTCTAATCGCTTCATAAATTGGTTGCAGCCGTTATCAGTTGTAGAATCACTGTGTGCTGCATTGTTTTTTGTTATATACCGTTATGTATATTCCGTTATGAGGATTGCCTCTTTACTATCACATTCTCAGGCTTTCCTTCGCAAAAAAGAAATGTTCTAAAGCTTGGATTCTCTCACACACATTCCAATAGACGTTCCTTATTGCCAACGACCCATTAAGATCATTATGAACAAGGATACATCTATAATAGATTTAGCAAATGGTCCATAATTAGCGTGTGATAGCACAAGGCTGTGTGCAAAAGTGGACCCTGGTCTGATGAAACGGGGACGAGGATCACACTCCTAAGTGGGGCTCATATTAACCACGGAGAAGGAGTACTCTCTACTCTGTGTAATTCATTCCATGCTTGGCTCCAGCACAGAAGAGGACACATCTATTCACCGTAACAATCCACCGAGTCAGACTGAGCACAGTGGTAACGGTCGTTAAGCAAGGCCTATGCTTATTTAACGAGTGGGGGGGGTGCAGCCTTGGTCGGTACCAGGCGTGAAGAGGGAGGACAGAAACAATGGGTGGCCGGCCTTTCTGTACCAACAAGGCTTCCAACCCTTTTATTTGACATTACAATGAGCCTGTTGGTCCTGGTCTGCCTTTAGTCCCAGAGCTGAATCAGATCCTGTCCCCCTTGTGTCCTCAGATGGGCCCTAAAGAAACAGATGACACATGGCAGCAGACCCCGCTACCAATATACAGGCCTCCCTTGTCATCTTTATGGATGCTGACAGTACAGGACCCATCTGAAATGCCTGAAGTGGCTTCTGCCCGCTGCTGGTTCAGCACACGAACGCTCGTGCGGCATAGATAAGCGAGGGAAGCTTACGCACACATAAACCCCAAATGTCATACAGCTATATCGACATAGCATACACAAACAGCCCTGCTACACCATCGTATATGAATTTTTAATCAATAACTGAAATATTGACAGTCTGTATATGCAGTGTACAATTTGTGTGAAACTGACGCAAATAATAAACACATCATTTTATGCATGTTAGATATCTGTGTGAAACCGTATGTTAGATATTTGTGTGAAATGATGACAATTTGTGTGAAATTCACATAATCACCATATGCATTTTTTGAGTGATGGACATGTGCTTGGTGAGATCACAGTGAGCTTTTACCGCCAAATTGAAATCAGCTCAACCTTGAGTCCAAATTTGAAGAAATTCCTGAGAATTCACATTTACAAGAATGGGCTGGACGGACAACCTACGGCGGCATAATAAATCTTAACATATCGCCTTGCTGACAGTAATGCTTGAATTTACCACAGCAAGACAGTACCGTGGCATAGACTAGCAATCAGGAATACAACCATATAATCATTAAGGACGTTCCTTTGATCTTTTTGTGGGAGCAGAAACCATCCAAAAGAGAGGCTTCTGACTCTTACACAAACTTGCCAATCAAGCCAAGCTCTTCAAACAAGATAGGACAGATTGTCAGTGATGCAATTTTTTAAACATCTTTCACACAATATTTGGTCAACCAGCACACTCTTGAATTGTTGCGTCACTTCCTCATAAATTCATTCAATTGGACAACCATAGAAAATTTAACATGCGTCAGCATGTACCGTACCCTGCTTTATACCGTGTTTTTCTGCTTACAACTTTCAATTCTGGGGAACTTGAATACATTATCCAACACATTTTAATGCATATCTAATATCTTTGTTGGGCAGGTTTGGGTGCATGAAGGTAAAGATTGATTATGCCAGATGTTTCTCTATTAAGTCAAAATGAAATATTATGATATAGGAATTTCATTCTGCTACAACCTTGCGGGATAAAAAGTTCCTGCATCAAATATTTTGACTTGAAAGCTGGCTGCAAAATGTGTGTAGTTCCTTCGCATACAGCAAACAGTCAGCATGGGCAACATGAATTTATGGCGGACAAAAGAGTTTAACACCCGCACCGTGTCCCGAAATCGCTCCACTCGCGTACGGCTGTATATTTGTACGTCCAAAACAGATGTGCCACGATATGCATTTGTAGCTAGTGTGGTTGCAAAGTTAGATTTTACATTTATCCAAATAATTCACAAAACATTTACCTAGATTTGTGATCTCTCTTGCGGTCATGTCTGGACAGGAATGCATGTCCGTGTCATGCGAGATTCACCCTGCATACAACCTAGTTACCGAACAGATGCATCATTTCACCTCCTGTATGCACAACAAGAAACCTACAACATCATACATGCCACATAGGATAAATTAGGATCATATAACGCTGTGCTACTAGCGATGTGTGAAAATATGCTTGGTAACTCGGCTCCTTCCTTTATGTGACAGAATAATAATTGTGAGCAATACATCAGAGCAATTGCTGCCTAATCCTTGGTAGTGAGAGCCCAAATCCCTCTATTAATTAAGACTTGAGATCTTATCCGTAACAGTTCTCGTTAGCCTGAGCGCCGCCCATGTGAATCTGTTGCAAAGTGTGTTTTCGGTGGTGCTGTGAATTGGGCCTGGAAAGATAGGGCTTGCATGTTCATCTGTGATGTTCAGATCCATTTTGCATAACTGGTGCAGATGGCTTTTTCCCTTTTAACCAAAGATGAGAATCTACCAGAAATATGTTTGTTCATTAAGTGGCAATGAGGCTTGACAGCTCTTCATCCTCACTGCAGTGTGGCAGACCCATTTCAACGAGAGCCCGACGCTGTCGCGCAGTGGGAGGATGACAGCAGAGGTTAAAGGATTTTCTGCAGCAGCAGGGACAGAAAAGCAGGCCTGAGGTGTGAGCAAAAAAAAAAAAAAGAACAGGCCGCAGAAGAGGCTGTGTGCCCAGACCTGAAGGAACCACGCAGTGCAATTTCTTACAAAAAATGCCACAAAGTCACCTTGTTACAATACTACAGTTTGAGGAAACTGGCTGCAGCAATCATGCCACCACAGCAGAATTATAATAACCACACTGGATAGAAAGACATTTAAAAAATACTGTAAAGTGGCTTGCTGAGGTAAGAGAGTGTACGGCAGCTATAGGTGAATCCAGGGGAGAAAATTGCTTTAGCACCCACAGCAGCACCAGAGCTTTTGTACTGTATAAGCTGATAATGTGACAAGAGGCCACAAAAACAGAAATGCAAATCATCATTCACTCTCAGATAATGGAAAAGCAAACTTACAATCGAACATCATTTCTGCCGGGATTTCTAATGCGGCATTACAAGCATTTGTAGCAGGAAATTTGCAGAGCAGCAGCTAAAATTATTTTTTAAGTTCTCCTATCGAGAGGAAATTGGCATACTGCAGTTTGTGCCGACATGGAATTGAAGCTAAAAGCAGGATGAATACTGTTAGAGAATGGATTTACTGCTGACTTCCCATATCCATCAATGAGTCACTCCATGTTGACCTCCATGTGGTACCAGTACACTTTAGCTGCTTATGATTCTGTGTTTACCAAGATACAGTGTAATCCATTGATCCGTGGCGGAAATTTCTTTGTCAATTTTAACTTTATCTTTAAAAAAAAAAAAAAAAAAAAATCACAAAATAAAGTGTCAAGTGGTACGACCAAAACAAATTTTTAAGGATTATCTTAAAAAAACACGACAATGGAGACGTGATCTGGACTCCTCAGATTACTCAGTGGAAGACATGTCAAAATGTTAGTTGTTGCACTCTATTAAAAAAAAAAAGCACCGACTAAAACATTGTTCACCAGACCTCATCACTCCAAAAATAATTTCATGTTGGCGGCATTTGAGATAAAACATGCTGCTGACACGGAGGAGTAAGACCCCTGAGAACATTGTTTTCCATATATCTGAGCATGAAAAGGAAATTACAACTTGGCTTGGTAATTAAATGCCATTATAGAAACTGTCATTTGTGTGGTGAATGCTCAATAAAAGGAGCTGTCATCAGCATTAGCACGTACAGCAGCCAGCACTTGCCAGAGATTGACAACGAAAGAAAGACCGTCAATAACAAAGACATAGAGGAGAGACTGTGCGAGGGCGAGCGCAAAAAAGAAACATCGTGTCAGTTCCCAACAGACCCAACGACAATCTTGAAATGTGTTGATTGAACTAAAGTAAATCTTTGAACGATGTATTTGTGGCCCCCTGTAAGCGAGGTGTGACTGGTGCAGGTGGTTTGGGCCGAAAAAGGAACATGTTGGAAATAGGGCTCAATGCAAAGGCTGGCTGGTGTTCTTCCCCCCTCACACTTAAATCTTCACAGTAAACGCCTTTGCATTTCTGCCTCGTTAGCATTCAAAGCCAGACATAATTACACCTTAAAAGACAATTTATGCAGCATTGCCAGTGGAACCAATAAGCAATATGTGGCATCAATTTTCTTCGGTGAATCGGTGGACACAATTTCTCCTTTCAAAAACCCGATTATTGTGTGTGAAAACGACGTTTTCTAATCTAACGGCATCATCTTGTCATCGGTGCCGTTAGCACGAGTGTGAAAGACTCAATTCAAAAAGTAAACTGTTGTGTTGTGCAGCTACAAAGCTGTTGAACCTCAACAAAAGCTCGTAGGTGACGCTGCCGATAATAATGTCAAGGCATAGTGGCAGACAGTAAATAAGAGTAACTAAAAAAAAAAAAAGGGCAATCTGTATCTCCTCCGCTGGAACAAAAAAAAACCAAAATGCTGCAATTCACGCAGACCCGTAAACGAACAATTCCAGTGAGAGATCAACGGCGTTGTGTCACAAGACACAAAAGAGCATTGCTCTTGGCACAAATGAAGAGAGTAACAGCAATCTAGGGGCTGTCAATCCGGCGGTTTCTGTAGTTGAACAAAGACTGCAGTGACTCGTGCGATTACCTCAAGATCAGTCATTTAGAGAAACTCATGCGAGAGATGTTTGGGCAGAGGACGAAACAGAGCCGTAAACCTCATTGGTGATTCACCCGGTGGAGTTCCTAAAACTTGGAACGCACGCCGCTCCAAGGGCAGCCCCCCCAGCAGCAATTTTAACGGCGCTTCAAACTTCCTGAGCACAACTCCTGCTCCCCCGGTGACCGGGTCCTCCGTGTGCGCTGTTGACTGGTGGCAATGATTATAGTGATAATGATGATGCCGACGACAGTGACGGTGATGAGTATTAACAGGCTAGCTGCGGAGAGAGATCTCCCTGGGCTGGGTTCAAACCGACAGCAGCGTGCCGGGCCAGGCGCACACAGAACGGGCTCCTTTGACACCGTGTCACCATTTATCTCCTCTTCCTCTCTTCCTTTCTTTCCTGTTTTCCGCTGCATTGACAGCCTCCTGCCACAGCGCTTCAGAGCACCATTCACAGGTGACAGCCTCTCCGACTCTGCCGCTCCTCATCACGCTGACGCTCTCTTTTGTCCTTTTCCATTCACTCACCACCCTCCGCTCCCTCCCTCTGCATCCGAGCGTTTTGTCTTCCCTCTGTATATCCGAGCACTCTCCTTCACCTGTATCCCTCCCCTCTCCATCGGTCTCTCTTTTTTTTTTTTCCCTCTCTCGTACTTGTTCTGCTCCCCCATGGGGTAATTGCTCGGAGCCAGGGTTCCATTTTTATGGCTATAATCAAGGCCAGAATGCTTATGCCTTTAGATTTCTCCTCGCCTGTGTCACAGAGGCAGCGCTAGGGAGAGGAAGGCAGATAAGACCCCGAGGAGTGGGGAAAATCACTCGTCGATTGTAATTAGAGTCCTTATTTCTGCTATGGAGGTGGAAGAGACACTATCGCCTGCAGAGAGAATTCAACCTTTCTGCGGTGCTTATGGCATGGAATTGCATAAATGGCAAAAGCAGCTGCCTTGAAGCTTTGCCCCCGACCCGACTTGTTAAGTCCTTAAGCTGGGGGTCACTTAGACAAAGATGACTTTGGCTTCATTAAAAACGTTATGGAGACTTGCACTGGTATCACAAGAGGGGTAATATTTCAGCCAGCTCATCAAGCCTTGAAGAGGGCGCTGGAGTTGTAGCTCTCAAAGCAAGGTCAGCTCATAACTCTGCAAAGAGTCCATATGTGTGCGCGCCTGTGCCTGATTCGGAGGAAAACGGGGTCACAGAGTGTAGCTCCAGTTTGCTGGAGGCAGACAGATTTTTCATGTGGAATGGATTCCAGCAAAGTGGGAAAATTCCGCTGTGGTGTTTTCTGGAAGGCGCTGTGTCGAAACACCATAGTGCGGCAACGCCTAAGAGGCCCCCTTTTTTTTGCCAGTAGTGTGGTGCATATAGGCATGTCTAGGCACAGCTAATAACAGCAGTACTCTGAGGGCAAAGCCCCAGAATGGGGGAGGAAGAGGAGCACACAACGAAACACAGCGCTTGCATGCGTAAGAAACCGCAATCTTGATTCTAGAAAATGATCTGCTTGTCAGCGCTTAGGATTGCGAGGACTAATTTGACTTGTGTTTGAGGTATAAATCTCTCCACAACACAAAAAGGATGAAACCTGCTAAATAAACTCCCTCCTCTGCCTCTGTCTGCAACTCTTATCGCTGTAAACAAGGGGCCATTTTAAAATGTTCTCGTTGCTCAGTGTGCAACATCAACATTACGGTTACGATTAAGTTTAATTATTACATTTCCAATGGATCTGTGATTGTATTACATCTTTATAGGCAACGTGTAAAGCAACATTTAAAAAAAATTAAATGAACAATAAACTTAACACATTTTGCGAAACAGTCAATAAATACGGGCCAATCAGAAACAGAGTAGGGCAGGTCCAATCAATCCAACTACCATGAACAATAGGGCACAAACTGCAAATGGCTTCATTGCTAGTGTGCTATTGGTTAAGCCAGTGCCTAATGTTGCCTACGCTGTCAACACTTTTAAAAAAGGTACTGGCCAAATAAGAGCCCTTTTAACTGAAACACAGAAGTGCATACACTTACTACAAAATGTGGCAAGTGTGCGGCTGATGAATGTCGACAACAAAAAACAAAACCTCTTTCATCACTCTGGGTGACACCTGTCAGTGCGGGACATAATGGACAATAGCCGGCTGTCTTTATCAAGGCACAAACTGTTCATCTCTGACATTAGCACAGAAAGTTACTGAGGGATACTGCTTCATACGTTGAGTCCTTTATGGGCTGCAGAGGTGCAGCATTGCTGCAAAAAAGCCTTGCCATTTCCAGGCTTACATTAATAGCCCTTAATTATGCCAACTACACATAGCGAGGTTTACCCTCTTGTCATCACCTACCATCCCTTCCCACTCTTTGAGCTTCCCCAGCTTATTGACGCTGTAACACAAACATCATTAAAATGGGAGTACTGAGAGGCCACTGAAGATGTGTGTGTGTACATTAAGGCGTGCTTGGTGAGGATGAAATCAAATTTGACGCAGATACTCCTCTCCTGGGAGACACGGTAGGTGGCGGAGATGAGGGCTGACATGCTCTTTAAAAGGCCTAACCTCACACTCACTGATGCCTGATCAGTGGGAGCCAACCTAAAGGCTCCTGTATGCTCGCCTCAAAATTGAATATGGCTCGCTCTCATAACGCTGTTGAATAGGGTGCTGAATGCAACTTCCCAGGATACTCCAACATCTACGGCCTCTAAAAGGTTCTATATGCTACTTTATGTGCATTTAAATTCGAGCATAAGAACACCTGAATGGAAATGCCAGAAATGCTTTAACACGTAATTATTCTCTAGCAATAATAATGTGTTTCCTTTGTAGCAGATAGCTCTTGCCCATGAGGGAAGTCAAAACGTTCCTATTCTTTGTGAGTTTGCAATAAAAAGAGACTTACATGCGTTGCACATTTGAAGGAAGCGATTCTAAAAGAAGTCATTTAAATCACATGGCTTCTCATCCTGGCTTTAAGTTTGTTTTTTGTTTCAGTATATCTCTCAGCCTTGATTCATTTGCTGACATTGGAGCTTCCATGATTGGTCACACCTGAAGGCGCTTCCCAGAGGGAGTTACCGAATGAGGTTGGAAAAAGGACTGCACTTGAAAGCATATTGTTTGAGTAGAAACATACAAAAAAAACGTATTTCAAGCCATTTATCTTGCAGATCGGTCTGTAAGAAACATTCTAGAGCCCTTCCACACACTCAACGTTTTACTGCATTTCATACCAGTCAACATCTATCTATGACCTTTGTTCATTTCAACTGCAAATTGGTCGGTGTACTTCAACCAGACAGGAAAGAAAAAATGTAAAACGTAAAAGAATTTGACATTGTAAACGTGAGTTCTTTACAGCGAATACTAAATCACCGCAGAGAGCACTCCTAATCAGACCATGACGTGGCATTTTCATATGCATGTAAACGCACACAGTGTTAGCGCAGACAAAACGCGGTCAACCATTTTAATCATCAAACAGTCGTAAACCGCTGATGGCCAAGTGGTTAACAGCCACTTGATTGAATGCGGCCATCAACAACACTCAGTGAACGCCAAACTGAGCTCGTACCCGCATTCCTCGTAAGGCACACTGGAAACACGCAGGAGCTAAACCACTGGAATGAAAAATATCACTATAAGATGCGGTTGTATCCAGCTTGAACTGTTCTTCAGCTGATTCTGACATTAAGGGACCAGGTTATGCTCCAAGTAAACTAGTTCACGTGATGCGTTGTTCGACGTGATAATCGTTTAAATATGGAGATAATGGCACACATTAGTGGGGACGCACTGATCCGACTTTTTCAATCTCGACACTGATACTTGGGCTTTAGTCATCGGCCGATCCGATACCCGTGTTTAATTAATAAGCTGTTTGCGTCGCTGTGTGGAAGTGACTGAGATCAGTTTGTCTTGTGTAAGGCAACATCAGGCTCGACTTTAACATTGCTTTTGTAAAACAACATATTACAAATAAATACATAGAATATTAAAATAATAAACGGTACACTAACAACTTGTAATAACACAATGTGTCTAGTTACCACCAGTGGAGGTTGAATATTTTACTGTAATACTAGACGCAGACATGGAAAAAGAAACACTATTATTAGGCTCCCCGGTTTACTTTATAAGTCAGCACTGCAATTTATTTCCCAAAAGTCTTCAATAACTGAAGGAGAAGAGCTTAAACTGATTAAATTCAAATGTACAAAACACGGAAAATCCTGTCCTCATGCGTCTCCCCTGTCATGGTGAGACTGACTCGATATGGGGTATTCTATTCTAATTACAGACAGTCAACATCGTCATCAGTCATTGACGAGCTTTTCATGCTCTCCATAAATCACACTTTGGAGATCTTAATTTTACAGCTTAACCTCATTGCTTGTATCATTCATACACACTCGACTTGTAGTTTGGATATTTCCAGCAGCATTTTAACACTGCAAAATGTTAGTTGAGATGTCAAGTGAGTCGCTAATTTATGCCTAACAGAATGAGTCTGTCACTGTCAGCTCTTCACAAATGCACAGATCGGTGACAAATTAACCTGATGTGTCTCAGTAAGGTGCTTTGCTACCACCAGCCTCCAGAACAGCTTCAGAGTTCTTTGGCAATACATCACACTGGAAGGATGAAATTAAAATCATAATTAAAATTCATTCAGAGTCATTTCTTTGACAACAGAGTTTCGCAAAACTCTACCACTTTTTCAAGAGTCAAAGAAAACACTTTTTTTTAAATAAGTGATTTTAAACATATTTTTAAATCAGATGTTATGTTTCCTGCTGCAATTTATAATAAACAAAATATTCTTAAATATTCCAATAAATATAATAAGACATCTGTGGTTTTATGTAATAATAACAAAAAAGTAAACAAAACAAAACAAACAAGGACGTTGTGGTTGCTGAATCCACACAAAAGAGTGTGTGGATGAGTGCGGCCGCCTCCCACTGCTTCAATTACACTAAAGATGAAACAGATAAAAAACTAGGTCTCAGATAATCCTTGAAACAACCCCCTTTGGTTAAATTAAATTTGAATAAAGACTGAATACTGAAAAAGGGGAAATTTGTACAGTTCATTTTAAATTACAATACAGTTTGAGGTTTTGTGATTAAATCTAGCACATGTGGTTCTTCAGAGCCAGTTGTGCAGTGCGGCAAGAAAAACATTGACATTTAAACACTTAAATGGGGTCTGTAATAAACCATCATGGGTGTGTCATCCTGATGGTGGATCAGTGCTTTTAAAGAGGCGCAGAGCAAAGACAGGACTCTAATAACCAGCAAAATGACTGGGGCGTGTTAGTAGTAGTAGTACAGAGGGAAGACTTAAGTCCACGGATATGAACACAAAAGGAGAATGCGATCATAATATGTTGGTGAATCTGTCCTTGTTTGGGCATCTTGGCAAACGCCTGTGCAGCTGTAACTACAGCAGTGACAGAAAAAGAAGTTTGGAAAGAGAGACGAAGGAAAAAAAAGGAGTACGGCAAGGAGTGAAGAAGACAAGAGGAGGGAGGGAAATCACCCAATAAAAAAAGGCAGAAAAAGGGGGAAAAAAAACGAAAGATAGCAGGGCGATAGAGTCAACACTTACCAAACACCAAGTCATGCTAAGCCCCAGCCCGTGACCACAGCTACAGCGCAGCAGACTTACATGTTTACATCGACAGCGGGATCCCTCGAAGGTCTTTCTCTCAACAATCACAGGAGAACCTCACGCGAAAGCACAGAGGGAGGGGAAAAAAAAACACTCTCACACGCGCCTAATCTCTGACCTCCATCTTTGCACTCTCACTCACCCTCTGATTTGCCTCTCCAACTCTGTTAAACACTGAGGAGAACGATCTTTTTACAGTCCCGACTGCATGTTTCCAGCCAGTCCCTCTAAAAGCAACAGCCCGGGCAGGCTACTCGCTCTTCCTGCTTGCCTGCACGGATATCTGCACTAACCGGACGAGCCGCTGAGGAATACTCTAGGGAAGGAAGTGACATCGACAGGTGCTCCCTCTTTCCTTCCTTCCTTCCTTCCTTCCTTCCCTACTCATGTAAACAATACCCGCTTTCCAGCTGCAAGCCTAAATGGGACGTCCGTGGGCTATTTGAAATGAATTAATTGCCTTCTCTGATCAAACTGTAGCTCAACTTAAGTGTCATTCTGGGGTATGCGAGATGTCCCAGAGGGGAATTAACATAATTAATAATAGACAAAATCTCTTTAGCCCAGTTTGCCCTGTGCTGAATTCTCAGGAATATAGAGGGCTGGAGCGAAGCCAGAGCAGAGGAGTGTGTACATGTGTGTGTGTGTGTGTGTGTTTAACAGAAGGCAGAGTGGATGAATCATAGAGAGGGAGTGAGTCAGAGGGCATGTCCCACCACAGGCTCACAAACCCTGCTCGAGACCGCTCTTCCTGGTTGTCCACTGACGCAAGCCAGGCCACGACTGCAGGCACTAAACAACCTCAAGCTCCCAGTCAAACTTATTCCAACTTCAAGACAACAAAGCAAACAAAAGTCCGCTCCAACCACAGTTCTGCTCTCAACATAAATCATCCCGCACGCAGAAGAAATGACAACTTTCTACTTTCTAATAAAAGTTGTATGATTACAGCGACAACGGGGTGTGTGGCACAACTGCGACGGGAGAAAAAAGAAAGTCCACATACTTCGCCCAGTGGATTTCTTCTGAACACGACGTGTGACTCACCGGACGACTTTGCGTTCAATAAATGGCACTGTGCAGTGCGGCGCTATGAGAGCTGCGACATGAACCAGCGGGCTCTTAGCACGGTGTGAACGGCTGAAACACACTACCTGTTCTTTGACGGAGGCCAGGATGTTGTTGGCGGTGTTGTCAGCCTCCATGTTGCGGCCAGTTGAACTGTTGCAGATGGTCAGCAGAAGCCCCTCCTCCGTCACTGGGCTCTGCTCAGGAGCTGGCATTCCTCCTGTGAGGACAAACACACACACACACACACACACACACAACATGATCTGGTCTGAAAAGAAAAACACAGCACAATCTTGTTCACACATACCCGCCTGTGTGCATGTGTGTGCAAACACGCTCCACTCACAAATACACACTTGAGTCACCCACTCCTCGATACAGTGGCAATTGATGGTCACACACCACGACCAGCAACACACAAACGCACTACCCACACACGCCATATGGACCAAAGAGAAAAAGGGCTGTCCATGTGTCACGTCTGTGACAGTGCAAATCAATGCCATATGGACTAAGACTGCACACAACTTTAAATGATGATCAGTGTATGTAACACGCTCACGTTAAAAAAAAAAAAACAGAAATTTAAATCTTAGCAATGCAGAAGCTACCAAGCGAGTGTGCGCAGAGGTGAATACAATATTTTTGCGTATAAGATGCAGTGGGGAGGTAGAAGAAGATGAGCGAGGGCTGGCTTTTTGAAAAGAAATGTAAAAAAAAACTGAAAAACAGTCAGCAGCCAGACGGAAGAGATGAGGTGTTCCCGGTCTCCTTTGCTCTCTCTGGTCTCTTGTCCGGGATTGGAGCAAGAAAGTAGAGCGAATAGTTATGATCTCATTATATCTGTTGACAGAGAGAGTGTCAAGGGAACGCTGCTCAAGGTGGATTCATACTAGAAAGGAGCCTGTTGAGCCAGACAGGGGCAGCGAAAAGGCTGCGATGGCCGCCTCGTAGCTCAGGGCTGCAAGCAAGGAGTCTAATAACACAGGAGGTATGTGACTTTAGGGAAACGGGGATTTTACTATGACTTTTACTGCCTTAAGAGATCCACTGCCACTGTCATCTCCAAGATACAAACATAAAGACAGACTCCACCCCCGCCCCACTCCACGTACATCTTCATCTACATGCTGTACTTCAACTGAACCACACAGAAATGCAGTCACGGTGATACAGAAACTGAATATGTAGCTGCGAAAAATCCCCATTAAATAACCATATGGTAATTTACTAAAGAGCCATGCCACGAGCAACTGAACTCTCCCTCCATGAAAGTGTGTATTATAGCACCTCTGGTTCATAATGGGTGCCTCGGGGTGACTGGAAGACTTGTTCTACAGTAGCTTTGCTGAATGAGTCACAGTTGTGCCAACAGACATCCTTTTAAAGGGTTAAAGGGTCATTTGTTGTCATGTAAAAGCACCCGCCGACTTCAATCTGCATATGTGCGCGCACACACACACACACACACACACACACACACACAAGTAAGGAATCATTTAGCTCAGGCTGACAGCCAGTTTGTGTGAGCTGCTTTGGTTGTTTACGGTGAGAACATAAAAGTTTTTTGGGGAGTAGACGAACGTGGGAGGTCCCCACAGACATTTGGGCGAAATGTGACCCTGAGGTATTCTGGGAGTCTGTCACCAAGGCAGCGCCAGCATTTCAAGGTGTTTGAGCTGACCCGGTGTCATGTGCCAGCCACGGTGTTAAATGACAGATAAGCTTTTACTACTCCAAAGTATGTTAGTCCACACAGGATATTCCATGTATTCCCCTGTCAGTCTCTTAAATTCCTTTCCTGCTCATTCATAGTGTTGCAACATACCGCCCTGACTCCCCCCCCCCCCCCCCCCCCCCCCCACACTTCCACTGCAGCCTTTGAATCAAGGACATGGCGCTGGATTCCCAGAAAACGCAGCGACAGGAAACGGGAAAAGCTGTTTGAATTTGACAGAACTCCCCCCCCCCCCCCCGACTTTTGCACAAACACAAGAGAACAACACAGACAGGGCCGCACATTTTAAGCTGACAGAAGTTGCCAGCCCGGTCGGGGAGGGCAAAATCCTTTCTTCCTTCTCTCTCGGTGTGTTCTCACAGGAGAACAAAAAAAAAAAGAGGAGTGCAGCTATGGAGCTAGTTATGGTGATTGTCATGTAAATCACCATAGATTAAGTATAAAGTGGGCCTTATCAAGCTTGGCCTCTCTGTAACCCTTCAATGTCAGATAAAACATGCCCTCCATCAAAAAACTGACTAACTTGTCGAGAAAAAAACAGATTTTCATCAAGGCTTCAACCAAAAGTCTGTGAATATAATCTGTCCAAATGAATATTCTCAGCAGTCTAACATTGACTGTAGGAGAGTACACACTAAGCAGACTGTAGGAAATAGAATCACAGAAAAAAAAACAACAGACAAAAAAGGAAAGAAAGGCAGCATTACGAAAAGACACATTTCCTTCATTGTGCATCCGAGCCTACCTCTGAAATTCACCATTATATCGGGTCCAGAATGATTTCACTCTGCTTAGCTTGGAGTTCTCGGCAGCTCTGAGATGTGAGTGAAGACAAGCAAGCTGCTGCCAACCTACCACAGTCCTATTGGCACACGGCTGACTGGTTCTTCAACATTACTCTTTGTGTTTCGCTCCAAATGCTGAAGAGGGGGAAATAACCTTGCTGGACTGCCTCGCTAAAATTTGGTTTGTCAAGCCCGTAAGCTACATTCACAACAAATCAGGTGCATGCCGCCGCAGGGTTGTGTGGCAGCGGGAGAGTGTCACTCAACCGACACACACACGCACACACACACACACACATTCAACCCCCAAAATGTAGCACAACTAGACTTTATATATCACAATTATTGTTTTCAGTCAGAGCGTTTTTCTGATATTGACAGTTACAACCACACTTGAAAGCAGCTTCATTCACAATTCACAGCAGCTAGAAAAGACTTTGCAGTAAACACTTCCCAGAGAATTGCTCCAACAGGCATTCGTGAAGTCAGCTGTTACACAAACACCTGGGCAACTGAGGTCACTGCTCGTGTTTTGTCTTACACCCTGTTGGGTTTTTTTTTTTTTTTTACTTTCTTGTACTTTCTGCCCCCTTCCAGCGAGAGGAAGAGATGTTGACTGTAGGTTACTCTCTCACCGACTCACTGGTTACGTGATTGGTCACCGCGGCTCCACGCCGCGCTGCATTTCTCCAAAACACGATTCTGTTTCAACTTTTTTTCACCACAGGCCGCTGCGTTATTACACACACTGAGAAGCAGGTGAAAAGCCCAAACTGAGCAGCTTTCAAGGCTATCATTAGGTTAATGCCTGAGGGCCGTACTGCGTAGTTCCCACAGAGTAAAGATGACCTCATTCTGGTCTAAACAATGAGGCTAACTAGCCTCTAATTATTAACCTTATGGTTATTTCCCTTGACTAAGTGGAAAACAAACACTCTGTATAGCATCTTTGAGTATAGGTAATGACAAAATAAACCGGATTATTTGAAACAATATCTCTTTCAGTGACAGAGTAGTCCAACTATTCAGCGTGCAATAATAAGCATCTCTTTTACAAGACGCTCTTTCTAGTCAGCTACAACTCCCCTTTAACGTATCTTAATCTTCAAGTCTTCAAGTCTGCCAAGAAACGTCTTAGCCTGACCCCGCCCTGACTCGGATCACGTGATCCGATCTTCTGACCTCACACTCCGGCCACTCCTGGGAGCTTCTTACACAATCCCCTGTCTCCGTGACTCTCCGTCTCGAAGACTAAATGCAGTTCATGGTTCAAGTAAGGAAAAGGAAATGGAAGCTAGAGTGCAACAGTGTGTTTTAAAAGAGCGTTTCTGAAGGGAATGTTGCTTAAAACGGATCAACTGGCCCAAGATTCAAATACTGCCTTCTCGCGTCAATTTCATCCACATCCATGAATTCATCATTTCTCTGATCCCTCTGAACGCCACCTGTGCCTTGTGTCACCTTCTCCAAGAGCACTGCAGCAGCAAATATAACATCAGCTGTCACACAGGCCATGTTTACATGCACACGGGAAACCAGGTTACTGGGACAAATCAGGTTAAAGCAGGAAACCAGTTTACTGGCACCATAATAATGCAATTATTGTAACTCCTGTGTTCACATGCAGCTGGTCAGTAAGCACACTTCTCCAAGGGAATAAAACTACATATCCACGTGTATCAGTGATATAGCATTGAAGAATTGTTGTTATTAATGACTGTGTTCATGTGTCTACATTTTGAAAATGTCCTTCCACTTAAATGGTTATAACTAACTTATTAATTTCAGTTTCTGTTTTAGTCTGACTTTCGATTTGATTATTTTGGACACGAGGATGCAACTCTATTAATAATCTTTCCTTTCATGCTGCTGTCACGTTGATACATGTCTGTAGCGTTCGTCATACGTTATGACACATGCTTTTATTAAAACATTGTTGGTTAAACACTAAGAAATCAGGTTTCTCCAGCAAAACTCTAGCTGTGTTGCAAGCTGTTTTCTCTTATTCTCTACATAGCAATCAATCAACCAGGTTACTGCAGAACTCTGACTAGTGATGTGACTTAACTGATGTTTTCCTTTATTTTATCACTTGGAGAGTTAAACAGCCGTTACTATAACACGTGCAGTGTTCCTCGAAGGCTACATCCACACTACTACGTTTCCATTTTAAAACGCATATCTTTTGCTACGTTTACAGAGTTTTAGAGCACCGAAAAACAGACAGAAATCATTTCGAAAACGATGCCGAAACGCCTGTGTGGACGTAGATCGTTTTGGTTTTAAAACCCCGGTTTGAAATGGAAACGTATTGGTGTGGATGTAGCCCAGGTCAAAAGCTCTATTGTGCTGTCATTCGGGGGGAGGAAGATTTGTCTTCAGGAGGCTGAGTGGCACCAGGTCGCAGACATTCAACACAGACAAATGGAGATGAGCTGAGAAATAATTATAAATTAGCCTAAATTTCAATTGCAGGGAGCCTCGGAGAAGCAGCAGTTCAAATGCTGATTGCTCCGGCTTGCAGAGCTGAAAAAGGTCCGGGAAACCTACAGCTCAAACAGAGCTGAGAGCTGCTGGCGGAATACACAGCAGGCTCCATTTCTCATATACTGCAGCTCTTTTTGGAAACAAAGGGGTGATAACAGTTAATTACCTTCTTCTTAAAACTCTTTTTTTTATTTCCCACATACAGAACCAATCAATCCACGAAGTGCTACATCGTGTAGTGAGCCAATACGTATCAAGCACCTCTAAGCTGACATTGTGCAGGTTTTCAACCATAGACCAAATTAGATATTCACTGATTAACACAGCAACTTGTGCAGGAGGAGCTGATCAGTGAAATCATCTGGTGGATTTCTTTTATGAAAACCCACATGCTCTCAGGCCCCTGTGGAACATTGCTGCCCATTGGCACTTAACTAGAGTGACCAAGCAGCATTATGTCGCATGTAGAAGCTTTGTGGGGAGAAATACAGTCCCATTACTAATCTCTCAGCAGCTACAACTACATCCCCAAAGACCCCCAATGCTTAATTGCTTCTTCCACAAACTGCATTGACTTCCTTGAATGAAACTAACATTTGTGGTCCAATGTAGTTTATCAGAATTAACCAACATGAACAATGAAAATATATTTCCGGCCTCAATAAATCCTCAGAATGAAGACGGAGGTAGAAAAACACTTTCTACGCATTCACGCCGGCAGCATTATGTTTTTACAGCAAGTCAATGAATTCTGAAACAATTTCTGAAATCCCCTAAACTGCACACACTACTATTAGGCTAGACACGTTGTTAGGAAGTGCTGACCGAAGCCCCGACAAAGTAATTGCTCTGAGCTGATTTGAGATTGTGGGTAACACAAATATACCAATGGTCCCGCACACACTGCGTGTCACTGATTAACCGTAACCTCAGACAGTACACTACTATAGTATCCGCATACTGTGACTTCTTACTAGGTGCCACATGTGGACAATTCTTTTGAGGAGGATGACGAAATGGACTTGCCAGCAGCAATACACAAAATAAAGGTTATTTTTAGATCCCTAGATGTTTCACTTTCTGCTGCTCTCAACAGCTGAAAATGCTTTGCTCATATTGACGCACCCAGCAGCAAAAGGAATGTCTCCTTTCCAGAGCAGAAACCGACTTACATGTACATACAATCACCCTATCAATCATTACCCTGAATAGGCTAAAGAGAATGATGCAGCCACAAATAGACACATACCTGTTGTTCCGTTGACCTGGGATTAAACGTGGCGACAAGTATGAGGCTATACGGAGAGGAGACAATAGTCCGACAGTATCTCCTCAAACCTCCTCTACAAAAGCGGACATGCAAAAGAAATCATTCACAAGCTGCACCCATGCCTACCTCACACCTTGTACCTCACCCCGACAAATGTTGCAATAACCGGAGGCCTATCTGAACAAGTGTATCCACAGGGCAGGACTTTCCTCTGAGTAACAGGAAACACAGTCATTAAACAATCTATTCAACACACAAACAGTCTAATACTACATGCCCAGATGCCCTACGCGCACTCCCTGAGCGGCACTTTATCTTGCAATATGAGAAAGATGGCTGCAAATAATCCATGTTTGCACTATGCAACAGTAAAAACATAAGACTAACTTTCTGCGACCAACTTCCTACAGTGATCATCCACCCTCTAAATCATTTCCTCATGACAATACCTTAACTAATGGGTAGCAGAGAGGCTCCACTGTCCCATCAGCTGTTTCCAACATGTCACCGCCAGTAATACGTGCCAGAAGAGGACATAAACGATTCTGATTCCATGCAAATCCCCTAAATAGAATCAGTTTGTGCGAGATAGACGTGCTTCATCCTGTCACACATTGTTAGGCGAATACATTCAACAGCCCGATGCCTCTCTGCATGCAATTACGATGCAAACGCAACAACAACTACAGCAGCAACGCTTCCGGAGCAGGAATTACAGGACAGTGCTCTGTACATCTCTGGAGAAGTCAACGCAATAAGCTCATTTCTTGTGTGGCGGATGTGCCTCAATGTAAACAGAAGGTTTCATGCACGAAGATAACTGACAAAGTTGAATTAAAGAATTTGGTCATGGATTGGGACGTTTATTAGTTAACCTCATTTAACAGCTCAATTAAAAAGAAAACGTGGTTAATCAATGCTGCAGTTTAATCAACCCTACACACTGCTGAGCAAATCAGATGGTCATCAAATGATTGTGTTTAGACTTCATATATGACTGATATACACAGACTATTTGAACGTGAGAAATTGAAAATTAGCATAACAAATGTCCTGCTATTGTCAGTGTCCTGGCTCTAACTATATGAGGTGTCCCTGAGGTGAATAACGGATCTCGCTCAGCACCTTCTATTAAGACCAATTACTGCAAGAGATGATTAATAACAAAACGATGAATTGAATAAATTTAGCTTCGCTGACTGCTTCTTGATAAAAAGGGCAATTCTGTGGGTGTGTTCTGATCAATTGGGAGATTAAAGAACGATGGCTTTTACATAAACTGTCATACATACACCTCGCTCTGTCTGACGACTTATTAATGAACCCTTCATGTGCGCGAGTGACTGTGCGAGAAATAATTATTATTAATACGACCAAGTATCCATTTCAGTTTTGTTCATGTCTAGTTGTGCTCTCAACTATATATTCCCCCCCCCCCACCAAAAAAGTGATCCTGTTGCAAACAGCAGGCTTTTATTAGATCATTAATTATACGGCTATGACTCCGATGGTTGCTGGACATATTTCAGTGTTAAAAGCGTGGTACAATACAGCCACATAGCTGAAACTTGAGGATTCCTTAGCGACAGAGTATGCAAATATTAGCGATTCTGGCAAGGCCTGTCCAATTTAAAATTGCTTGAAGATACCAACCTCAGAAGCTCTCCAACATCACTGTCAGTATGCTGCCTGTCATTTAAAACAAAACCAAACATCTGCAGTAGAAGTAAAAAGCCAACGCAGTAATTACTACAGCAGTTCTACTGGCACAACAACTATGTATAAAAAGGAACCAAACATGATAATCTAGGTCATTTTATCTCAGAATATTCTTATGTTCAGTGGAAATCATGATAGTATTTCTGTTTTAGGATCTAAAGATCATTATTTCATGTTGACACAAATCTGCCACTCTTTTTCGATTCTAACTGACAAGCTTCAGGCTCTACATCTGTACATCTGGTCTTCTGGTTTAAAGCTTTGCTAAAAAATTATTTTCAATGCACTGCACAGGTTCTGCCGAAAGACTAAATTCTGCTTCTTAGTGACTCTGACTTATGAACTTTGTTTAACTTGGAAAAACAAAAACCCCTGTTCTTGTGAAGTATTTTGAAACCAACTTTATGACGAAGATGGATAAGCAGAAGCCCGATCATGTACTTCCTGACAGCTGATTTACATTAGCACAGCCTGCTCAACGCTCTGTGCTTCTGAGTGGACAGGCAGGGGTCATCAATATCGTGCTGCTGCCCATTCAAATTTAAGAGCTGAACAAACATTGATCAATATGAAGCAAAGTCCTCCGGAATGAAACAAGCCGGTTATCCAATAAGTCATGGAGTTAATATGCACAGTTTCAAGGCCTTGTCGGCCCTATAAAGTCCCACGACTGGCTGAGAAGTATATCTTCCTTTCACTGGAATATCACGCTGTTTCCATCAGCACTGTGTACTGTAAATGTGGTGCTTGGTAACAGATGGAGTTACATGTATTGGTAAACACTACTGGTAAAGGTGTCTGCAATCAATCAATTACTTAATCTCAAAAGTAGAAAACATGTAACATTTGTTTTTTGCTGTTCTTTTGCAAACATTCTTGCCTGTAGTCTACAATTGGTCTTGAAAGTACATCTGAGGATATCTCACGTTTCCTGACCACGCCTTTCGTCTTGATGTCGTCTTGATGAAGCTGACAACATAATTGAAATAGTCAGCACTCCAACTTGTTATTTACAACTTCTTTTAGCCTCCATTAGCTCTGGCCTGCAGGTTGGAAAGTGATCTCTAAGAGTCCCGAGGAAGAAAAACCTCATCTATAATTCTGTACACCTCAGCCTGAATGAACTGAACCCTGCACCTTTTCCTTTAGTCAATGACAACTATAACTGATGACAGAATTAGCATACACACAAAGACTTGAATATTTCACTGACTATTGACAGTTCCCTTTAATAGAGAGTGCTTGAGGTACGTTTTTTTTGCAAAAGGACTGTTAATTACTGTATTAAAAGAAGAAGGTAATCCAGACTTACTGCTGGATGTCGAACAATAAAACCATCTGCATTCAATTTGAATTGAAAAGAAGAACGCCTTCAAGATCAGACTAAACACAACTGAGAATGAACCTTGAAGAACCAAAGCAACAACTGGAATACAAAAATCTATTTCCTGTAACCATCAGGACACCGACATGCATGATGCAGAACGACAGAAGGAATGCTGTTATTGCTGTTATTTAAGTAAATGTCAGGTCAGCCTACCAGCACCAGCTGGCCTTTTAAAAACAGTGACTTAGTTCAGGTGAGTTTAACTAAAAAAAGATGCTGGGAATATAGACTGAATATCTCCAGCTGCAAAGTCACTGCGTACTGAAGGGAAGGGAGGGTGTCCTGTTAGATGGCACCATATGGATAATCTATCAAAGGGGATTTAATTGAAAAAATAAATCACACCCCTCATGTTGGTAAAATAAAATCCCCTTTAGCTGTAATGATTCATAGAGGACGTGTAGGATTTTGCAGCTGTGCAGAGTTACGTTTTTTTTTTTTTTTGTCTGGTGTGGGTGCGGTCACGTTCATCATATGCCATAGATATACTTCTGCTAATCTTTTCTTCTATCCAATGTATGACATAACAATATGCTATTTATTATCCCGGTAGCCACAAAACATGTGCACCTCTTCTACGCCGTGTGGGTAACGTTTTTTTCTTTCTTTCTGTGTTTAAATTGGCTGCAGCAGGAAAATGTATATGATGTGGGAGTGAATGTCCATCCCAAAATAAGCTGGCTTTGGCATTGATCGGGGTTACTGGTGCATGCAGAGGAGAGTGCATTTTGGGTGCCACAAAAACACATCATCCTGAGATAACAATGATTCCTTTAACAGGTTAAATGGGTTTGTAAGCTGGTAGCATTGAAGTCATAGGTTCTAGAGAAACACTATTCTGGGATTTCTTTCTGGGTAGATCTGCTAACTAAGCTTTGTTCTAGAGAGTGAAGGACACTTAAAGAGCAGTGTCTTGTTCCAGAACCATTGCCTTAAGGCTACAGGTTTTGTCAGCTTTGATGTTTGTCCCTTTATCGTTACTCCGATAGAGAAAGAAAAGATGGAGTATATCTTTGATATCACACAGTCCACACCTGCCTCACAACTCCACAACCAAATGCAAATCTTAGGATCTATAAAATGCCATTTTAAATGTCATGTGCCTGAACTCTATTTGTTCATTAACTCCCGAGTTGGGAAAATTGGTTCAACGGGAGTTAATTTGACTTTGTTGCAGACTTTAAAATGCCTTGACATTTATATGAACACTCTACCTGCAAAATGATCATTTGTATATCGGTTCCTCCCCCTGTGTTTCCTTGAATTCTTGAAACTTTCTCTCCCAGGCCTCCATGGTGAACGAAGAATTAAAAAAAAACGGAGAAACGTCTTGCTGAATTGGAGTAAATGGGGGCCGCGTTTAATACAGCAAAACTATATTTACACATCAATTTAGAAACTGTCATAGAACTGGTGCAGTACAATCCAAAGTCTCATTTATCCAATCGCGTGATACTTCCCAAACACAAGCATCTTCACTTAAACCGTACTATTTAAAACACTCTTCCGTACTCACACGGACAAGAAGCCCGTGTGCAAATATGAGTTTATGTAGAAGTCTTTTAAATGCTACGGTTTTAGATTTAGGTTTAGATGCATGTTTTGGGGAAGTAGTGAGCAAACAACTGGATAAAGTCTGGGTTCTACTGCACATGTGTGAAAGTTCAGAATTGGATGTTTTGATATAGCTTTCCTGTTGTTAAACGCGGCCCCGTTTTACGTCAATTCATCCAGACTTTTCTGTTTTTTGATTCTTAGTTCACAGAGGAGGCCAAAAAACCCGGGGTGAGTAACTGAACAGATGGTCATTTTGTGGGTGAAGTATTCCTTTAAGAAGTGAATCTTCTGCCTCTTGGGAAAGTTTTACGGAAGCTGGTGAGGCAGACAAGTCCTGCAGATTGTTCCAGTTTTCATATGTAAACCTGGTGGTCAGGATGTCACCTGACATTGGGGGAGATGCCTTCAACTTCAGACTAAATCCAGCCACTGAGCACACTTACATACCACTCTGGAAGGACACCTGATCCCACAGATTTTAAAAGTCTAAAACAAGAAGCACACAGCCTAAGTTTATGTTTGTAACTTATGTGCTGAAACAATAAAGCAATTAAGGGATGGCTCAACTAGTTTGACTCATATGACATTTCAACGCCTCAATCAATTAAACTAAAAAGAATCAATAATCGCTAGTTGCTGCCATCGAAACATCTAGAAGTGCTCTAGTTTGGCATTTGTATCAAAAATTCACTGTTCCGCATTAAATGTCACCCTTGGTTTTGAGATGTTTTTATGACTGTAGAGGTTACAGCTGTGTTTTCAGGGTCTCTGTATATTACAGAGTCATGCACTCCACTGGGATGGACTCCACTCCTTCTACCATCAGTAAAGAGAGAGCTTTCGCCTGGGGCGATAATGCGAGTAGCACTTTGAAATATTCAACAAGGTATTATGTGCCCTGCTGAGCTAATTCTGCAGCCACATCGCCTTTAGATCGATGGGATTGCTGGCGCAATGAGCTTGCAGGAAGACTTTAGTATAGTAGGGCCGCATGTGGCGCTAACAACAGTGGGAAAGCTCTGTCCCTTCGCTGCTGCTGTCCACATAGCAGACACCGACGAGGGGCAGCAGTCTTTCAGACTCAGCATGTCGGGCCTATGGAGGGCTATTTTACCATACAAAAAAAAAAAAATCTATTGTGCTCCTAATCTCTGAAAGTGCTGACATGCTTTGTGTTCTGTATTATCTTTAGCTGTCCGGGATCCAACCACAGCATTAAATCTAGGGCTCTTTCAGGAATCTGTGTACATATCTAGTTAGATCAACAATCAGCCGCACATGTCAAGGCTTATCCACACAAGCCATTGCAAGCTGAATATGTGAAGTGTGCTTCTTTAATTTCTTTTTTTATACAAATGATAGGCAAGCACGACACATGTGCCGTGTTACTAATTCATAATTAACAATTAAGCTTGGAATCCTCCTGCATATTATGTTGAATCGTCACAATATACTTCAGATGTTGAAATATTATTTTACAATAATAATAAAAGATCTGCTCGCTGGTTTAACTCTCCACATTGACAAAACAAAGAGATTTCACAGGGTTCACAATGGAATTTCCCTACTCTGCTACATCGTGTGGTTGTTCTCAAGGGAGGCGGGAGAGAAACTCTCTTTAGACTACACCATGCAAATGTGGGAAGGGAAGAAGCTGCAGTATGTGGGGTGGGATTTGTTGAAAACTTGCTTCTAGTAAATATTATTAATGTCCCACACTGGAGCCACACCTCAGTAGCCGAGAGTCCTTCACAAAAAAAACACAACCAATAAATCACAAATGTGCTGTATATCTCTCTTGCAGTTTTGTGTACAGTAAACTATTTTAGTGCAACATAAACACGAACATTCAATCATAGCATTCTGAGCATTGCATCAGTATCTGTAAGGCTATAAATTCTGCATTCATGTTATGAATACACCGATATAATAAAAATATTAAATTGTTTATTTAATGGTTGGTAGCGGAGTAAAGAAAAGGCCGACTGCCGCCGTGAGAGCTCTACTTTTAAGAGCACAAGGGATGCTGACCTTCTCTTGACTTGCCGAGAGAAGAGGTTGATACTTCAGCACTTTACTTTAAATACAGCCATGCAAAGACACAAGACAAAAAATAACCATTTTGTTTCCAGGCAAACTGGAAATTATTTCTCTCCCCCCTGCAGAGGGGGGGGGGGGGGGGGGGGGGGGGGGGGGGGGGGATACAGAAAAAAAGCAAATCTGAAATGTAAAATAAGGGTGAGGACTTAAGCCTCGATTTCAAGCCAGAATCAGGGGGTGAAAAAAGTACAAGGAGGAGAGGCCCGCCAAAGGGCGTAAACTATTCAACTGTTGTCAGTTCACATTAGAAAGAACTCACCATGAAGCCTGGGTCAAATAATCACACCAGCACACAAAAGCCCATTCGCAACTGCTTGGTGTCTACTGGAGTAGAAGGTCGCTCTCCATGCAACTTTTTCTTACATCTATAAGTAGCCTGTACCCGCGTAATCAATACAGAAAGTTTCACAGACACGGATCACCATCTTGTACAGCGAGAATGATAAAGAACGTGGAGCGTGACAAATGAAGCTGACAGTGGGTTGGTTGAATGCCCGACTTGCTTAAAACCTCTCTCCTTGAGCCAAGCTGCAAAAAAAAAGAAAAGAAGAAAGAAGCAAAAAAAACAGTCTGACTCTTCGAACCAACGTCCCGCTGTTCTTTCAATTCCACAGTAACCCACTCCCAGTGGCTGTCAGCTGTGCGGCAGTGTGTGTCTTTTACGGTAAATGTGAATCACGAGGGGAGCAAACTAGCGATTCCTTGTTGGTGTGTGTGTGAGAGAGAGTTCACACATGATCTCATTTGCCACATGCACGTCCACTGTTGGCTGAAATAAAACTTGCACTATGGCAACATCGGTGATGCAGGCTGATAACCTTTCAACACTCGCATGGCAACAGAGGAGGCTTGAAGCACTGCTCCCAGCATCTTTTTTTACGTGGCAAGAGGGGAATGGGACTTGACCTTTGGTGAATAGCCATCATAACACAATTAAGAACGGCTCCTTGAGCCTTCTTCTGTTTTAGCCAAACTTAAACAGAGCGATTCAAATTAAATGGCACATTTGCTATTCCCCCTGAAATAGCATTTCTCAAACTCAGATTGTAGTGACATTGCAAGTACTGGGTTATTAGAAAATATACGTTGCAGAAAGAGCAAAGGGCTTTAGGTTGTATGTGAGACAGGTATAATATTGTGCATTTCAAACAAGACCTACTTTTTAAACCAAAGTGGGACAAGGCAATAAACGTGTGTAAAACATGAGTGAGTTAGAACATCTACCTAATTAAAAATGCTAAAACAATGCTGCATTAAGTAAGGTAATGTGACTTTTTATATGTATTATTATTATTATTAGCTTCCGGGGCAATAAAGGTGAGTCCATCGTGTCCTAAGAGGTAGGTTATTCCTGCACGCTGCTAAGCAAATGGCACCGCAGTTAGCAGAAACGCCCCTGCTTAAAATGCAGATTAGGGTCATTAAATATGGCGTAGTGTGAATGTGGCGAGTGAGCGCGGAGGGTAAAGGTAAGCTTATCCTGTGGGAGCAGAGTCGGGATCTCCGCCCCCATTCGCCGACCTCGCATTCCAGAGATTCCCACACTCTAAGCTCACCTGCACGCTTTCCAAGGGCAACAATCAGAGGGGGAAAAAAAAGTGAGGCTTTATGGTGCCGGGAGAAAACTAACACCGAAACTGTGTTTCTGCACGCAAGCCGGGGCCAAGTTTTCATCCCGACGGGATTGGGCATCGAGGGCAGCGCATGAGGGTCCCTCGAAAAGGTGCGCGTTGTTGGCGATGACTCGGTCACAAGATCAAGATTAGCGTAGTATTAGATTATCTCCCGCTGTGAAGAAGCCTAAATAAGTTTTGCCTTCTGCCACACACACACACAGACGCAAGAAAAAGGCTTAACACGTTCTTTGCACAGTACTTTCTGAGTGCAAGCATGTAACGTTAGTCCATACCCTCGTTTGCCTTACGCACGGATGCTTTTATTTTTTCCCCTACGTTTTCCCCCAATTATTCTGCAGTTAGTGAAGGAGCGGGCGACATAAAAAGCAATGAATTACCTTAGGACGACTGTTGTTCCGCTGGCTGAGCTGCGGCTCGGATCTACATTGGAAGATGTAACTTCACCGGTAAAGTCCCCTCGTTTAGTCCCATGCATGTGGAGGAGTGAATCGCGCCTCCATACTCGGGGAGAAGAAGACTACCCCCTTTCCTCTGTCCCTCTGCTTCCACCAGCGGTCCCAGTGCAATGCGAGCGTGCATGACGTCAGTGGGAATGTGGGGGAAAGCCACGCGCACTCCTGATTGGTTGCGAGGGCAGCAAGTGGGGCGTTCCCATATGGTGTTTGCATTGCGGAGTTACCCAATGGCAGAAGAGGTGATAGTTTCCTTGGTTACAAATTTTTGTCAACTGTACAGAGAGCAGAAGCGCGAGGTAAGCTAGGGTTCAGTGGGTTAAATGTGCATTTCACTGACACAGCGAAGACGTCATACTACTCGTGCGGGTGTGTTTATTTATATTACGAGGCTTCTGAGAAACTTACCCGTGTTTCCGTTCACAATATTCGTCATATTTCGATTATCTCCAGCTCACCTGCCTTTTTGTATTTGGGTGCATAAGTTTGTGTGCTCCAGTATTGTTGTTGAACTATAATAGGGCTGCAGCTGTCTGCGATTAATAATGATTATTACGGATTACTTTCTAGTTGAGTAACATTTCTGTTGTTTTAACGTGACTTCCTCAATTTGTCTAAACAGCAGTGAGATAATCAAAGTTAGGGCTTTCACTTTGCTATCATAGAGGACCAGCTAATATATTATAATACAATATAATATATTCACATTTTAAAAGTTGTTTTGGGTATTTCTTTCTAGTGCTACGTGTCCCTCTCATGTAGCACTCTCAATCATCCTGAAGTACATCAAATGTAAGGCTGCTTTTATATTCTGAATCCTTACCTTAGTTTGTCATTTTGTGTTAATATCTACAAAATAATTATATAGGTCTTCATTTAAAAAAAGAGGCCTTTATGTCTGCTACTGACATGAACAAGAAATAGTAATTGTCCAGTCCTGTCAATTGATCCAGAACTCAGTTTTCATTTTAGTGGTGGATTTAATCCTGTCCTGCATACTTCTCACTAACCCTCTACACATTGTACACAACTGACACATTGCCTGTGAGGACAGACATCTTCAAAGCTTAATCCTGAAACAAAGACGTATAGATGTTGCAGAAGAATATCTGATCACACCGGATTCACCACCCGTCCCCTCCCAAACACTAACACTTGTTAGAGTCCACTGTTTATGTCATGCAACCTCAGTATTTTTGTCTTCATTTTGCAGGCACTAATGCATCCAAATAGGGCTCTGCGGTGATGAGTGGAAGGGATCTGCGTACGTTCGTTACAAACTACAGAGCGGAAGACGCGGGTAAGTCAGCAGCAACTAGGTCTGAAACAGTACTGACTCGTGACACGGTTGCCCATTGATCTGTTGAACAGATTTGACCTTTAGTCCCCAAGTTGAATTGGTGTGAAGCCTTTGATGCTTTTGTTAGAGGCAGCATAGCCTGTGTTTATTCACCTGCCTCGTTGAGTCACAGCTGAACTACTTAAAAAACACTGTCTTTACTTCTATTCCTTTCTTCGCTGAAGTCAGCATAAAGACTTTACTTCAGACGTTGAGAGTGATGGGGTTTTCAACGATTCAAATTATCCTAATACAGCCGTATCATTTGCTTCCATCCATGCAGAAAAACTGACACTGCGGATGAAATATGGTCTTGGCAGCTCAAAGTACAAACCGGCTGAATACAAAAGACTTCAAGCCATTGTTGATGCCAAACGCCTGCAGTCTGATCTAATTGGAATAAAGGTACATTTGAGTTGTTATCAATATTGTGCCTGTGCCTAAAACAGCAACGTTATTATAAAATCCATTCTTATTACATTTCATAACAAGGTGATTCAACAGCAAATGAAGAAGAACGACACAGGGATAGAAAATGTGTGTTTTTTTTCAGAGAGCAAACAGTCCTCATTAGCCACCACAGGAAGAGCTTGAACTGACAAAAACCTGCTTTTAATGTGAGGTGATAAAACAGCATGTCTTCAATAGTGGTAAACAGTGCAATTTGTTTCTGTTTGTCTACCTTTCTTTCCTCTCTTTTACACACCACATACAGTAAAGGGATTTCACTCCATATGAAAACACGCATTGCATGAGCTTTGGAGTTTGTCTAACAACATGAAACGGAGCAACAATATCACTGCCATACACAATAGCGTTGCCAGCTTCATGAATATTCATTTGGTTGCACGGGGTTTCTATAAAATTGTTTGAAGTTCATCGTCGTCTCACTCTGAGAAGAGCAAGAAGTTAATGCTAGGGGCAATGGAGATAAGACTGTTAGACCTGCGGTGCTTTAATTGGTAAACTGTGGCAGAAGTCTTTTAGTGTCATTATGGTTGCCGGTGGCTCCTTCTAACCCAGCGCTCTGCATAAGCTAGATAAGACCTGCTATGTTCAGATTCGGTTGCCCCGCTGAAAGGCTTTCTGAGCACCTCCCATTGGTGAATAAATGACCACGAGTCACCTCAAGCAGGATCGTTTTTTGTTCTCTTGGAAGGGACCGGCAACATTACTAAAAATCTTTAAAATTTATATTTTCTATACAAATTTATTTTTTACTCTGAACTGTTGAAAATACACTTTTTATTCATCAATGTCAAGGCTGTGATATAGACTGATGAGAGATATCTGAAAGGCACCATCATCTGACCTTAAATCTGCAAGATTACATAAAAAAAAGTGGTGTCGTATGCATGAAAATGGGCATTACACTGGGGATTGGGGGTTTTATACAAATAAAAAGTAATGCCCATTAAAAGGGTGGACGTGTGGTTTAATAGCTAATAGAAAATAGAAAAGGTTGGATGTTAATAGATTAGTTTTATTTGACTAAGTAAGACTAGAAATCCGCTGATGTAAGTTAAGCTTCAGGCACAGTTTTTGTACTCCAGCTGAGCTTATTAGACAGCCAATGCAAATTAACATCACCTACGATACATGGCCTGGAGGAGGCATGGGATGACCTCAATTTGGCCTTTTTCTTTCAGAGCAGCACTAGTTTCAGATTGAATACCGTAGATTCCCTTAACTGTAACATGGACGTCCCCGTGAGGGTAAACGCAACAAAAGCAGTAGCAACTTTAAATGCAGATAGACAGTAGCAACATAAATCAACACCCTTACGCCTTTTGATTTCCTATTAATATGAAATCGATTGTACCCACATATTAGTTAAGCATTCCTTTGTACTGTTTTCTGAGCCAGTGGACTGTGCATAAAAACACTGATGGAGGACAATAATCCGCTTCATGGAGACATTTCTGAAGGAGGATCTTGTTCTTTCATGATGAAAAAGGAAAACAAATGAGAGTAGATTAAGACCTCTGCCTCCCCCCTCGTCTCCTAACGACATGCCTCATGCATGTCACGCATGTTTCTACTTGATTATTTTAATTTGCCGCTGTTTATTTTTGCTTTCATGCTTTAACGGTGATACTGTTTCGGTTGAATTACCTACATTTATGAGGCTCTCAAAGACACAAAATGCTAACAAAGGCTGAGGCAAATTCCTGTGTAAAAAATATCCCTTACGGGCAGAGAGGGAGGGAATTTATCCTTCACTATAGGATACAATGTTGCCGATGTTTTACCGTCCTTGCAACATTATGATTCATTCCATTTATAGTTCTTATGCTCTTCCTGTGTTATAAAATGCTCCAGATAATTGATGCATTAAAGTACTCCAGACTCAGGTTTGTCCAGATGAAGTCAATTATTTGTAGGAGGAAATAAATGTCATGGCTAAAGTGCATTTAAAAGCAACACTCCGGCAAATTTTTTTTCTTTTCACTCAGTGCTCATTCCAGTTGTAGGGTTTATTCCTGCAGTGCATTAAACCTTGTCTTATAGGTTCAGAAGACTCGTTGTGCAGCCAAGGCAACCAAGGAGAGCTCCATATTACGGCAGCACAGACAGGTGTGGAGCAGAGAGTGCCCCAGGCAGCAAAAGGCTGAGTAAGAGCCCCCTATTACTCCCTGTCATTATCTGCTGCAGTTTTCTGGATCTGCTATTACACCATGCAGCCGTTCCACTTAAGCTCCATTGAGCCCAGACAGGACTCTGCATGAAAAAAAATAGGGTGTAAAGAGGGGGGGGGGGGGGGATATAAAAGTAAGCCCAAAGAGAAAAATGTATCAGTGAGAAAACAAGAAGAGGAACATTTAAGCTGATTTTCTTGCAGTGATGACATTGAATTAAAGGGTGAGAAACAGAGAGAAGTGGATGGTTTGAGCTACGTGTGGGCAGAGGAGTGTACCGAATGGAAGGAAAACTCTCCCTCTGCGTGCTGAGGCAGAAGTGTGGGGCTGGGGCCCCAGCGGTGTCATGCCTTGTGAAGTGAGAAGGGCAGCGCTAGCTCTGGGGTGCAGCTTGTTTGGCTGCGTAATGACTGTGTCTGCGCCACCCAAGGTTAATGATGTACACAAGCGTGAGTCTCAGTAATGAGCCCAATCATAAAGATGTGTCACAGCTTGCAACTCTCAACATATCTAGTAAGAACACCATGGGATTCAAAAGCCACCTTGTCAAATGGTAAAGCAGGGAGGTATATCTATATGGTTAGTTACTCCCTTTCATTCACAATCAACCCCATGACCAGTAAGTAAGAGGGAAACCGTCACTGTAGCATCCTCCGTCGGCTTGTTAGTGTGACGCTGCCCACATCATAATCACATTTTTTGGAGAGATTCTTGTGTGTGATAGTCAGGTTGAAGGATAGATCTGGTCCCCATGCCACCCCTATATCTCCAAAAACTAATCATAGCAGCAGCACTGGTTGAAAATAACTAAATAAATGTATTTCATTTACTGAACTTAAGTACAATTTTGAGGGTCTCATACTTTATTTTATCGATTCAATTTAATGCTACTTCACACTTTTACTTCACTACATTTATTTCACAGTTTTAGTCAGGATGGATAATTGTGGATTTAGCTTCCTAGCAGTATTTAAAATGATCCCCACCTTTACCAGTGTACGCATCAATAATGTATTTAGCTATATATGTGCCCAGAATTCTGAGATTTGTTTTGTCTTTTCTCCCCAGCAAACATTTGAAACAAGTGACATTATCTTGCTGTCTTTGCAGGTTATATGTTGTATTATGTAAACTGTTGGCTAAATGAACTAATGCAGTGGTATTTAACACAGCGTTCTCTTTCTCTCATGGAACAGAGAGAAGGCTGAGAATGACATCCATGATTTTCTAGAACAGATCCGGCCAAATGGTAGAACAGATACTGCCATCTTCTCTCTTCAAGATTATGGTAAACAACCCTAATTCTGTTGATTGTGTCAGCAACTGTATCGTCATCAGTCTTTTCTGTTTATAAGTGCTATACTAATACGTGTCCTTGCATGTCCGTGTTCGGGTTCAGGGCAGCTTCTAGAGAGAGAGCAGAAGGCATTCAGGATAGCCACGGTGGAGCCTGTTCATCAGCTCAAGGATGACCTGCGCTTCAGACTGAGTGAACTTCAACATCAGCAGCTCACTGCCCATCGATCAAACTGGGAACAAGTAATACAACAGGTATCTGTGTTATGCGAAATAGAGACGTGTCTGGATGTCCACAGAGACTTTGACAAAAGCGCTTTAGTGTAAAAGAAAATCTATCTCAGAAAAATAGAGTCTTTTGCGGCACCTGGCTTGAAAAATACAGTGGTTCAGCCTTTGAGAGTACTTTGTCGGTGGCTGGTAGCGAACCATTTGGGAGCATTCTTATCCCGTCATTATACTCATAGCGATCAACGATGAATGTTAGCTGTGCTCACTCTCTGCAGGTACCGAACCAAACAGTCTGTCCGGTACATCTAACAGAAATGTAAGCTCTCCTGCGTGTCAGTTTGCACACAGAGATGTGTTCACTGTCCATGAATCTCTTGTTTGTTAGTTATCCACAGTCCCTATGAGTCACCCAGCCTGCCTTTGACTCTCAGAAACGTCTTGCAAGCTCTAGAGATGAATGGTGAGATTAAGGAGTAAGCAGGGGTCTTTAAAGACAGACCAAACTTCTGCCAGCCGTTTTTTCGCCTCTGTGCGGCTCACTCATGCTTGTTTCTTTCCCATGACCCCCCTCTACTCTTGCTGGCCCGAAACCCCTAGCCTAACTGATTGTATGGGCACAATAGGACAACCAACCCGTCCACACACACACACACACACACACACACACACACACACACACACACATATACCCAGCCACGATGCCTCTTCTTATTACACCAGCTTACTCAACTGTCTGACTCACAGCAAATCAAAGTGAGACCCTTTTCAGGTGCAATATTACACTCCCATCCCCGAGTCTTAAATGAAAAGAATAAAAGAAAATGGGCACTATGTTAAGCGCTACTTTATAAAAGGAAATTCAAAAGGTACCATTAGAGTGAAATTTACCCTGTGCCATTGGACTGGCTATTAAAGATTTTGAATTATTTTGTCACCATACATTATAATGTTTTTTCCAACATTTAAAGAAATGAGTGAAGTTAAAGCTAAAACAAAACTGTTTATTTGTGGTTTATTTCTAACAATCATAATTGTCCAACAGTATTTCTCCCTAATCATTAATCTTGTGCAAGTTATCAACTAAATAGACAAAGCTAAGATCACTTGTCCGTCCGTCCATCCACATCAGTTGTTGTAGAATTCTGAAATCTTTTGCTATCATTTTTACCATATTTAGTAATCAAATACTTTTACCTTATATATTACTGATAACATTGATATTCTTGTAATCAACAGAAGGGGTCCCCATCTTTATCATGCATGAATCCCATCCAGGCTCATAGCACCTGCGTGCATCTTAAGTTCATGGCTCACTCCCCTCATTGTACAACAGAATGGTAAAGCTCGGCAATGTGGTTGGAAAAAAACCATCTCAATATCTTTAAGCTTTGCACTGCGCTATACTGCAAAGTGGTCCAGAACGTGGAGCATATCTCTGATTTATTTCCTGCTTCCTTTCATCTGCAAATTGTTACTTAAATAAACAGAAATAGCTACTTCCATTATAATTGTAACGTCTATGTTCCCTTTATGAAACGGAGAAACAGGCCTAATCATTTGATAAGCATCCTCTCAATCTCTAACTAGCTGTTTTCCTCCTTGTGACATCTAGCATCTTGGAAAATAAGCAGTTACTGATAACTTGCTATTACTACATCATTCTCATGATAAACGTTTCTATATCTAGACATCTGCAAGACCAGGCTGGACCTCAGTTCAATCAGTCCTGTTGATTTGAGCATACATGGCATAAGAGGGAAAGAGTGTTACAGTTGATAGCTGTGATCTCTTGAGTCTGCAGTCCCAGTCTGCAGAAGAAGAGTGCTCTTGAAGCATTATTGATATAAAAGGATTTCCTGGTCAGGGCAAGAGGTGGAACAATTTAGTCCATGTGATACTAAAGTGACAGTTCATACTTGCCAGTTTTATTCCCCTTCAAACTGTGCTACAGCCATGTCTGTTTGTTTCTAAGCTTGTATTTAGGATACATTTATAATTGTATATAATTTTTCTCCTTTGATCACCAGATAAACTTTGTGAAGGACCAGCAAGATGACATAACTGAAAAACTTCAAGCAGAGTACCTGGCCCTGGAGGGGGAGATCATTGGCCTTGGTTTAGAGGTAAGTTTTTCCACTGTTGTTATAGATATCCTCCTCATCACCAATTCCCATTCTGTATTATAGCGCAGACTTGAGCTTAAGAAGAGCTTGCTACTGTGTGTCACAAAAGCAAAAGTTGAAACATTTCATTATATATCTCAAAGTTGGTGATATTGTCCTCCGCAGAAATATCTTACAAGTACTCCAGATAATCTGGTGAACACAGAAAACATTCCAGAGGAGGTTTTGAATTCAGACTGCCCTTACCCAGAGCTGAAGGACTCCCTGATCCAGGCCTTCCACTCCCTGTCAGAAAGGTACAAGAGCAGGCTGCAGAATCTCCGAGATCAACTGCAAACAGCTGACAGGTATAACTCAAGTTCAGCTTTGCTTCTTTTAATAATTCTAAGTGCTTGCACATTGATTGAACAAGAAAACTGTAGTGATTTTTGCTGCTATTAATCATTTTCAGCCATCCAATATCGATATTAGGCAGAGTATAGGCAGAGTTCTGGTGTAGCTGGGCGGATCAAGATGAAAGAATAAAAACTCAGCAGGACATGAACAACATATAGAGGCACAGTCACTTCACTCCCCAAATGCAAGCGGAAAATTACGACAAGTCTTTCTCACCAGGAGGTTGATTCTATCAATGTGTCTTGATTTTTATTTCCATATGGTCGCTCTATGTTAGCTTCTATAAGTAGTTTGCAATTTATCAATACATATCCTTTGGAAGTTAAGTGAGGTGAAACAAAGGACGGTGAACATAAGATGCCTTCCAATAACCATATCATACTATTTTGTATGTCCCAGATATATATAGTATGTCAAATGTAGTATGCCAAAAACGCCAGGATGTCCTCCTGCATCTGGTCGCGTTTTTGTCATACTCTAGTGTCATTCTATTATCTATTTTTCTATATGGTCACATGTTGTCTGGGTTGGAATCTGTTTCAGGTTCTGTGGCTGGTGTGCAGATGACCACCAACGCTTCCAGTTGACTTTGTCACAGTACACTCATGACATACCCAACCACAGGGCGCTCTACATGGACATGCTGCAACGACTCCTCCCTGAGAAAACCAGACAAGAGCTGGTTAGTACTTTGGCAAAACGCCCCAAAAAAATACAGAACGTTATTGATATACTTTAGAAAAAATGTATCAGCAACAATTTTGATAATCAATTATTGTCTAAGGTATATTTCAAGCAAAAGCTTGTTCGAGGCCCTCATATGTATTTGGAGGATTATTTGATAATGAAAATAATTGTTTATCTGGGGAAGTGTTGCTAACACAGTTTCATTAACACCTTGAAGCTGCCGAACAACCAAAGTCTGATCTGCTGAGCACTGAGCATTTGGAGGTTATGTGTATTTATCCTGGGCATTACTGCCCTTTTGGATTTTACTCCATAACATTAGTGCACATACAAAACACACACATATACATATATGCCCCCCCCCCCCCCTTGATGGATGGGAACACACATTCACATACTGTATATCGACGCACCTCCACTCGCCCCCATCTAAAGATGTAACTCCCTCCCCAGTCTGAACCACCCCTGCAGTGTGACTCCCAGACTCCCTGATCAATGTGGCTCGGTAGATCGGATCTGAGCAGAGAGACACACAGATAAGCCTGGACAATGAGCCACTCAAAGCGCGACAGGATGTGCCGTGTCACCCACCGTGGACCACTAGTTAATGCCACCACCTTGCATCACCATGACAACCGCCGACCGCACTCCCCCCCCCCCCCCCCCCCCCCCCCCCCCCACCCGCACCCAGAGACCTGTCCTCACATTAGTTCCAGCTGGGTGCCGCATTGAGAGCTGAGATCATTCAGCCAAGCTGATAGCAGTGTTTTCTTTACAGGCTTTTTTTTTTTCTGTATCTTAAATGAACAACTATAAGACATTAGTATCCAGTGTGCTCAAAGGATGGTCCTCTGACTGCACCTGCACCTTTTTATTCTTAAATAAATTGAATAAAGAATCATGTCTGCAGTAGCAGTAGTCTGCTTTGGGCAGATATATCCTTCGTATTCGTTGAGATGAAAATTATTCCCATTGCTCTTGCAGACACATGGGTCGATTGGCTCTACTAAAGTTAGCACTGTAATGGCAAAATTGTTCCTATGAAGTCGATGTCTCCGCTTTCAGCCGTTCTTATTTTTGTTTTTTCAACCTCAGAGCGTTGAAGGCTTCTCCTGCTTGAGCCTTAATATTTTCCTCACCTGCCATTTATTTCCACCCGCGTTCAATCATTTCAGAATGATAACATTATTTATTGTTGCTTCTGTCAGTCTGCTTTAAATTCTAATGGAAGATACAGCAGCTCTGTTTTTAGCTAGATAGCAGGTGTGACATAAAATCGCAGTTAACGCCTTTGTGCTGTGTACAAATTTAAGAGCCTTGACGATAAATCTGCTCCTGTATTCTTTTAAAAACATTTTTTTTTGTGGGGGTGATGGGTAGGATGAAGAAGAATAGTTTGAGAGAGAACATTTTTTTTTGTATATCCAAAGGAATATAGAGTAGAAGCATAGGGTTTAGAGAATTAGTGACATTTACTTACCTTTCTCCAGCAAAATACTTTCATATTGCAGTTTTTCTTACATGAAACGTACAGCTGCAATCCCAGTATATATCACTATCTCATCAAAGAGGCTCTTTAAACAGTATGTGGACATTTTCTGTGTTCTTTGTGCTGCTGACCTAAAGTTGAACTAGTTTCTCAGATTCCCTATCAGATGGTGGTACTCCACCCAAAGTGGACATCTCCCTCTGCTGGATGGGGGTCTTTTATTTGGTCTATTATGACATACTCCTTGATGTTCTCTCATATCAAGTAGGCCATTTCATAGTGATGTCCTCATAATGTTCCATGGCAGAAGTGGAAATAATTTATACCTCTTACCTTTTCTGACTGTGTCTGGGCAGCCACTCTTATGTTCTCCTTTGTGTGGCTCAGTCCTCGAGGAGACAGCACTCCGCAGAGGGAGTGTGGATGCAGCAGCTAAACTCGATGTCGTGCCACTTTAAGTGTGCACTGCAGACACGGTGCGGTGGATGGTTCCACGTACATACTGTATCTAATGTGTTGGCTAAGGTGCATGCACGCGTATGTGCGAACACGTACTGCAGGCATGAACATAGACTGTGTTCTTGCCCACTCGCAACATCACAAGGAAGGCAAGGGTAGTAAAGAACAAAGGGTGGATCTTCAAGTTCTAAAGTTGTGCTTTAATAAACAGGATTTGCTTGACTGCTTCTGGCACTTCTGTTCCGTTGGCAGTTCTGTCAGCTCACTCATTTTCAATAAAACCAGTCAGCCGTCTAATGCCTTCCCACCGTCAGTTAGCCGCTATTAGCCCGTAGATGAATATCATTCCCTCTGTTCCAATGAAGCAGCCAAGGGATGCAGCCACTGTGACTGCTGACACAATGATGAATTGCTACAGGCAGCCCTCACACGGAAAGGAACTGTTTTCCTCCAGGACATTTCACAGCCAGGAGAGAGGGACCATTTTATACACCAGCAGAGCCAGATCTGACACAGAGTTTTCCCTGTGGTCCTGCTGCCATTATCATAGACAGCATATCATGTAGTGGTGTTGGTTTCTGTTTGTGTGTCATCAATTGTGTCCATCACTATGAATAATACAACGGTGTTCCTCATATCCATTTTTGTGTTTTAGGTGATGTTTTTTGTTCAATGCTTATAAAAGAATAAATAACACACTTGACCTCATCCCATGTGCAAACGCTGCCTTCTCCGTGTCATGTTGTTCTTCCAGATGGAACATGAACGTGTGTGGGACTGGCTGCGCTTCACCCAGGCACAGCTGAGAGTGGTGACCCAGCAATGTCAGCGAGACCGGGAAGAGCTGCTGGCCAGAGCCCTGTTCACCCTGCAGGAGGCGAGACATGCCCACCAGGAGGAGCTGGAGCTCCACAGAGGCCACCAGCACCAGCAGGACATCTGCTCGCATCTCAGAGTGAAGGTTAGCGTCTTATGTGCCTTCACACCAGGGGCTGTCAAACTTCAGGAACATTTCTAACTTCATGAGACAGCACTTTTTATGTGAGCATTTATGCTAAAGTTCTGTGCCTCCATCATAGCTAATATGCGCAGGACGTGGATGTATAACTTTGATAGTTTTCTTTTGCAGCTAATCCAATATGAGCTCTCTTTGATCTACTTCTTGTTTTTTAAGGCACACTCGCTCTCATTGACAGATGGAGTGGACCCGTATATATTCAACATCCTTTTCCATGTGTGGATGTGGTAGTTGTGAGGGGCCAGACAGGCAGTAGTGTGTGACTGCCTTCTTGTGTACAGTATATCTGCTGACGAGGCTGCATATTACTCCAGGCTGCCTGACAGCATCTCTCGCCTTAGCTGCCACTTGGGATGGGGCTGTGAATGCAAACAAGCTAATAAGGATGGTCTTGCAAACATGATGTTGCTGTCTCTGAGGGGCGCTGGTTCACATTCACACAACAAACAAGTTACTCATGTGAACAAATCCATGTGTTGTTGATGCAGCGCTGTGCAAATTGAATTTGCTTTGAAGGGAAAAAAAAATAGTGCTGATGTCCTATGGCTGATTAGATAAGAAGAGTCTGATGTACTGAGAGGGTCACCACTGAGCCTAGTTTTGTCAAATAACACGACGTATCACCTAATGGGAGGCAGAACGCTGGTTTAGTTTTTTTGCACTGTTTACAGGAACAAGGTCCTAGGTTTGCTTCCTTCCAATCTGTGGAGTTTGCTTGCGCTCTCCCCCTTTGCTTTATTTACTAATCTCTCTTTTTTCAGTGTTTTGTAACCCCCAAATGTCCCCAAATGTCTCTTGTGGACATGCCAGCCAAAGTTATAGTTTAAAAACAATATACATATTTACATCAAGGACATTCATGGGAGGTAAAACCAGTTATGTTGTGAACTAACAATCCAACAAGCCTACTGTAGGGATATTTGATGTGTTGGGACAATAGGAACACAACATGACAATCTCTCTATTAGTCATAGGGGGCACCCCCCTCCCTGTACCACTTGCCTTGTGCAATAGTTGACTTTTCACATCTGTCACATTTACATCTTTTCCCCATTTAGATTTTCCCCTCATCTTTCATTTTAGGGTTATCATTTAATTTTATAGTTGGGCTGCAAAATTGTGGCATAAAAACGGTCTCTTCATTTCACTGGCATTACTCTACTTAATCTTAATGTTTTATTTCCCTGTTACGTGATTTTGTTTTTTATTAGAGTTGTCATATACACATACACATACACATACACATACATGAAATTGAACTTCTGCATGTAACCCATCCCTAGCTTATTGGGAGCAGTGGGCTGCTGAGAAGCGCCCGGGGAGCAGTTAGGGGTTCAGTGTCTTGCTCAGGGACACTTCGGCACAGGACATGTAGCAGCCAAGGATCGAACCGCCGACAACCCTCTCTACCCATACCATAAGTATCCAGGAAAAATATTAAATGTGGAGTATTTTCCACGGGGAAAATCTACTTTAATAATTTTCTTTGCCGGTTTTAACTTCTGGAATTCATATACTCCCAACGTTTCTATCAAGCAGCAGCTTGCATATTCTTTCACTTTGGCTAGCATAATGCATTATGTTGGACAGGTAGTTTTTCTCCTAACTTACTTTTATTATGTAGCTGATTATTACATTTAAATGGACTGTGTTCAGTTTATCCTTCGCTGTGCTCTATAGCAAATTCAAGGGCACTTCACATTCAGTTCTGTCGGAATGAGCTACCTTAAATAGAGCTGCAACAACCGTGGCATTATAAAGTTGTGTTGGGGAAAAAAGCCATCACATGTTTTTAAAAGGATGTAATATATTATTTAAGACATGTACATGCAAGCAAATATTTTCTGTATTTTTTAAAACAACAGGGGCCTTTAACATTGAGTTTGGGTAAATCTGAAGCAGAGCATAAACTAAACACCTCTGACTATTGCAAACACATTTCTGAGTTTTGTTTTCATGGCTCTGTGAGGCAATAAGAAAAATAAAATCACCCAGACATTTTCATTCCCATGATGTTTTTCCACCTCCATGTTTTTTGTTTATGCAGTGCATGTTCACGTATTTGAGTTTGTGTGGAGGCTCAGATGGATGCCTGTTTGCATCCAATCTATTTATTTCCACTGCCTTTATCATCCCAGCACTGCGGCACAGCGGTGAGACGAGATATATTCTCCTCCTGTAGCAGCTGCTTCTTTAACACTTTGTTTTCTGCAGCTGCTCCCTCTGACCTAAGCAACACCACCGACTCCACTGTGAGTCATTACCCCTCTTGAGATCAACTCCCTTTCTACAATCTACATTGTTTCCCTATTTCAATGTGTGTGCTTCATAGTGTGCTTTGATTTTGTAGAAATGTATTTAAATTTGCTCAATATTTGGGTGAAATTGATTTAAATTTACTGAATATTTGGGTGAAATTGATTCATATTTATTAATTATCTGGGTAAAATTGAGTTGGATTCACTAAATAAAATAAATTATATCAACTCACATTTTAGCACATTGTTACTTAATTCAACACATTCCCACTGCTATTCTAACTTTAAATCTATTCAATAATATTGATTGTCACTTTGTTGCCATCATTTTTCTATGTCTAATTCACTCAATACTGTGCCATCTTGGTGCCACGGTAAACTTAACTTGGGCCAACAGATCACCATGCAGGTAAACATTTATTTCTGCGAATTTGTTTGAACATGCTTATCGAACACTTTTCATGTGCAAAATGTCAAAATAAAAAACTAAATAGAGAAAAGGGCTAGAAAAATAAAACAGAAACAAATGCAATTCAATGTCTAATATTACGACTGTATTCACACTGTAATCATTTTATTTATTACGTGCACAGATTAAAATTCTAAGGGCCAATGTGTTTTTCAAATGCCTTATTTCTTCATTACTTGCTAAAATGGGACTATAAGCAGAGCTGAACAAGTTTAAAGTAATGGTCGATGGACTCGTATTGCACCTATAGTCTTCCGACCACTCAGAGCACACTACACGTCATTCACCCATTCACACCCATTCATACACTGATGTCAGGGGCAACCATGTAAGGTCTCCTCTGCCAATCGGGACAAACTAACCATGCCCACCCAGTCAAACACCATAGGCACATTCTTCGGGAGCAATTTGGGGTCTTGCCCAAGTACACATCGACATGGACTGGAGGAGCCGAGGTTCAAACAGCCAAACTTCTGAGCCACAGCTGGATAAACATTTGAAATAGTTGGCTATTAGTAAGTAATGCGTATAGATGACATGGCTAAAACTGTTGGACGGCCAGTTTATTTAGTTAAAAGTAACGGATATGCATTTGAAATCGTCAGATAACATTGTTGAATGAAAATGGAAAACAGTCGAAATAGTCAGCTGAAAGTAATGGACAAACAGTAAACCTAGCTTAATATAAAGTAATGATGTATTTACCAACTGCAACAGCAACACTGGTTTTATTTTCCCCGTGTGAGTCTGTGTGTGTATCGTCGTGGCAAAATGTGGTCCTGGAGACACCTCCTAGCAGGATCAAGCGGTTTTGAGTACCGGCAGGTGTTTTAATTTCTGTCTGTCTGAGGACAGATTTTGTCACTGCGATAGCGTCGCAATCGTGCAAGACATAGTCACGAAACTTTACGAGTGTGAAGTAGAGACTAAAATGTAGGCAGAGTTCAAAGATGGGTCTGGTCTAAGCAAGGGTACCAGGACTATGCAGGTATAGGAAGTGGGCAAGGGGGCTGTTGTCTAACTGCTCAGAAACAGGATTTTTGAAACAGATTAAGTAGAAAACAGACTGCCGTGATGGTACTTGTCGGCTGAAGTAGTAAATTGCTTCTTTCTAGCTGTGATTATGCAACTAAACACTCTCCACATCTCATCTTCTCTGTGCCTCCACGGGTTCAGATGAGAGTGCATATTGGACGTTTTTTGGTCAGTGCTGGTCTGGTTCTTCTGACCTCGCGATTGGGAGCAAGGCGTGTGCTGCCAGCTCTCTGCTGAGGAACATGCAGTGGGAGGAAATCCAGGGTAATGGTTTCTGAGTGAGCTTGTAGCCTTCTATTTTGGAAAGGGCAAGGCTGTCACACAGACAACAGCTTCTTCCTGAGAACCAAAGATTGGCCATTCAAAGATGGCTGGCTAGATTCATGTGTCATGGACACAGACGACATTATTGATCAAAAAGCAGTTGCTCACCAGCTCCAGATGTGATATACTTGTTGAAGGTGTGTGTTGTGGAAAGTACAATAAAATACATAAATAAGATAACTAGCAACACTGCATGCATTGACATTTTCATATTTATCACTGAAAGACAGACTCTTTTTCTCGAATCATCAGCTGTTGGTTCTGCAGTGTTCTGGCTGCTGTAATTAGCTGGCATTGTTCTTGGTGTTACTGCTCATTCAAGCCTCATTCTGTCCTTGCTTTCTTTTTGCCTCCTACTTACATCTTACCAACAGGCATCTTTGATGAGCAATTGTGTTTTTCACATTAGTAAATAAAGCTTGAGGGATGACAGATTGTTGCAACATGCTCAGGAGGGAAAAGGATGCGTGGCACCAGCAGGAAAAGCAACACAACAATTGAAAGAAGAAAAGCTTTTCTTCTCTTTTTTGCATAATCAAATTTTTTCATTTACTGCTTCACAATATAAAAAGCACCGTTACAGATTAACATATACTGCCATTCACAAGTTGGGAATCACCTGTTATATCGATGTTTTTCTTCTTTCCTTCAATAATTGCTATTTGAGCATAGATAATAAACAGTATGATTTAGATACCAAGTATGTCCTACAGTGTTGCATGATAGGGGAGAATACTGTTTTTCCCTCCGAATACCCTTCGATTTAGAATTTGTCTTCCAGTCCAGAAAAGTGTAAGTGACACTTGATCATTATTGAACCACAGCGGTGCAATTGGGCTCTAAATATTTTGGAAACCTGTTTTTCTTTGGGCCCTCTGCATTCGACCCAGTGGTTACATTAGTGTGAACTCTCAGTCCATAATAGGTTTAGTATGCCTGTTAATATCAGCTTGTTTTAGGCATTACTGTTCACTCAAACACAATACCAGTGACTTTTCTTCTATTCGTATTCAAATGGGGCTCAGAGGTATTTTGTCTCTTACTGCCATTTCAATTATCAGTCTGGTTGAACCATTGTACAGTGTTTTGTTCCCCATGTACAAAACATTACTTTTTTCCTACAATATAACATCTATTTGTAAAGAGGCCTTTCTACTACAATTTACTTTCTAATACAGAGTATAGTCCTCTCACATCTGACTGTAACAAATCAAGCTTTTGTAGCAGGAGATTCCAAACCTTTGAACGCCAGTGAACCTGGATGATCTGTGTGCCCTTCCTGCAGTAATCAATGCGTTTTATATCACTGTGGGTTAGCAGATCCCCGGCTGTCACTGAGTGTTGGTGACTAACAAGTACAGCTATTCATTCTCTGGTGGTGGAAGGGACAAGGTAGAGTCTCGGTGATTGACACAATGCGTGGGCCACATAGTGTTTCAGCTGACAACTTGGAGGAGTTAATTGCTCAAATGTGTATAATTTTTCCTCTGCAAAATCATGTACCTGTTACAGACCTCAGGCACATTCTTATTGTACCAGCTGTGGAAATACAAAGATAATTGCATGGTCTCATTTTTCTCATGTCTTAATGGACGTTAGTTCTTGTCCCTTTAAAGATTCGGTATATCAGCGTCACTCAGTAGAGTGGTGCCACATATGAAGCAGTTCATATATATAATATGTATATGTACACCACACATTGTCTTCGGCTTGCTGCTTTAATTCACAGCATTGATATTGGTGCAAGATTAGCATGAGTTCATACCTGTTTCACTCATCTGTTATCTATTCAAAGTCTGTCATTAAATGACCTGCAATGTTGAGTTACAATAAAGGCGGCTGCTACTCCCCCTGACAGAAGACATCACGATAACTGTACAGTTATAATAAGAAAGGCTTTGAGCAGGCTGCCATGTGCAGATAAAAAGGCAATCGTTCTTTTGTTATTCTGACATCTCTGGAGTCATTTTTGTGCTGCCATGAAAAAGGACGGCGTCCCATTTCCCTTTGAATTCACAGAAAATGAGATTCCGGTGACAAATTACTGTAGACTGTACATAATGACCATTTTATTCTCTTTGTGCTGCCTTAAATGCCTTTTCATCTCTGCCTTAACAAGAAAGACAGACAAAATGCATTCAACCAATGTGGTGTGTTCTGTGTCTGTGGGTCTATGCTACAAAGATACATTTCAGATTGTTCTGTGACTTTGAGTCACCAGTGCAATTGAACTTTAGATTCTTGCTTTATGACGAAGATAGTGCTATCTGTTATGTGACAAATCTCAGTTTTTTTAGTCTGTATGTCTCAAAAGAATATGCTTTCCAGACCCACCAGGCTGTTTAGACACCTCGTCTCTCAATGTTCCAAACATCAAACAGGTATCTCTTATCGGGGCCAGGCTGGAGTTTGATGGATGGTTTAATTATGTGCGCTAGTTTTTCTGGTTTCTTTTTTTTTTCCAAAAGCAAAGGTTCTTTAATATCATTTTCAGAGGGAGAGAATTGGAGAGAAACACGAGGAATGACTTGCAACAAAGGCCTCCAGGTGGACGCGAATCAGGGCTGTTACTGCAGGTGTTCAGCTTCTGCGTTAGAGCCCCAGCCTAACAGGACACCTCGAATTATGGACAGTTTAAACCCTTTTTATGCATGATATGAAAAACAACACAGAGCTGTGCAGCATTTGCTATACATAAGGTCGACACTCGTGGATCATAATGTTAACATTGCTTGTGTCTCAATTTGTTATGGCTTCTTTTATACACCCAAACGTGGTGTTGCAAGTTAAGATACCCACAATGTGCACTAAAGAACTATAATAGGCATTTTTTCAATTTACTTGAAACTTCAATGTGCTATTTAGGTTTTGTATAGGAGTGGTGTTTTGCTCGGGGCACCAACAGTAGTTATTGGAGTCATTACTGTGACCTTTTGCATTCACAAGATTGTATTACACAAGGCAATATTGGAATCAACGCCAACACCAAAAGGTGAACATTACATATCAACACACAGTACAAAGGACAAAAGCAAGACTGCTGGAAAACAGTTATGGTATGTGTTACTCAGTCACTGCTCTCTGGATTGCATATTGAACCCAGTTCCAGGAAAGTATAGCCCTAAATGTCTGCATGAGGGAACATTTTGATTTCTAAAGAAGAAACTTGTTGCAGCTCCAGCTTCAACACTGTCAGATGGAGGTAGATTAGAAGCTGGATTGTTTAAAGTCCCCTGTCAAACACACAGCTGCTGCTTTTTCTCAGGTGGACATCAAGTATGATTGACTTGATGATACCACTTGTGCTAATGTGTGTGAGACCATGTTAATTTGCAGTTCATTCCTTCGGGGATTCCTAAAGCTCTCCACTGATAGATCTGTGAATCTGTCTGCCCGATCGGAATGCAACACTCTTAATACCCAGCATGCCGCAGCGAGGCTGCTGCATAACGAACCTGTCACTCATCCCCCAGCAAATGTTGGACTGAATGTGTTTATGTGTGATAAGTTTAGACCGTCTGTTTCCAGATGCCTAGCTGGGTGAGTGAAGTTTCATAAAAGCCTTGCATTCCTTTGGTTATTAAAATCTGATATTTCGGATATCCATTGTTGCCCAATAGCTTTAAACTAAAAGTTACTGGTAAGAATCTTGAAAGTTTAAAAGTTGGATGGAGGTGACAGTTTTGTTTGACTCTTTTGAACTATGATACCTTTCCTGAATTGCCGCATGAGGACAGAATAAGCATTATAACTAGAATATGTTCTATTTGCTCTAACACTTTTCTTTATTCTTCAGTGTTTTGACGTGTCCTGAGGTGATCTAACACAAAGTGTGAAAGGAAGTTTTGACACCTCTTCCTAAGTTCATGCCACACGTTGGTGGTCCCCCTGTGAGTGATTCTTTCAAGACGGCTGTTAACGGACGATAACCTGCTTTTTTTTGTTTCTCCCCGGTGTGTGTTTGCATGTGTCGTCGTAGCTGCAGCAGTGGCGGGCCCAGCAGGAGGAGGTGGCAAAGCTGGAGGCGGCTATAGCTTCAAGACAACAAGAGGACGAAGAGGCGAGGCGAAAGAGGGAGCAGGAAAAGGAGGCTGCTGTCAGATCACAGCACAAAGAGAAAGTAAACATCACAACACCCATCACACTGAATGTATCAGTTGTTTTCCTGCAGCATTTGCTCCATATCAAAATGTGTGCATTTGTGTGTGTACATCACATTTTACTGTCCTTTTTTATGATTTCACAATATTTGTAAAAACATGTATTATGATCAAACCACGTACAATTTTAAAAGTGGTGAAAAAACAATCTTTTTTTATCCTGTGCCCACACCATTCATATGTTGTGTGCACAACCTATTACCTTGTTTACCTAGTTTATCTTAAGGAAAACATAACAAGATATTTCACTTTTTTTTTTTACTTATCTTTCTTTATCATGCATATCCTCAGCAGGAATGATCTGCTGTATATTTTAATAGACCGGTATGGATGAGTTAGGTTTAGATGTTTATCCAACTAAAGAGTCGTATTGGCTCAGCTGGATACCAAGCCCTGGCCACACAAATAGCAATGATTTTAATGAAAAAGCACAACATTTGACGTGGGTCAGCTCAAGCTAAAACTCTTTAGTGTGTGGATAACTTCTCACAGACAAGAAATATGGCTGAATGTAAACCGAAAACAGCAGTGAAAGTTTTATAGAACCACTTGAAATGCTATGTAGCTGTCCCGAACTTGTAGACACTTTTAAATAACTTGTTTGCATCTTTTGGGACAATTGGAGCTCTGTATAGATAAAAAAACATATTACTATACTATATCATAAGGTTTTCAACTAATGCTTGCCATTTGATAAAATTAGACAAGCTTTAAGTTGCCCCCCAGTTGTTGCTACATTAAAGGTTTATTTATTTACGGGCACCCATGGAGATCAAATTAAAAGCATACATTGTTACAACTATCTGGGCATTTTGATCATTTAATTTAGTTGTTGTCCTCACAGGTGCAACTACTCCACAATCTGTGTGTGTGACTGTTTAATTATTTCGCTCCTCAGGGGTCTGCTTGGAGAACATGGGCAACCTGAGACACTCTGATTAATGAGAGCATTTAGGCTGCATTGGATTCCATATCATTTAGCACAATAGTCTGCCGGGCATTGAAATATCATCTCATTCTTTCTATTTAAACGTATCTGATTCCTGCTCTGTCACAATCAATAGGACATGACGATCTTAAGAGTTCTGTGGGAGTCAAATTGGTGGAAATGTGGCTTCTATTCTGGCGGCTGTTGTTAACTTTTTCTTGTTTTTCTTTGTAAATTGTTGTTTTTCCCCCAAGGTCAGGCGGTTTTATTTACAGCAGCAGAAGAGGAGGGAGATGCTGGAGGCGAGGGATCAAGAGAGACTCGCTAATCTGAGGAGCGTCATGGAAGAACAGGCAAGGCGAGATAAAGAAAGGTGAGTGTTGCACCACGGGACCTTGAGTTTTCAAAGAGATGCTCAAAGAGTTGCTCAAATATAAGCCAGAACCCTAAGAATATATTATTACCTGTTGCAATCTTAAATACTACTTCATATACACTTCCAATATCAAGCTAACTCGACTCTTCTTTATGTAACAGCTATGTAGTATAGGGTCGGGCATTTTTAGGGGTTAAAGTCAGAGTAGAGTCACCCAACTTTATGGAAGTGCAATGCAAGATTGCTGGACTATCCCTTTAACTGAAAGAGAGACTAAGGGAGACTGATAAACAGCACCTCGTGTCAATATAACTCCTGGATTGTACTGACTGTCACAGACGGGGTGGCTTTGGCTCAATGGGTAGAGCGGGGTCATCCTCTGACCACAAGGATGGCCGTTCCTACTCCAAGTTGCTTCTGGGGGCTTTACAGCAGCCCGCTGCTCCTCAAATGCTTAGGATGGGTTAAATGCAGAGATTAAATGGCATGTACCGTATGTACCTGTATGAATCTGATTGTAATACATTTTAAGACTGTGGGTGGATTTGACCTTTAACCCCTTAATAAGCTGCGCCTGTCGTCGTTACACTTGAAACTTTCGCCCAGAGGGAGCAGTGAAGAACTGCATTATAGTTTAAAACACCCTGTTTGGTGCGATTTGCTTAGCATTTCTCTGCAGACACTCACAGAGTCTGGCATTAAAACCAGATAATGATGCTCACTTTGGCTGTGAGAATGAACTTGGCAGGAATGAGAACAGCAATCATGGTGGGGCTGAGGAACAGATAAAAAAAAAAAAAAAGACGATGGGAGAGGAGCTGCACTCTGGCAGCTCCATAAAACCCTCCACCGCCCGGAGGCCTGCTGTGTCAGGAGCGATAGGTAGTGTGTTGGTCATGGCAGTGGCAGAGGAGGAGAGGGGCTGTTCGGGTCTAATGTCCACACCCTCTGTGCTCCCTCTAGGGTCCTGTTTCGGGCCGATATGTTGCAGCGGCGAAGGGAGGAGAGAGAGGCGCGGGAGCTTGAGCGGCTGAGAGAAGAAGAAGAGAAACAGAATCATCTGGAAGTTCTCAGAAACCAGGTGGGTCTTTATATACGGGAAGACTTGGACTCATCCTTATCTGAGTTGAGACATCACTGCCACCCTATGGCAGTGAATAAAAAGAAAATTATCTCTACGTTAAATGTTTTTTCCCCCTCTTTATCTCAGGTTAGGGTGGTGGCAGAGGCAGACCCAGAGAGGATGATGGCAGATACAGAGGCTCGGAGGGGTCGACTCTTGAATGTAGAGGAGTTTCAGCTCCAAAGGCCTCTCTATAGCATCAACACGTACACAGACACACAGGTATTGCGTGATAACATCTACCCTCCTAAAACCTTTTGTTTTTGTTTGAATTATTGCAAAAGCTCAACAGCTACATGGTCCTTTGCCCCTAGCTCCCACACGGTATGACTCTTTCCCCAGTTTCCTTGAATATTCCACCGTTTACAGAATGTTTAGTTTCATCTCAGGTGAAACTGACCAGTGACCCACGCAGTGCAGGACAATTATGTAAGCTGGCTGGCTGGTCAATCAATGTTTTACCTCGTGTCAAAAACTTGTATACACAGTCTTGATCTCAAGGCCACCCGGTGAATCAGTGTGCTGTAGAGTCTCTCCCTGTGTGTGTGTGTGTGTGTGTGTGTGTGGTTTTGTCATCATGGTTCGAGTTTGTTTATTGTGTAACACAAGCAGTGACTGATTGTCACTCACGCAAATCTTCCCCTCTAATACCAAACTGTGAAGGATTAGGGATTAATCTTATTGTGGGTATTAAATGCATAGTAAACCATTAAAACAAACAATGGTATCACAGTGGGGTGATTTAGTGTGAAACAGCTGGATACGTATTGTTTATTGTGGATTTCCTTTTTACTTCTGTTTTCCAGATTGTGTCTGATCCAAGAGTGCGGGTTGAGCAAGCTCTACGGGAGGCTGGTCTGCACCACAACCAGTATGCCAAAGACCTCCTGTCTGTTATCAAGCCCCCTAAGCCACCGAGACGAGATACCAAATCCATACTCAAATTCTGACCAGGGGCTTGTTTTGGGGGTCATGTTATTAAGTCCAACCCTTGTTCTGGTTCTTACAGCTGCACGTGTAAGAATCATCTTGTGACACGGAGCAATTACCATGATTGACTTTTATTGAACGTTTTATACTCTACAGCACCTCATGAGTAATACAGTATCATACAGTAGCACTGAATGACAATAAACATGCATTATTGACTGTTTATGTTACTTTCAGGAATTTTTTTGCATTTGCATAAACAAGCTTGTGTGGCACAAACAGCTAAATGTAATGTATGTCTCCGGTCCACTTCCTGTGTCCTAAGAACAATCACTAAGAAATGATGAGTGCTTCCCATCTAACAAGCAAATAAGATGAAATACCTTTATAAGGACAGGCTTCTAACAGACTGCAAACCTCCAATGGAGGTGAATCATTTCCCAACACACCCGACAGTTTTTGTTGAGTTACAAGTGCAAGTCAAATATTAAAATCAACACACAGAACACATTCTTTAGAAAATGATTGTTACCTTACATAAATACCGGAGTAGTAAATATTAACGATACGATATATACTTTCATATACATATGCGACATACTTAATATTTGAGCTTCATCAATGATATCATAAAAATCATAACTTTTTTAAATAAGCGTCTACTACACATATTAACATGTTAAATACGGTATATATACATATAAACATATCAGCTATATACACTCTATTTGGGATGCTGGGGTTGGGATGGCAGATGTAGGGGTTTTATACAACATGCCCCAGGCGTTTCTTGATGAAGTGGGACACCAGGACTTGAGGTCTCTGCTGATACTCCACCAGAACATCATGCGAGGCGGTGATCTGGTCTCCCTCAAAGCGGTTCAGCAATGCAACACAGACCACAGCGCCTGGAGAGAAAAAGGGAAGATTATTGGTCATATAGTGCATGCTAATTTCCTCTGTCCTCACCTCATTGGGTCAAATCATAAATCAATTGAGGCTCTGTATTCTGTACAGTTTATGATCAATATAGAGGTGTTACAGAGGCTAGATGTTATCTTCAAAGCCATAAATAGTCTGTGCCACTGTACAGAGCGTACAGACTACATGTCGTAACTCAAACACTACCTTTGAGTCCACAGACACGGCACATGGCCGCAAATACGGAGGACTCCATTTCAATATTCCTCACTCCGGCCTCGTAAGCTTTCCTCAGATACTCCAGTTTGTCTTCATGAGAGAAGGAGCAAAGAGCTCCGTCAAGTCGGCCTTGACCTAGAGAGACACAGCACAAGACCTGTCACTATCCGAACAATGGCTGTGTTCTGATGAAGTTCTCTGTGAATATGATCACAAACAACCAGAGCACGAGGTGTTTACCTTCATAAAAGTCATGGGTGCACAAGGTGTTTCCGATCACTGTGGGAAAGTTTTGAAGCTCAGAGGAGCACTGCAGAAGCTCATTGGCCACTCCCTCGTCCAGCTCAGTGCTCCTGGTGATAACTTTACCCAGAACCACCTGCTCAAACTGGGGGAGGAAGGAGTAGTCCACTGCTTTATCCGTGACCACCACTGTCCCGGGAGCCAGACCTAGAGAGACGGCACCGGGCAGACATTTTAAATATCATTTCTTTTAAAGTCCCTGCCTGATGAACCAGGATGGAGGAGAAATTCAGGGAAGGCACCCTTTTGAAAAAGGTTTTCCAACACTTTCAAAACAAAAAAATGCAACGTGCTTACCAACACCACCAGATGTTCCAAGGCGAAACAGGACCACGTCACGGCACTGAGCGTGGTGCAGCAGTTTGATGAGCTCATGCAGCATTATAGAGATGGAAGGGACACCCATTCCATGCTGTGATAGAAACAAGATCAGGAGAGAAATTACTTTCAAAACAGTCAACTTATTTCACCAGTAATGCAATATTTGAAGCCCTTGGCAGTTGAAGTGAAGCCTACTGGGACAGTATACGCCATAGTTCTGTAATACTTACACTTATAGAGAGCACTGGTCCCACTTTATACATGCAGTAGCGATCCGTTGCCTCGCAGATATCTATGACTTCCTCTGGGTTTCCAGGCAGTTCCAGTTCCTGGTGGATGAACTGGGCGAAAGCCTTCATGCGATTCGCGCTGCCTCCAACGCACACAAACTACGCAAAAATAAGAGAAAGAGGACGAGTGAATTCCCTTTTTCTTGCTTTTGAAATCGTAAACCCCAAAATTGTGATTTTGTTTTTTTATTTGAGCATTTCACAAACCTTAATATCGCCAAACATTTCTGGAAGATTGTGAGTCTTGGTGCTCAAGCTGAGGTGGTAGAGAATATCCTCCTCCATGGTGTCCAAGTAGGGATTCTTCACTTGGACTAGTTGTCTACGGGAAATATAATACGGCACATTAACAAAGGGTCAATCAGTGCTCTGAATGGATTACCAAAAATATTACAACGGCGTTTGAAGAGCAACAAGAAGCAAGAGTCAATTCCAATCTGATGTTTCCAAATACTCACTTGATATACTCATTGTGGTCACTCCCCATAGAGTTAAGTAAAATTGGTGCCATGACTCCAGGAGGCGCTTTGAAATCCAGGTTAAAATCTCTTCAAAAGTTGTTCTTCTGCAAAAACCTTCTCGTTGCGGCTGTTTATGAATAAGAGCTGTGTCTGACTACAGAGCTGATATAGCGGTGACCTCTGACCCGGCCACTGATTGGTTCCCGAGAGAGGAGTAGCACCCGTCCTTGATCTCACAAAAACATCCACCAGACCCAAACAAACGGAGCGAGATCGATCACGTGAAAATGTATTGGCTCATTTCCAAAGCGGCAGTATACCTTCAGAAAAGAAAACCATCTGAAGCTCTTGCATAACGTTATAATGTTATGACTCTCAGCTTTCCCAAAGAACACTGAGATAACCTCTGACATTGACATGTAATACTTGAGGTGAAACAAAGACACACACGTACACACACACATACACAGAGCTTATTTCATGTACAGCCAACTGAACTGCTGTTCCATCAGTGAATATTTTTATAGATCAAATTCTGTATTGTAGGGGTTGTTTTAACGGTGATGTCCCACTGTTGATCGGAGAAAATGGACCATTATTTTCTGTAATGTTACAGTATTATGTGGCAAATTCATAACATTCAAATGTCCGCCCGTGAGAGAAAATACAATTTCTATAGGTAAATAAGACAAAAAGCAAAAAATAATAATTTTGAAACATTTTATATCACTTTTAAATGTATTTGAACAATCAAAACTTCACTTTACAGAGTTACAGGTACAGCAAAAAAAAACAAAAAAGACTTACTGGTGCCTTCTTTACTGAAGGAAGTCAGTTCATGAGGCACCACTAACACGCACAATAAATAAAAGGTCTATAGCTTTAATTCAAGAAGCACTTCCACACTTAAGTAATACATCCGACAGGACAGATCACTTGGAACTAAGTAAAACATTTGATGTCGCTCAGTATGAAAGGGTTAAAAAATGCATACGGTCGTTAAATTAATAAGTTGAGGGATGGCAACTATTCCTGTTGGAAGCGTTGGAGTTTCTGCATCCTTTTCCCACGGCACTCGCAGTCTTCTAATCTGTTGACACGGAAATGTGTACAAGCACAAGTCAGTCACCTAATCATAATTCACCAATACGCTCCACATTATACCGTCTAGAAGCATCAGAAACTCTTAATGACTGAACTCTTCCAAGTTCACACCCGTGGCTTCATTTCCCCTTATTATCGTGAGGTGAACTTTGAAAGCATGATGAAGAGAGGAGATGATTACAGGTGACCTGGAAGATTGTAACTCCAGCTGCCGGAAACACTGAGCTACTTACGTGACAAATCAGTGTTGTCTGTTGGTTTCTTGTCTTCAGCATAACCAAAGCGCAACAGCCTCGACATGTCGACGGGAGATTCATTCTTGCCAAATATTCTGAGAACACCAAAGACAAAATGTTCAAATATCATGGAAATGCAGTTTTTGGATCACTTTTTCATCAAAATAAAACCAAATAGTGCTTTTGTAGTCGCCAATGTATTGTAAATGTTTGTCATCCCCACAAAATGTCTATTAGATTGAAATGAACTACAATTGTGAGTTTATACAAAACCACCAATCCTCAAAACTATATCTAAACAAGTCATTTAATCTCAGATTTAACCTTCCTTAAAATGAAGAATAAAGGCTGTGAAAACATCATTTTTATTCAACCAGTCACGCTTGTTCCAGGACATTTCTGGACTCTCCGTTCTAGTCAATATTTTGTACCAAGACCGTTTAGATTATTACTTCACTGCAATGATGAAAATAGGATTTAGTGGATCCTTTGTGGGCTTGCTGACATAGTGTATGAAACACCGTACCTGCACTTTAACCACAGTGTTCTCTGTGTTTTGTCTCGGTAGCTCTGACGTGAGGTTACTTTGGGTTTTTGACAAGTCATTGGTGTTTTCATAAGGGTACAAGGAACACACGGCACAGACGAGCAGTGAGCCAAAGCAAACAGCTGATGTGAACGTCCCATTTAGTTTGGATGTTGTTCGTTTGACCTGAGTGGGCTCCCATGAGCATACCTGCCTAATCACCACAGCATGTGTGTACATATGCTGTACGCTTTACTGACAATATGCTCTGAAATACAAAGAATTCAGCCATATATCATATGTGTTATGCTAATAACGATGAGATGGAAAAGCTAACAAAAGCTAACAAATATGAAATAGCTTACAGTCATATAGGTGCCCTATATTTATCAAAACAGGTTTTGTTTATTGTAATCTTTCCTCCTGTTCATATGAGCCATTAAGAGATCCGTTCCTACTTTAACTAACCGATCCTTTCAGTGTTGTTTTCCATCACTTCCTCTTAAAATGACTGATATGGTCTGACATAATAAGCTCAATGGTCTATAATAAATCTATTCCACTCGGTGTAATCCGGTTGCTGGGAGTTGTGGCGGCATTGTGAGACAGCAGCCGCTTGTACGGAATACAATACGGAACAACAGCACCATCTTGTGACCACATGAACTTACATCTTCTTGAATTGGTTTTTCTCAAGATATTGATTGGATGGCTGCGGCTTCTCAGCTTCTCTCGCAGTTGGGATGTAGTGGACGTTGTTGTTCTGCAGGACACAAAGCAAAGTCAACACAAGCGAGGATATCCGGCTGGATACTCTTCCCCATTTCTCCCTCGAATCAGGCAGTATGTCATCGTTTACTATAAACCATTGAGGAGCCACAAAGTAGGTCTGCTCGATTAAGCAACAGTGTGTACCACTAGAGCACTACTGACAAGCCCTCAATTTAGTCTTCACCATATGATCATGGCAGGATAAAACAACACAGAATACATTGTTTATTGTGGAGGCATGTGTGGCTGAATAACTCTCTATATGACTCTTGACGTTTCTTTGTTTACCTTCTCTTTGCCATCGTAGCTGCTATCATCCCTCTTCCAGGCCGACATCTTGTCAGTCCCAAAAGGGGGCTCTGCTGGTTGAAAAGCTCCAGGGTTTTTCTCCTCCTCACTGTTAATTAAGACAGTTAAAAAAAACAGACACAGTATAGAGATATGACATGTATCCTTCACTTAATGATGGCTGGAATACATGATGAAGATTAACAGCAGAAGTCAGTTATTATTGCGGTTGATTGTTACTGTTTGTATTGTTTTTTTGACTGCTATGAGCAGCAGCTGGTATTGTTGGTAATGGAGGTGAAAGTATTTTTTATTCATAAACTAACTACAAGTCCTTGTGAACAATAAAAAATAAGACAAATGTTACCTCGGATCGTGTCCGGGTGCATTGCCGGACCAGCCTGGAGGTTTGTATGGCTCGGGTTTAGAAGTCATTCTTTCCTCGTGCCATAAAAGTCCTGTTTGGGAAAAAAAGGGCAAAAACAAGAATAGGTAATATGCATCAACCAGCGAGAGGGATGTGTCTAGAGAAGGGTGCGGGATGGCTCTACCCTTATGGCCGCCTTGTTTGCAAAGCTTGACAAAGTCAGAGTCACTATCCAGGACTCCGGACCTCCGCCCTCGGCCCTTCTCTTCAGGAGGAGGGCTGATGTTTTGGGACAGTCCTGGAATCTGGGAGATCTGGGCATTTATTCCTTGATACCCTGGTTTCACACCTGTAATGTTAAAACACACACACACACACACACACACACACACACACACACACACACACACACACACAGTGAGGTGTAGCTCATTATTAATGATATTTGTAGCATACAACGTGAGGTAACTAAACTAAGTCAGCATAAACAGTTGTACTTGCCAGTCGATGGAACATCGGTACACGTGACAGCTGAGACATTTCTATTGGAAATAGAGACAAAAACCCGGAACACTGTCAACCTCTTCGACGACAGTTTGTAACAGTTACCTTACAGCATCGTCATTAACGTTAGCATAGGTTAAGCTAACTACCTGACTAATTTATCCAGTCCTTAAATTAAATACAAATTGTAAATGACAGCGCCAATAGGTCTGCAGTGAAAGGGGTTTTAAAACACAGCAATGACGGTGATTATGATGATTAAAGTTCAGTAAAACTCACTCTGAATCCATTTTAGTTGCCGAGCGAGACGACCGGACAGTCTGTTTGTAACTTCTGACTGGCGTTACCGTGGAAACGGTTTGTATGTACAGCCTCGCGCTCAACTGCTGCTCTGATGTGAGGTGTAGAAGAAGAAATATAGACGTCACTGTTGGTTAGTTAGTAAGTTAGGTAGGTAGGTAGTTAGTTAGTTAGTTAGTTAGTTAGTTAGTAAGTTAGTTAGGTAGGTAGGTAGGTAGGTAGGTAGGTAGGTAAGTAGTTAGTTAGGTAGGTAGTTAGATAGTTAGTTAAGTGGGTAGGTAGATAGTTAGGTAGGTAGGTAGGTAGTTGGTTAGTTAGTTGGGTTGGTAGGTAGTTAGATAAGTAGTCAGTTAATTAGTTAGTTAGTTGGGTAGTTGGGTAGGTAGGTATGTAGTTGGTAACTAAATATACGTATTCCAAAAGTACCAGGGACCATTTCAGAATAACATCATATTTTATTTTTAATTATAAATATTGGTGCACTATTATGCTGAACTAAGCCTTATGTACTGGTAGACAGCTTCATCTTTGTCAATACGTCATAATTTAGCCTATTTGTTGATTGTATTTGGCATCAACAACTTGCAAAGTTGGCTAACAAGTAACTAAAAGTGTCGGTGTAGCCTACTGCAGTAAGAAGTAGATGTAGTGGAGCAGTAGATGAAGCATAAAGCACTGAACTTAAGTACAATATCTTAAGTACAGTATACTGAAGTAGGTACCACAGAAAGCTCCTGTGTGCGTGGGCCCATATGGACCTGCAGTGTTGTGATGTTTGAAGAGTTGGAATGCTGAAAAATGTCTGTGGTCTGAATTTATGACAGTTTTGAGAAGACCCTAATGGTTAAAAACATCAGTGATGCATTGCACACTCAGACATAATGATTTGGCTCTATTATTGAATCTGAATATAGGACATTATTCTAACCTAACATTTATATAATCAATAAAGTAACACCTCAGACTTTCTTCAAATTATGTGATAAAATAATGATATGATCTCTTTATACATGCATTTTACAAATAAATTATACTCATGGTATATGATGTGTTGGGAAACACAATTTGCATTGATTTCTACTTACTGGCCACATTTGTTTTTAAAACATACCGATTATTCTTATTGCCTGAAATATATGCTGCAAAGCTTGAACCCTTCACTCCCCTGAATGCTGAGTCGGGAACATGCGCAGAGGAGACGAAATAGCAATGGTCCTTTAATTACAGCGCAGGTCAAGCTAGCCCGAAAGAACAAGTCTGGTACAGGAAATTCATGCCATTGCTTCAGCATAAAAGCACAGTTTAGCATCAGAGAATTTCTGGGTGTTCAGAAGATGAACAAAACTGTAACAAGATAACGGCAGTCTGTATTCACATGGACTTTGGCAATATTTTAAGATAGGAACGCTGTACACAATGCATAGAGTGTGAGAGGTGGGCTGCATGGGCTCATCAACCATTCCTAATAGTATATTAAAAAAATAGCTCCCGCTACAACATTAAAATGCTGCTCACAAATGAAGGCATCAGTGACTATAAAACAATATTACAGGCTTAGAGGGAGCATGGGGCCATTCTGCCTAAATACTAGTCTGTTTGACTTTTGATATATATTCAGATCCTATTTCTCAGTAAAAGTAGCAAGACCACAATGTAAAAACACTCCATTAAATGTGAAAGTCCTGCATTGAAAATAGGAATTGAGTAAAAGTACGTTCGTAGTATCATAAGTACTACAAGCAAAAGCAGTAAAAACTGAAGAATAGCCCCTGTGAGTTGAACACTATATTATTTATATACATATCATGGTATTATAATATAAGTACCGATGTATGTGAAAGTAGAATTTCTCAGTTGTAGTGGGTCAAGGCGTATATATATATGGGTAGCTTAATCGGAAACATATGAGGTTATGATGTGTTTTGTATGTAAACTTGTCTTTAATTAAATGTAACTACAACATGGAGATGTAATGGAGCAGAAGTAAAAAATAACATGGAAATACTCAAGTTAAGTACAAATAGGCTCACTACAATTTCTTAAATGACTACTTGTATTTTGCCACTGTCTAGCTTTTCCTTGTACTGCCTTTACACAACACATTTAATGAATTGATTATATGAATTATTCTTCGACCCTTGGAAATAACACAACATTTAAACAAAGACGAAGAACTACATTTTATTTTGAAACGCGTGACCGGAAAAGCCCGTATTTATCGTGTCGTTTCACGCCGCTTAATCACAGAGAGTTGTTGCAAAGGTAACTTCCTCCAGCCCTGGCTTTTTGCCTTTGTGGGTTCGAGTGCGAGTCGTGAAGCCCCAGACAGTGCCGGTGTGTTTGAAAAGGGGGGCATACCGTTTAAAAAAAAAAAGTGTCTGTATGTCTCCTCTCTTCTGAATATCGCGTGAATTGTTTTTTTCTTGCACCGAGCAAAAACGAGGGACGTTAACGCTGGCGTCATGTAGGCTCTGCTGCGCTTCAGACTTTGGGAAAACAAATCGGGTATTGTCGGTGAATCCTCGGGAGATGGCAGAGTAAGTTCGACCTGCGCCAGTTTACCGAGCTCTCATAAAGCACTTTGAAGAAAAAGAAGCGACCCCACCAAGGTAAGTTTGATCATCACGGAGGCCTGGCTGAAATCTAACTGTGCATAAAGCCTCATAGACATTTCCACTGACGTGGAGAAGTTTGCTGATCCCTCTAACCTTTTCCTCGTAAAAAAATCTTGGCCTGTTTTGCAATTGCAGCCACATATAGCACTATATGTAAGCTCCTTGTGTTGTGTGAACAGATGCCTGCATGTTATAACGTTACAATGTATCGGCTGTGTGGTTTAGCAGAGGGGTAGCAGTCTCCACGCAGCAAAGCCTATTTTCCTTTTACGCGTAAACGAGATGTGTTTTTTTTGGGTCAATGGTGATGAGCTAAACGTGTGACAATAAACGTCTCGAGTCTAGCATTGCGACCTGTAATATCTACGTCACGTGCAAGCTAGCAACTTTGCAACTAGTCGTGACTTTGTTAAGAGGTTGTTGTTTGTTTTTATTGTCATGCAAACAAGTCTTTTGGGAGGGTCGTTCACTGCTTGATCGTGTGTCTCATCATCCCATGCTGAGCACTTTAACATCACAATCGCAGTCCTGGGGGAGGTGGGAGAGCCCAACACACACACACACACACACACACACACACACACACACACACACACACACACACACACACACACACACACACACACACACACACACACACACTTACAATGCTCTGTGGTTTCATTTATAACTAGCTGGCAATGAAGGGACATTTAGGATACATCTCCAATATAGGTTCCTACACAAATATTTGTTTGACGTTCTCCCCCCTCGCTGAGGAACAATCAGACCCAAACAGGAAATGGTGTGTGATAAGATTGCAAGCTGGCAATTAAATGTAAAGCCGGCAGACCTGCTGATGAGAGGGGTGCCAACTTCATTACCAGAGGTGTTAAAGCTAGCTGCAAAACATTCAGGGGATAATTGTGCCGATTAAAAGATGTGTGAAAGGGAACGTCTCGCACTCAAGTGTTCTTCCTTCCGAATCAACTCTCTACGAAATCACATTCCCACATACTAATCAGGTCTCTCTTCACTAGTGGCCCAAATGTCTGGGGAGCACTTGAATGTGCATTTGCTTTTGTTGTTGTTGTTGTTGTTGTTTTTGTGCAGCTTAGCCTGGAGGGGATCGAACACAGCACGGCCAAAGCTCTCGTTAACCGTGTGATGCACTTCTGCCGACGCGCACCTCAACCATTCAGTTCACCACACTTTAATGTGCATGCGTGGCACCTTGTTTAATCTATATGGATTAGCCACTCAAAGCAACATGCAATACATGTAATGTTGTCGGTGAAGTCTCCTCGGTCCGGATTAGAGGAATCCCAGAGGAGATGATCTGTTCTGGTTGGAAGGCGGTGGGGTTTGACTGGTTGCTTGAGGATCTGGAGTGTGTAACCCCACAGCTGACCAGTCACTGAAGTCGGGGGGGGCCTCCATGTGGGCGCCTCCATGTGGGCGCCTTTTGGGAGTCTGGCTGATAGTGGTCTGAGATATGGTTCGACTCTGGGTGTGTGTGTGTGGGGGGTTTGGCCACCCCGTCCTGCTCAGCCGAGGTAACGGGCAAACCGGCCTGATTGTGGTCGCTCACCCCGCCATTGTGATTGGTCCGCTCCTCCTCAGCGTCTCTCGGTCTACAACAATGTTTTTGTTTGGCCTTGGGCCAGTGTCATTGTTCCAAACCGCCTATCTGTGGTAACTTATTCCTCCACCAGTTGGAGGTTATCTGTCTCCCTGAGACTAACAATGCATTCCCAACAATGGGACCGGTTTGGAGGGTCTTTGGAATGTTGAATAATTATTTTCCTCGCATTTGTTTTAAAGAGGCCTTAAGTGTGTCTGATTTACCAAGATGCTGAGCGGTATTTATGTCGTTACGCAATCTTACTGCCAATAGTAATAATAATAAGTATACGCTAAAGGATTATCAAAACATACTACTCAGAGTACTACAAGGGAAAGTAATCATTGGTTCACAGACTCTATCAGAAGTGATGTTTTAGCTATCCATCTGAACGTTCTCCTACACATGCCTCATTCATGCTTTTTATCCCCAATTAGGACTCCCCAATTCTCGGGCTGCAGATATCTTGTCCTCTGCACCTCTGATAGCGAGCGTTTTTCTGTGCACAGTAATTTGGCTGTCAGAAGCAGCTTGCAGTTTGGGTTTGGTACAATATGCAAGTGGAGGCAGAGGGAAGCGCTAGCGCCCCCCAAAAAAACCCCAGAGAGAGTGGTGTGTTTGTTTGTGTGTGTGTGGGGAATCAGGTTACACAGTCTGTCATTAACAAGAGAACTGCAGTTATGAGACCAAGATAGACGGCTTCAAGTCTGAGCAAGAGTCTCATAGCTCCTCCATGTAGGTGTCTCTGGAGTCAGGGAGGAAGGTGTGTGTGTGTGCGTGTGTGTGCGCGGGTCGGAGGCGGTGGCTGGAGGATAGAAAGGGGGCAGAATTTGGCTTGAAGTCTACAGCTCATTGCAGCAACCTTTTTAGCTATCTTGCTACAGTTTTGGCCATATATATCCTGTGTGTGTGTGTGCGTGTGTGTGCGCGTGCATCAGTGTGTGTGTGTGTGTGTATGCTGATTTACTAGAAAGTTTGACAAGCAACAAACCTGGCATCAGACAAGGCAGCAGGCTGCAGAGAAACGCAGCATGTGGGTTGCATTTGCCTCTGCTCTGTGCTCGTGTCCGGCTTTTCAGAAAGGGGCCCCTCTGTCTGCAGTGTTATTTTTAGTCGCAAAAAAAAATAAAAAATCCTTGAGCCTTTTTTTAATAATCGTCAGCTTTATGTAGCCCAAACATATCACGATGAGAGGAGCTTGTCTGGGACCTGCGGGCAATGCAGTCTCAGCATGACATGGGAAGTTAGAGAGGGGGGAGGGGGGGGGGGAATAGAAAGATAAAAGACCGCCCGTGTATTTGCCAGATTTTTAGTCGTGTTACCGTTTGCTGTTTTAGGAATCTCGCTCTGTTCTTGTGGTGGCTCCTCACAGACTTATTGATTTCTCTCCTTCAGTGTTCCAATGTTGGACGAGGACCAGTGGAGATGGCTAAAAAGGGATACGAGACACTACTGTCTCCACCGATGCACACATGGCTCCTCTCCTCCCTCTCTCTCCACACTAAGCCCAGACTGCACTGGAGACAGTCTGCAATACACACTTTATGAGCCCTTCATTTGCCTCAGTGCTCTAGTCTTATCGCTCAGCTGTTAAAAGTTATGGCTTTGTTTCAGTTCCTGCCTCTCTCTCTCTCTCTCTCTCTCTCTAATCACATTCCCTCGTCCGAGGCATGGACTCTTATTTGGCGTGGGGGCACTTTGTCTACGACTTGGAAAATAATCCGTTTCATCTCTCGGGTCACGAGGGGTCAAAAACTGAAGTAGCTCTGTTTATAATGGAAGCGCTTCAGCAACACATGGACGGCGCTTGCTTGAATCCGTCCGGTCCATTCCCCACGATGAGCCGAATGGGGAATTTGTTAGCTTTTAGTTATTCATTTGGTTTTGACAAGCAAGTAGGGCAGCGCATTATAGCGGAAATCCTACCACAACATCATATATCTTTTATGCTTCTTGTGATGTATGTGACACTTATAATATATATTTGGCAAATGCACCAACAATAATTTAATCACTTGATAGATTCGGTACTTTAGAGTTTAAATTCACATTTTCGGAGCTGAACCTAATTATTTTAGCTTATTAAATGACACAAAGATTATCAGATTTCTCTGAAAGAATGAATCTGATTGGTTTGGTCAAGCACTTGTAAAATAATACAATTTTGTCAAACTCAATGCTTGGGCCGCATTAGACAAATTCCATTTTGATCAAAGTTAGCCTTGACTAATTGACCTCCATATTATCAAATCATCACAATTCAATCCAGAGACAATTGCTGAGCGCTGAAGTTGACTCGTGGGCCCCGCCCTTCACTCAAGAACCCTCCACGTCTTCACTTCCCGTGTTTACTACCGGTCTTCTTCCTTTAGAAGTCTCTCCTCTCCGGAAAGGCCAGGAAACTCCCGGCCATAAAGGCTCCATTGGCAGCAGGGTGTAATGGCTACGGAGCGTAGCGCTGCACGTTCATTGTTTTCTCTCAAGCTGTTTGCCGAGTGATTATCAGCGATCAGTGATCATTGGTTCGGTGGATGTTTTGTGGGTCACACGGCCGGGGAGATCACGATAGCCCCCCTCTGACTCCCGCAGCGCCGTCTCTGCCGGGCGCGGTGCAGAAATCAATCGAGAGTAAATATTCCCTGAGCTTCGTCTCGCTGTGCACACGGCGCTTTTGGTCCGTTTGGCTGATTCTCTTGTTTCACGAGAAGGGAAAATGTGTTTTAAAAAGGGTGCGCGCTGATACAAATCAAGGTGTCTTTTGAGAGTGGTATTGCCCCGGGGGCAGTGAACTTTGCGAGACGGGTCGTTTTGGAGGGAGAGTGTTTGTGCATTCCTCGGTCGGCAAACATAGCCGGGAGCCATAAAGATGCTGTTTGAATTGGCTTGTTTCACATGTTTTGATGGCTGTGTGATAAAGGTCTTAATTGCTATGGTGACCGTTGCGTTAGATGACTTGTTAACGGTGTCTTCACAGTGCTGTAAAATCTTCTCAAGTTGAGTCTCACGAGATTTCAACCCTTTTTGAAACCATAATAAAACCTTGCAGAACCCCCCCCCCCCCCCCCCCCAAAAAAAAAAACCCCTGCTATTACTTACTGGGTAGAAGTGTTGCTTTAGTTTCGGTTCTGTGTGCCTGTGACGTCTTGTGAAAACACAGAGCTTAGGTAGGGTGGGAGCACAGCAGGAAGAAAAGGCAGCTATTGTCTCTGATTACATCTGATCTAGGCCGAATACGCTGTGTGTGTGTGTGTGTGTGTGTGTGTGTGTGTGTGTGTGTTACACTGTATCCAAGGAACAAAAAAACCCGCTATGCCGTTGCCAACCGCAATGAATGTGTGAGTGAGGGTTGAACATACGCAGGGGGGCATTTGCATTTGATTACATTCCTCACACTGTGAAAGGAGGCAGCTGCTGAGATACTGTAGGGGCCCCGAGAGATGAAGCCCGGCGTCGACCCCGATGGGGCACCGCGGATTTCGTCTCCACATTTGACGAGGGCCCTTGGACCGGGCGAGGTGTGTTTCCAAAAGGTTATTGAGCTTCGCTTTCGTACCCAGCAGAAGCACACGGCTTTCACGCGCGCAGCCTAAGTGCACGACACAGGATATCAAGAAAGGGGTCAGCCTGTTTCACAGTTACACCAGACAAGGTCACGGCGCCGCATTGAGCTCCGTTTCAACACTGCTGCCAGTACAATACCTGTGTTCGGTTCGTTATCATCTCCTAAATATACATCAGTGTTTATAGCTGCGGCGTTGGGGCCGCTTTTGGTTCCACAAAGCAAAGTTTTGCTTGTGTTTTGCGCTCTTACTAAAGCCAAGTTGTGAACAGTTTGTGAGTCACTTGATGTTTATTTGTCAGAGAATATTTCACATTATCAAGCAAAAATATCCGTCCTATTTGCTGATCCTGCTGCTATGATGATCTGCCTGTCGTGGGAAGTCGACGACCATCTGGTTGTCTATTGGTCGCTTGGCCTAAACACGCCTACGCTCTGGGCTGAGCCCGACTAACGTCGACAGTAAAGCATTGGTCCTTCATCACCCGCTTTCACAAAGGACCAAATTCTTTCAATGTGGCCGCTGTAGCAAACAGGTGATTTAACTTCATGACCGGTCTTCCCCTGGTCCTACATTTCATCAGGCATTCATCGCACACTCAAAATTTTGATATTGTACAGCCTGACACGGATTTGATACGAGATTTTATTGAATCCATCTTGCACAGTGTGACATGTAATGGAGCTGCAAGATTGCCAATGTCACACAGTGTGTAGGGGCCTTCAGCCAACAGCTAGCTACACCACAAGCTATCCACAAGACGGCCAGGCCCGTCGAATCTGTCCTAAAGTGGTTCACCATTATCGCTGTGCTTCATGTAAAGTGTCAGCACGTTGTGAGGTCGTCCTTGGCTTTTGGAAGGCAAATGTTGTTGGGTGGTCGCCCTAATACTCAATGTTTTTTGTTTAATCCAACACAGATCTTTTGTGTGTGTGTGTGTGTGTGTGTGTGTGTGTGTACTCCCTCATAACCTACTAAAAAGTTCAGGTTGTGTATTCTTTTAACTTTTAGTTTGAGTCACCCCAAGTGCTGTATTTGACTGTAGGCAGAGAATGTGCTGAGGTTGAATGTGTTGCTTCGCTGAGCTGTAGTGTGAATATGAATATGAATGTGGGCTGCTGCAGAGAGGACAACTTTCGCCCTCAGGTCTGTGTTACACCCACGTCCACCTAGGAGCCAAACCATCTGTGTGTCTCTGATGGCATGCTGACTTTTTGGCTTGTCTGAGTCGGGGGGGGGGGGGGCGGTGCCGGCTCCGCATTGCCCCAGTCTTCTGCCCGCTTCCTCCCCCTCGACCGCCCCGCAGTTTATTTTTTCTCCGTGCAGCTTCCTCCTCGGTGCCCCGGCTATTTGCGCCGCGGTAACTGTGCCAGCCTGCCTGCTCAGACGCAGATCCCGCCTCTCGTCTCCCCTCTCTTGTGCCAGCGCGATGACTCAGCAGCTCCTGCAGGGCTTCCGGCCTCCTCCTCCTCCTCCCCCCTCATCCTCAGCGATGCACCGTGCCCATCAGACAAAGTCATGTTTTGTCATTCACAAAATGTCACCTAGAAACAACGAATGCCAATACAATACATTTAAATCGTAACTGCCAAAACGCGGTAGTATACCAATCGCACGATATTTGAGTTTTGCATGTTTAATCATCTCCATCTAATCACTTGAAAGTCTGCTCAACATCTCAGAGAAGTGCTTATCAAGATGGCCCTCTGGAGTGGGTTCACTGGAAAGAGTCTGGGAAGGAAACATGGCGTCAAAAGTGGGATCACTTTCAAGTCCCCTCCAGCAGCACTCGGTGGGAGTTGACCCTCGCGTACTTTTCACAGGGCCGAGTCTATCTCGCCTATTTCTCTCCGGGTTGTACACACTTTGACTACCTTGTGTCGGGCTAAATGTGGTCTCTGTATTTCCAATGGCGTGGTCCGTGCTTACGCATTTCAGAGCCATTGATAGCATCACACCAAATACCTGCGGTGGGGAGAAGCGTTCGGATTATTTACTCATGTAAGGTGTGAATTCATAGTGGACGTTAAAAGCGACTGCATTCAGAATTGAAAGTGAAGGAACAGAAGGATTATCCACTCACAATCTAAAGTAGTGTTTGTGCAGAGGGACCCCTGACAAACGTGCATTCATACATTTAATTATACCTATACATGTTATTGTGTTATTATCTCTGATGACTTCATGTGTAGGTAGCTTGGTTGAGATGGTTAGTTAAATCCTCAACAGTGCACCACATTAAAAATATAATCACATGTTTACATTCACTATATACTCATGCACTGTACTTTATTTACGTTCTACCACTACATGAGCTCGATACACTTGGGATACCAATATGTAAACTGCCTGACTCTTCACAGACAGCGACTAAGCATCATAATGCAATGCATTGTAAAACAATCACAGTTGGGTGTAATTTGGCCACCTTTCCAAGCTTCTATAAAATGTCACTCTGCGTACTGTAGTAAGAGTCATTCAGTAAACCCGGGAAAATATAATTACCATGTGTTATTTATGCTGGTTTCCTATTACACCACCACATCAGAGGATATAGGACGAGGGAGTAAAAGGAAAGAAGGGGGTTGAGACAGATAGTTTGGGGGGTAGGGGGGGGAGCACATCCTTGGCAGGATGTCAGCTCTGTGAACACACAGTGCCGAACACTGCCAGAGAATTCAATATGCAGGGATAGAGAGAGACGCACACACACACACACAGCGCCATAAAGTTGTCTGCTCGGATCGCAATCGGTTGTGCAGATGCTCGCCCTGCCTCTCCCCGTTCTAGAATACACTAGTCCTGGGTGTGTATTCATCAAGCGAAGCTGCTAGCCGGCTTGATTATAATGTTTAGCAGCTAGCTTTGCCTCACGTGTGGATACACGTGGAGTAGTTTGTGTTCCCCGTACTTATTCAAAATAGACTGTGTGAAACAGACAGTATAGTGGACGTGTGGTCCGGCAAAAAAAAAGGCCCTCCAGGTTTTTGCAGCGCAGACTGAACTATTTGCTTTGTAGAATAGATGACGGCACATTAATGGGACCACCGAGCGGCTTTGGTCGTCGGCGTGTGTCTCGCTGCTTGTGGTGGCTTGTTTTAAGACGAAGTGTCCTCGCGGAGAGATAAAATTGAGACGGAGATAACTTCAGTGCCCCGTCGAGGCTCATTCAGCAGTAAATATGAACAAAAACAGCTGCAAATCATTTACCTACACTCATTGAAGCCATAAATGGAGCCCCATGACGGGGCTCTACTTAGTTAATTGAGGTGAGTTATTGATCCGTCGGCAACGTGAGTCGGGGTATCGTGCTCTTTTTCGAGTGCTATACGAGTCAATATCGAGATTAGACAGAATCTCCTTTTTTCCCCCTCGGCTCTAGCATGTGCTCCAGACTATTGTCTTTTACCCCTCTGCTTATCTCTTTATCCTGCCCCCCCCCCCCACACACACACACACCAGCATGGTGCCCTTCTTCCTGCTGTCCCCCTGGGGCTCTGACTCCAGACACCTCCGGCTCCTTGTCCCACTTCCTACCTCCCTGTTGCAGCCCGCACGTCTCTCCCACACTGGCTCCGCTCTCTGCCCTTCTCTGACCCACTGTCCCCCAGTTGCCCCCTGGCTAGACCTCCTCATGCCCTCCTGCCCATTCCCTGCCCCCCCCCCCATTGCTGCTCCCCTCTCCCCTGGTTCCAAAGGGAGCAGACAGAGCTCCCGATTATCTCTGTGTGGCAGCTTCTGTTTTGTGCTCCGATTAAAGGAGCAGCATGTGGTCTGTGTGCGAGCGGGCCCGTACAGACGCCACCGTTGGGCTAATGCTAACATTATGCGCTTAATCATTTATGTCTGGGAGACGGGCACAAAGGCTTGGGAGGGGATAGAGGTAAGGGGGGTATTTATCAGTGGCACAGATGCATTCAGGCGCGCAAACACATGCTTCCAGGATAACGGCCCCGGTGCTTAGTATGGCATAAACGGGGGCACGCTGCAGGCTACGACGAGAACTCACATATCGTCTTTATGAAATGGGTAGCGGAGGGGAGGGGGGGGGTAAAACTGGTGGTCTGTTAAAAATATGTGTCACTGGATGAAACAAACAAACATAACCGCACAGCCAACGTGGACGCTTCTAGAGACACATTAAATATTGAAGGATGATACTCTAAATGATAGTATTTGGGCACCCACACTCTCCTCGTCGTCCTCCTCCTCCTCCTCTCTCGTCTGTCTGCTCCTCTCTACCCTCACTGCCAAGCAGCTTGTCCCTCCAACACACACGCACACACATCACCACGCACGCACACACACACGCACGTGTCGAGGCAGCCAATAAGAGAGCACCAGTCTCCCCATTGCTTGCCACTCAATGCCTTGTTGCCAGGACAACAGGAAGGCTTGAGACCCACTTTACTTGAACATTTTAAACTTGGTGTTGACTCTTTTTCTAAAAACAAGAAAAGGTCTCCCTCTGTAAAATTGCTTTTTCTATTACTCTTTGGTCGACAGTAAATTCCTGTCGGTATCTGTCTCTCTCTCTCTCACTGGTCTTCTGTCTCTCTCTCTCTTTCTCGTGGTCTGCTGTCTCTCTCTCTCTCTCTCTCGTGGTCTTCTCTCTCTCTCTCTCGTGGTCTTCTGTCTCTCTCTCTCTTTCTCTCTCTCTCTCGTGGTCTTCTGTCTCTCTTTCTCGTGGTCTTCTGTCTCTCTCTCTCATGGTCTTCTGTCTCTCTCTCTCGTGGTCTTCTGTCTCTCTCTCTTTCTCGTGGTCTTCTGTCTCTCTCTCTCTCGTGGTCTTCTGTCTCTCTCTCTCATGGTCTTCTGTCTCTCTCTCTCGTGGTCTTCTGTCTCTCTCTCTCTCGTGGTCTTCTGTCTCTCTCTCTCTCGTGGTCTTCTGTCTCTCTCTCTCTCGTGGTCTTCTGTCTTTCTCTCGTGGTCGTCTGTCTGTCTGTCTGTCTCGCTTAATGGTATCCTGAAATATGTTTTTACAAAAAAATACCAAAAGGTATTCAGTATAAAAATTGCCAGAATTTGCTCTGAATACAACCTCATTTTTGTGTTTCTCTCTTCTTCTTTTTTTTTTTATTCATCTAGCTCTACAATGGCGGTGAGGGGCATGTTTCTTTTGGTTTTGATCGCCCTGGTCCTTCCCTGTTCAAGCCTGGAAGGTAAGTGTCTTGTCTCAAAACACAGCTTGTCCCAAGTACATGTAGTAGCTTGAAGGGTGTGTGTGTGTGTGTGTGTCTGTGCTGAATGTCTCAGTTCTCTTATTCTCTTTTACTCTGGTTAAACATGCGCACAATCTTTCAGCCTCTGTGTCTTTCTCTATCGCCCTCAAGTCTTTTACATGCAGAGACCCAAAAAAAATCACTTTTTTTCCCCCCTTCACCCGCCCCTCCCCAGTCTGTCACCCTTTCATCTGCTGTCTCGCAGTGTTATTTTAAAAACCTGCAGTGGCGATAGAATGCAGTAGAAAGAGGAGCTTTTTTTTTTTAAGGCGCAGATTCACAAATGTCCGCGTACTGACAATAGATACATGCAAAGGATAAGCACTGATCATCTTATGTCACAAAACATATTACAGATTAAAGTCCCACCTTTGCAGCAGCTCTGTCTAATTTCAGTTACATGATTGTTTTTTTTTTTCTTTTAAAGGTGATGTCAGTTCCAGACACTCTGTATGTGTGTGTGACGGGGGGTCCTGCAGCAGTGGGGGCCGGTGTTTCGCCCAGCAGTGCTTCACCTCCCTCTCCGTGCTGAACGGGACGTCGGCCCTTGAGAAGGGCTGCATTGTGGGTAATGAGGAAGGGCCGTCGCGATGCGAAAGCCCGCCGACTCCTGAGCTGGTGGTCGAGTGCTGCTTTGGGGATTTGTGCAACGTGAACGTCTCCTTGCAGTTACCGGTGAAAGGTGAGGTGTTTGCATCATAACACAGTGTTAAAAATATCCTGCTTGAGCATCTGTAGGATTTTCATAATCAATGCATGGAAGCAAGTGGCTAAGTCTTTTTCAAATACGACGAAATTGTCATTAATTATTTGTCAAAAGTCATACATATAAATCTACTTGACTGGCCGCTTCAAGCCAGCCAGCAGAGATCCATTTTCATGTTTTGTGATCTGAGTGAATGCTGTTTAATTTAATGGTCTGCTAATAGTATTGCTGTAATGGGTTCCCCCCCCCCCCCCCCCCCCCCCCGTATCTTTATTTCCTCTTATCAGATCTAGAACTGTCTGCTGGCAGACCGGTCCTCAGGGACCAGGAGTGTATGTGCGAGGGCGGTGTGTGCGAGCGAGACCAGCGCTGTGCGGGCCAGCAGTGTTTCTCCTCTCTGAAGATGATTGACGGGGTGGCCGTCCAACAGAAGGGCTGCCTGAGGGACGACGAGGAGGGCAGAGTCACCTGCGCCATGCCCCCCTCACCGGCCCATGTCGTCAAGTGCTGCCAGGGCCATCTGTGTAACATGAACGTCACCGTGCAAACTCCAGGGAGAGGTGACTTTGTGCACATTGTACACATTTCTCTTGGCTGCCGTTCACCATAGACCTTATGTCGCCCACAACAATTTCATTTTATGACAAACTCTACTTGAATTTAGATATATATATATATAGTAACGCAGGAATATAGCTTTAATGATTTATTTTGTCGAAAGTGTCATTATTAATCGGCTATGTCGTCTTGCAGAGGAGGAAGTGAAGCCCCTGGTCAAAGAGGAGCATGACTGTGTATGCGAGGGCAGCTCATGTGACAAGGAGAAACGCTGCAAGGGCCACCAGTGTTTCTCATCCCTGACGGTCAGCGCCGGCTCCCGGGTGTACCAGAAAGGCTGCTTCAAGGTTTATGAGCAGAGCACATTGACCTGCAAGACCCCACCTTCCAGAGACCAGACCGTGGAGTGCTGCCACGGGCACCTGTGTAACCTGAACATCACCGTGGAGCTACCTGTCAAAGGTACACTACGATACTCAAGAGCTCCATCTGCTGATTTCAGCATTGACCTGTGTACTAAGGAAATTGCTAACACCCGTTTCAGAGTTTCAAAGTGCTGCGTAGATTTTATCGATTCAGAATGGGATCGACCACGTTAGTTATTACTGTTTTGACAGTAATAACTAACACATTCGTTCCCTACTGAGAGGGCTACGTCACCGGTTGTGAAATTGTCTGCCACGGCTGTTTTGGGTGTTTGCTCTTGGCCCCAAGTTACACCTCTGTGTGGTCACACTCCTGGCACCGTATGAAACGGGGGAGACGGTGAGCAACCAAATGGAGGTTTTGAATATTGTTTAGTCACCGTCCACTTCCCCTGTGTCCTCTCAGAGGCTGTCAGAGCGGGCTGACAAGAGCCCAGCGGGTAAACCCACCTGGGAGCGAAGGAGAGGCAACAGAGCTGCTGTTGCACTTTTTGTTTTTGTCCCCTTTACTATTCTCTCTACGGCAGATTCATATTCATACCTACAATACCCCAGCTGTCTTTTTGGTTATATATTTGGGGATTATACTTCAGATAAAAACTTTCAAATTGGAAATATTATTTTTGACTGAACCTAACTGGGTGTAGTTTACCACATCAGAACGATTCACACAATGCCTTATGTTACAACTCTCCCCACTCTTGGTATTACATTGCCGCAAATATATATATTTAAGCTAAATGCAACCCTGCCCATGTGCTTGGTTCAAGGCTAGTGAGTTCCTACAATGTGTTGCTAGTTCTGTGTATTTGGGAGAAACGGTTCATTATTTGGGTTGAGAAGAGGGGATCATTGTCTGGCAGAGCTGAGCCGTCTTTCCCTTCTGGAATGTTTGGAAAGTGTGAATGGTGGTCAGTTCCTCAGGCCAGACCTCTGCTGACTCAATGAGATCCACTCTCTGTGTGTGTGTGTGTGTGTGTGTGTGTGTGTGTGTGTGTGTGTGTGTGTGAATGAATGAATGCTCGTGTGGCATGTGCACCCCCACCCCGAACTGGTTTATCCAGAAGATCCAGAACCTGTGATTTGTTCTTGTCTCGCTGCTCAGTTCCAGTGGACGCCTCCGTCTGTTGTCGACTTGAGCACTCAGTCTTCTGACAGAAGCAAGCCGAATCCAAGCTTAGAAATCAAGCTTTATTTTGCGCTCTTAAAAAAATGTCCAAAATGAGTCTGAAGAAATCTCACCCCCGGTGAACGTTTTCTCTCCCCTCACAGCCGATGAGCTATCCAGCTACAGTGTGACCACACTGGCTATCGTCATCGTGGCGCCCATCATCATCCTCATCGTCCTCTCTGCTGTCGCTATCCTGGTGTTCAGACGCATCCACAACAACCAGATGGAGAGGCTGACGTCCCGAGATGCAGAATATGGAACTATCGATGGCCTCATAGCATCCAACGTGGGGGACAGCACCCTGGCGGTGAGTAGGATTCTACCGCCTAAGCTCAAAAGAATAGTATTGGAGCTGCTCGAGGCATATTTTAATTGACTAGTATGTCAAATTAAATCCCAGTCTTTTATTTTAACCCACTTATTCCTCTCTGTGCTAGCTGCCATACAGGAGTTTGAATTAGTAAATAAATCTGTGAGGTGTCTCTGTTTACTGAGTAATAGAATTAGTGAAACAGCCAGTATCATTAAAGGCACTTAGGAAGGAAACGAATATATGCATAAATTAAATTGTGTTGGCTTTACTATCTTGATGTATCTGAAATGTGCACTGTAAGCACAGCTGTATTATGAAAGAAAATGAATACAATTTCAAGGTTGGTAAAGGATTATATAAAATCACTTGGATCAGGATCACCAAAAAAAAGTAGAGGAAGGCCCATTGTGTATAACTATTAACCATATGCATTATAATTATTTTAACAGATATAACATGGATTTTCTTACATTTGTCAGCTGATCAAAATTGAAACCATGAATTCTTAACCAATGTAAGCCAACATTTGACAGCACCAGAAAACCATAATAATTGAGATAAAGTTGTTGTACAGTATCATTTCTCGAGCGATCAAATTTTGTTTTTGAACTTTGGGTGGTGGTGGTTTGGGTGGTGGTGGGGGGGGGGGGGGGGGGGGGGGGCTCATTTCTGTACACTTGGATTACAGAGAGAGTCTTCATTGTGCCAATGTGTACCAACAACAGAGATGGAAAAGCCCCTCTGAAATGATGTGTTCTGAAACTTGTTTTGAATCTTTTCATTGTTCCAGTCTGTTAGAGGGATGTCTTTCACTGTTTATTTTCTGTCCACTCAACTGTGGATTGTAAGTTCTCTGCCGAGTGGTTTATGTTCTGAGGCCCACTAAACTGATCCAGAGTTTAGGTGGAGTCCTGTGGTTAGCGTTCAGTCTGAAAGACAACCCAGCACATTCACTGGCTTACGCACTGTGTAATCAAGTTCAGCTGAAACTCTGTCTAGCTTGCGCCCCAACAAAATGCACGACGGTTACCGTCCATTTTGTCATTCTGTATCCTCACCAAAGCATACGTTTTTAAATGGACATACATTACTATCCTTTTTTCAATTGACGGCATTTCTGTACACACTTGTAGCTGTCATTGAAGACGGTATCTCTTTTTCTAAGCACGTTTAAACTCTCCAAAGCCCAGATTGTCCCATTTATCTTCAATAACGAGACTTGTAAATAACACGCCTTACTGTGAAAGTATGATCATTCATGAGTATATATATATGTGTCAGAGAAAGAAATAGCTGATTTTTGGCTTTCTTTCAAGCTATATCCAAAGTCCGTCAGTGCACTTGGCAATGGAAAGCCCAAATAAGGAGTCGCAGAATGCGGCATAATAAAAAAAAGTGCTTGGCAGCACCCTGAGAAAGGATATTAGGAACAGTGGTGTGGCTGTGAAAAGCATATCAGACTGAAACACATGTGCTGGTCCCTCTGGAGGCTGCTGCCCAAAAGTCGTCTGATTATGATGATATTGCCTCGTTCTGATTGCATTCTGCCGCTTAGCGGCCTGGCCCAAACATACCCTCCTAAAATCAATCCTCCTGTACCAAAGAGAGGGATTTAAACTCTCTGCAGAGCAACTCATCCTTCATTTTATGGCCCCTGCCTCTTGCGGTCCTGTGTTGTGATTCCAAATTGTCTCCCAGGCAGCTCTTGCATTATGCATCTGTTTATCTGAGGCATCACTCTTCTTTGTTGTTTTCACTCCTCATCTTCCCCTCCCCAGTTTAGCCGTTTGTTTGTTTTGCTCCAGCAGATGCCCGCTCTGTTGCGGCACACTGCCCTCCTGTGTCCGCACCGGGATACTGCATAGTGTTTTAGCTGAGATAAAAAAAAAAAAAGAAAAAAAGAAAGGCGTAGCAGCATTGCACCTGTTTTGGAGTCTGGCCCTTGGTTAGAGAAAAATCTCCAGCGCCCACACCAGTCTTCAGGGAGGGGGTGGCACTTCTGTTGTTTACTCAGCAGGGGGTACTCTGCACCTCCAGCACAGACGCACACAATATCGTGATACCCACGCTGCTTACCATCCCATGTGGGTACCACATCAAAGGCTGCCTGTTGTATTGGTCTCCATCTGAGTCCCAGATGCTCCGTATTTCATCTTTTTTTTTTTTTTTTTTTATGCTCGAGCCGCAGGATTCTTTTGGGAAAGTTTTCATTCAACTAGCTCACATGCAAATATAACACATACATGTACATTTACAAAACCTCTACTTTCTGTTTTTCTCTTTGCCAGGATCTTCTGGATCATTCCTGCACTTCAGGAAGTGGCTCAGGACTCCCGTTCCTCGTTCAGAGAACTGTTGCACGACAAATCACACTCAATGAGTGTGTAGGTAAGCGCCCACGTTAAAGGCTCAGAAAACTCTGCCTCCTACAGGATGTGTAAGGGCATATATACGAGATACAGTACTAATGTAGCATTGTTTACCTCACGTGTATTGACAGAGGAGCAAATCATTGTTGCTATGATAACTTACCAGAGTTATAAATTCTCCCTTGAAGAGTTGGAAGCATTTTTCTCGACTACACTATTTGGATTTTTGTCCACTAGGAGGCAGCAACATAAGCTGATATTTACACAGACACCACAATGTTACCTGCTTACAATGTTGTTATTGTGAACATGTTAAACTATTTACTCATTGAATAGCTACATGATACTGATGAAAGTAATTTAAATACTTGCTTTCCATTTTGTACAACTTCAACATCGTGGTCTGTGGCAGAATTCTTTGTGACTTTCTTTATCATCGACTCAGAAGCTTTATCTACAATTTGGAACTGTTCAGCCAGCATACAGTGAACCGTATCTCAGTTTATTTGTTGCTGGAAACAGAGAGACGATGAGCTAAAATAGGCTGAGTAGCTTCAGAGTAAATAATGTTAATTCTAGCACTAAGAGCAACCTTTATACATAAGAGAGACAAAAATATCAAGCAATGCTATTTTTTTTTTTTTCATTTTTTACGAGTCCATTTCTGTGTTTGCTCATTTCTCCCATGTTTTTGCTCGGCAGGTAAGGGCCGTTACGGTGAAGTGTGGAGGGGTCAGTGGCAGGGAGAGAGTGTCGCCGTCAAAATCTTCTCCTCCAGAGACGAGAAGTCCTGGTTCAGAGAGACTGAGATCTACAACACTGTGCTGCTGAGACACGAGAACATCCTGGGTGCGTACCATGTTTCATGTATACGGGCTCAGCAAGCTGTGAGAATACTCTATGCTAATTAAAGCTAGCATAATTTGATTAATTATGGCAGGGTTTAATATATGACTAAAAATCAAAAAGACTCTAGAGCTTGAAATATTTATTATCAATTATATGTCTTTTTTTTTTTACATATCTAGCTCTTGTTTAAAAAAAATACATGTCCCATTGGCTTCATACAATGATGCGTGTATTGATCAGAGTTTTCTTTATTAATTGCATTGATATATTTCACTACATTTTAGGCTTCATAGCTTCAGACATGACCTCGAGGAACTCCAGCACTCAGTTGTGGCTGATCACACACTTCCATGAGATGGGCTCCTTGTACGACTACCTTCAACTCAGCACCCTCGATGCCTCCAGCTGCCTCCGCATGGCGCTCTCCATCGCAAGCGGCCTGGCACACCTCCACGTTGAGATCTTCGGCACTCAGGGCAAACCGGCAATTGCCCACCGAGACCTCAAGAGCAAAAATATATTGGTTCAAAAGAACGGACAGTGCTGCATTGCTGACCTTGGTGAGAATTGCTCACCGATCTGTATCATAAATCCGCTGTAAACATTTCCCTACGCTGTTTAATCAAATAGTTATAACAGTTACACTTTTGGGAGTCTGTGCCTCTGAGGTTGAGGCCATGGTTCTCTGCTGGAAATCGGTGGATTGCGCCCACTAGCTTGGGAGTGTGTCAATGCCCCAAGCGAGGGAATTCAAGTATCTCCGTGTCTTGTTCACTAGTGAGGGTAAAATGGGCTGTGAGATGGACAGGCGGTTCAGTGATACAGGCGTTGTAAGAGGAAGCTCTCGATTTCGCAGTCCATCTACAGCCGGACCCTCTCCTATCGTCATGAGCTTTGGGTTATGGTAGTCGGGTAGTTGGGCTCAAACTTAGAGAGAGGGTGAGGAGCCCCAGACACCCCGAAGGAACTCTGAATAGAGACGCTTCTCACCAGCTGAGGTGGTTCAGGCCTCTGATCATGATGCTTCCTGGACGCCTTCCTTGAGAGATTTCTGGGCACGTCCCAACTGGTAAGAGGCCCCCGGATTAGACTGAGAACCCGCTGGAGAGATTATACATCTCATCTGGCCCGGGCACGCTCCGGGGTTCACCAGGAAGCGTTTGAAAACGCCGCTGGGGAGAGGGACGTCTGGAATGCCCGACTAAGCCTGCTGCTGCCGCCGCGACCCGGCTCAGATGAGCGGAAAAGACGAGGGTTGATGGAAAACTACTGAAGGTTGTTTTGAAGATTGAAAGTTGTGGTTTATTGGTATTTGCATAAGAGATGCATCTGCAATAATAACCCCCTACTCGCATCTATCCGCTTAGCCATATTTGTTGTTAATTGAGGCAGAACACCCACCGCTTAAATGTACCACCTTAATCAAAAACACATTTAGAGGAACTCTGACCACTTTATCTAATACATCAATGTTCCATTTGCAGGTGCTCGGATAACAACAAATTCAGGTACAAGCCATAACCTTGCGACGGATTCGGCATGTTTACATGCTCGATGTAACAAATTCTGCTCCGGATGACGCATTTCGCTGTTCCGACAAACATGGCAGCAGTTGTTCTCTCCCAAGCGAGTTGTTTTTTTGCTGAATTACATCCTGTGGCAACAGGGCTGTTTCCGAAAAACAAGTAGTGTTTCAGCATCAGTCGATAGAGTGAGTGTAGTGTTTTGTTTCATTATAGTTGTCAGAGACTGGACGCTTTTAAGTCCCCTACCACTGGAAAAACACCGGAAGGCTGTTTTCACATTCAAACGGATATTTTCCATACGTCTCATATCTGGAGGGGAACTTCATATGTGTTCTGTGTTTGCGTGCTAGGTCTGGCCGTCATGCATTTTCAAGACACCAACGAGTTGGATGTGGGGAACAACCCCAAAGTGGGCACAAAGCGCTACATGGCCCCCGAGGTGCTTGATGACTCCATCCAGATGGACTGTTTCGAGTCCTACAAGAGAGTGGACATCTGGGCCCTGGGCCTCGTCCTGTGGGAGATCGCCAGGAGGACCGTCAGCAATGGTCAGTGAACGTTTTACACAACATGGTGATGGTGCAGTCACACCTTATCTTGTTGTTGTCAACTATCTTCCTCGTTTCCAACACATCTGCATTACCTACAAGCAGCATATTGTCACTTTAAAAAAAGAAAAAAAAGTGGTAGATTGTTTGTAGAAAACACAAACGAAAACAAAAAAGAAAGATGACAAATAACCATGAAAATAATAAACAAAACCGGAGAATTAATTAATTAAAATAGAAAAAAAATAGAAAAAATGACATTCGTCGCTTAACTTAAAGGCAGCGACAAGAGCCCAAACCTGGCACCCCATTAATCATGTACCTCCATATACATGCCCATATACCTCCATATCCATTCACACGCAAATCCCATACACGAGTACTCCACACCTCCTCTAAAATTGTGAATCTGTAATAAAAGCCATCAGATTTCCCCATGCGTGGTCATTTCTGCTTGGAATTATGGAAATATCTGGCTTTGATACACACGACAACATCTACAGTCTGTGGTCTGTGGAGAAGCCAGAGACCTCTTATGTGAAATAAAACCTACTTCCTTCATCCCCAGTCAAACAGGTTTATCGCTTTACAGTCGGAAGTGTGCTCTCAGCAACACTTAAGATATTGATTTACCCTCGACACAGGAACCTCATGTCTCTATTCTGTCCCACGACTGCACTTGAGAGCAAGTTAAGAGCAAAAAAAAAAAAAAGTGTGTTTTATGTGTCAGCCGTTTTGTCAGTGTAACTTTATTACACTTTGTTTCAAGTGTTTGAGTGTTCTTGAAAGTGAATTGCTGCATGCACTGCTCTCCTCGCAGGCATTGTAGAAGACTACAAGCCACCTTTTCACGACGTGGTCCCCAGTGATCCCAGTTTTGAGGATATGAAGAAGGTTGTGTGTGTGGATCAGCAGAGGCCCAACATCCCAAACAGATGGTTTTCAGACCCTGTGAGTGATATTTATATAGTTATTACGATACAGTATATAGTTCAAGTCTGCATGCTTTTGATATACCAGATATAAGAGCGTTTCAGCGATATTCTAATGTTGACACTGGACACACCGATTGATTGATTTCTCTTTATTTGTTTTCAGACTTTGACCTCCATAGCTAAACTCATGAAGGAGTGCTGGTACCAGAATCCCTCGGCCAGATTAACAGCGCTGCGCATCAAAAAGACTCTCACAAAGATTGACAACTCTCTGGACAAAATCAAAACAGACATTTGAGTCTGCCTTGGAGAAGAAGAGGCAGACATACTTAAAGGCCTTTTTGAAGACACCCAGAGGGCGGACCATCCTAGAGAAATCTCACGAGACAAGAGACTTGATTGGTTCAGTGCCCTTATAGTGGCACAAACCTATATTTATTTTAAAACACTTGGCGGGAAACATTTTGGCATCCAAAGATGGCTTACCGGGCATTTCTGAGACTGCCAATGGTCACGGAAATAGGAAAATATATATTAAACTTATGACATAGGAGCTGGACTGTTTGCAATGTTATTCAAGGAAGAAACTGTTACCTGGGCATTTGATTAGACTCGCTTTTGTTAGAACCGCAGATTTTGTTGGACACGTTTTTTTTTTTTTAGATTGAAACATTTCTGAACATATTAGCAATTTCACCATATCTCTTTAATTGTACTGCATCGTTCATTTGTATTACGGTGGATTCATTTGGAAAAGAAATCAACTTGCCAATTTAATCTGCATACTTTCTTAAACGGCAATCGCAGCGAGCAGTGTTATGTTTTACTTTGTGTGCACCTCTGTTTACAATACTGTCAGAAAAAGTGTCCTGGGATTACAGCTGCATCGATGGCACTGTTCTTTTCCTGAGATATCGTCCAACTAAAGGTACTCTGTTGCAAACCTTTTTGTATATCGTCATGGGTTTTTTGCATAGAATTACCTGTACCTGTTTTATTTCTTCAGCTTTACAGAGACAAAATGCTAAAGGAACAAATAAAATACCTGCTAGATACTGAACTCTAGTCCTCCGGAGGCCTGTAAGTAAGCCTGTAAATCCTGTATACTGTCTTAATGCGTGCATTGTCAAGTAAATGAAGTCAAACTTCAGCCTTTTTTTTTTTTTTATTTCTTTAACATTTTATATTAATTAGTGATTTATATTAATTAAATAGAAAAAAGTGTTTTATTTGTCTCATTTGTCTTGGTGCTGTATCTTGTAGATTTATTTTTAACATTTCGTCACTTCGGTCCTGATTGAAATACATCAACAACTATCGCACGAATGAAGATGAATTGCACCAACATTCATGGTCCCCCGAGGATGGATCTTATTGACTTTGGTGACCATAATTTTTCCTCTCGCTCCCCCATTAGGTTTACATTATTGGTTTTAAAGTGAAATGTCTCATCCACTATAGTCATGAAATTTGGCCCGTGCATTCAGGTCCCGCTCAAGAGTAATTGTTATGACTTCAGTGATCTCCTTTAGGTTTCATCTAGCGCCTTCATCAAGTCTAACTTTTAATTTGTCCAATACTGTGATTCATGACAAAATACCAGCAAAGTTAATGACTTTCTCATCATCCATAGCTGTAGTTTGTGTTTAGTGCTAATTAGCGAAGGTTACAGCCTTACTGAGTTGTTAGTATGGCTTTGACTCTTGTTACACTTTGTGTTACTACTGTGTTAGAACATTTTTAATTTATCAGCTCATTTTAATTTGGTGCTTCCTGTTTAGACTAGTATTACAGTTGTGACTAAAAGTAAACCTCTTAATCATTCAGGATCTTTATTCCAGTAATTCCATCTTTAATTCAATAGGAAACTATGCGCACAGTATATAGTTAGTCATTTAACCATCCCAGCTAAAACCCAACTTCCATATTCCTGTGCCTCTATTTTTGTTATTATATGTAGACATTTTAGTTTACCCTGAAATGATTCGCTAATCTTGGTTATTTCTACATATCAATCTACTTTACTGCAAAAAAGCTTGACGTCTGCACTGATGATGCAACAAATTAATTTATATTCATTGGAAAAGGTCAAAAGCCCTGGCACTTCCCTTGCCAGCTGTAAAGTGAAACTGCGTGCACAGCCGATATCTTGGCAAATGACAAACAGAAACTGGGCCCCTGATGGTTTTCAGACTGATTAATATGCCAGAGGAGTTATGGGCCCCGATAGAAACGCTAACGGTGGATGTCAAGCTGAGCTGAGACCCCCCTGCCTGCATGTATCAACAGCTGTCAAACCTACGCAGACTGTCTTCATATTCATTGTCATTTGAACCACCCTGCCCCAACAAACCACGGAGGTTTGACTCAACCAGTTTCAAAATCCAATCTTATTCCCCTGAGGTTCTGTACTAGGTTTGCGTCCATGCTGCGTACTTCTATGTACTTACAGCTGAGAGGTAGAAGTCGTAATCTGTTTATGACTGCCTGCAAACACTTTTATTTGTATGGCTAACCTTTTAAAAGCCTTTCCACAATCACAAGTAGCACATTCAGAGCAGAGGTTACCGTATTAGTGGTCTTTGCAGAACCCACAATACAGCTATATATGTCTTACTATTTACAGTAGACTGCCTAGACTTTGCTGTGAATACATAGAAAATAGGTACATTTTGTGCTTGTGGTTTTGCTCTTGTAAACTCAGTCCACTCATCCACTCTCCTTGGTGACATTGGCACCTGCTGTTGCTATGGATGGTGCCCAAGCAGCAGGGACACACATCTTGGTCACATATGGCCTGCAGTAAATAACTTATTGCCTGCAGGTGAGTTGAGCTAACATTTGCACTGAGCTTAATGTACAGCAGATTACCTGACGGTGTTTACTCTTTGCTTGGTTGGGCAGGATGTTAGCAGTGGTATCTAGGGCTGGTTTCTTTAGCAACTTTCTTCGGCCCAGGGCCCCCACACAGCGGTTTATACGGTCAATATAGACCCACTGTGGACTATGTACACATGAAGTTGGAGAATAGTCAGTGAACATTCCCAAAACAATCACGTTACCCTTGTGATTTTGTTTATGTGTACAGATGTGATTATGTGGTTTTACATTGATGGCCTTTTATATTTACATATTCAGTGTACTCTGGACACTTCTTCCCGGATCTCCAACCACAGTAAGCATTTGGTGAATACGTGAGAGCTGACACCTTCGGGAATTGTCTCCGTCATCAATATGCAGACAGGAGGCGGTGTGTCACTGGACCTGCAGCAGTTAAATGGATGTGCAACACACTTTCTCTCTGGCTCTCATTCACATGTCTTTATCTGAGGTCTGCAGCGCTAATCCTCTTACATTCTAGTCAACAGGGGCGGAGCAAACCTCTCACTGCGTTTGACAGTTTCCTCCCATGCCTCAGCTGTGCGAGGCGTTTGTGCGGGGTTGCATGGCCGACGGACTTTTGCCGCAATGAATAACGTCTTTCCGTAGAGTCGGTGCGTCGGAGAGCGAGCAGATGCTGCTCTTGCCATGATTCGTCCCGGGAAGCAGAGCTTTCAAGCGGCGTTGATTTTCCTGTCCGTCGCCCAGCTGACCGCAGGTACAGTTGTTCTGACAGATCCCCACTCACTCAGTTTGCATTACCTTAATCGAATGCATTAATTTAGTCTATTACATTGTTTTAATGTTTTAAGCGAGTTATCAAACTGCCTACTTCTTTAAAGTGTTTGCTAACTAGGATAAATAATTAATTCAGTTGACTTTTGAAATCGGCCTTTATTGTATTCACAGACAGCTACGTGCAATGTCACCAAACCATGCACCATGAATATAAGTTGATTAAACTTTTAAACATTATTTTATACTAAAAACTCACCTTTGTAAATTCGATGATTACATTTTTTTTTACTGTTGTGCAAAAAAACATTTATTTAAAAAGAAAATGAAAAAAAGAATACAAAGCTCCTGTAGGCTACCAGTTTGTCCATGTTGTGTCACTTGTAAGGCAGTAGGCGTTAACGGACCACGTGCTGTCCAAAATCGCTGTCTTAGAAATGCTTGGTCAAAAAAAATATATATAGCTTGTCAGTTAAACCAAACAATGGAATACTGTCAGTTTTATTCTTCATTGCTTTCCCCCAGCCTGTATTATACTGTAAGGTTAGGTGAGGTGATGTTGTCATTGTTTTGGGCAAAACTTAAAATGTGATAGTTTTATACGGAAGGATATTGTTTGATTTGCACATCTTATTTAGATCTGAATGGGCTTTTCTAGAGACACTTGTTTATCAAAGATTACATGTGTTTGTTTTATAATATTACAATAACAATCTGTTTGAATACATTTTATTCTACAGTTGAAGAAATGAGGTAAAGAAAAATACCAAACATTCTCTGGTTCCTCTTCAATGTGAGAATATGCAGCTTGCTCTTGTCACATGATAGTAAACTGATCTTTGGGTTTTGAAATGCTGCTTGGACGAAAAAGTTGATTTGAAAATGTCACCTTGGGCTTTGGTGTGATCTGCATGTTTCATCCTTTTCTGAGAGTTAATAGACCAGCTTATTAATGAAAATAATAATTAATCTCAACCTTAATACTGCCAAGTTCTTTTTTCTCTAATATGCCCTCAGGCTGCATAATGAAGGTAATTAAAAAAATAAATAAATACTGTTTTCAAATGAAGGACATGAGAATGGTTTACCTTCTCTCTCTAATAGCTTCATTTGCGGAATGCGTGGTAACCTTCATTACAATCAACTCTTGCTGAACTTATATGATGTACATCAAGTACAATCCTCTAAGCACTATATATTTAGCAATTGGAAATGAACACAAGATACGTTGTTATTGCAGTCTAGCTCTATAACTCATCCCTACTCATGCCTAAATGATTGAGCATCTTAGAGAACAACTGACAGACACATCCTTGGTTCAGGAGTAAATACTTTTTATCACCATTGTTGACCTTGGAAATAACTCCGATCTCCTCCAAGATTGATAAGAGCTGCAGAGCCATATCCAAACCTGTTCGGAGTTCTCAGAAAAATCATAGGAAACATGCACATATTCAAGGATGTGTGGAAATGTGCATAAGGTTTGATTTGAAATAGCAAGAAGTTTCCTCAAAGTTACTGATGGATTACAATGTTGGTGATGAAATCGTTATCATCATAACGGCTCCATCTACAGAACCCCAGTCCACAATGCAGAAAACAAGTTATTTACGCCTTTGGGAATTAACAGTTACCAACTCAATGATTTCAAAACAGATTGGATTCGTCACACCTCAAAGCTCAAAGCAATTCCATAACAATTTGTTGAACAGTTTTGTTGGACTTCTGATTTATTTTCTTGTATTGGTTTTTGGTGGATTTCATACAGCTTGTTTTGTTTCGTGTAGTCTGTTCATTATGTTAAACTATGCGGTTCAACATTTTTGAATCCATTGTCAATATGAAGTCACATTAGGGTGTCTGATTTGGGGAAAATGTTACAGTAGATCAGGTGTGACTAAAGATATATGGCCTGTTCACTGTTCTCACCGTGTATTTTCTGTTTTGCAAACTGAACACAGTTAGGTGTTTATGGCACCCCCTTCCCCAAAACCAGTCATCCATCCATCCATTTTCAGTAACTGCTTATCCTATTCAGGGTTGGGGTGACGTTAAACAAAGGCAGGGTACCCCCTGGACAGGTCACCATGCTATCACAGGGCTGGCACATAGAGATACCACTCACGCTCTAACCTAACCTACCCTGCATGTCTTTGGACTTTACGTGGGGAGAACATGAAAACTCCACACAGAGGGGCCAGACAGCAGGTTTGAACCCGGGCAGTGAAGCGACAGTGCTAATCACTCCACCACCGTCATTTTGTTTCTAAAAATTACGATTGCTTCCCTGACACCATACGTGATTAAAGAAGCCATTAAACGCATCCACATCAAAGCTTAGTTTTTCATCTGCTTTAAGAAAAAAGACTAATAAAAAATAGTTACAGAGCCCCAGCACTCAAACTTTAATCATCATTGTCCTTGAGTAAGTTTGTTGCCAAGCAACTCCCAAGTATATTGTTAAAGACGTCTGCTGGAGGAGCTTTAAAAAGCTCTTTTGACCATTTGATTATTAGGTTGTATATCCTCTATTTTCTCAATATCAACAAATCAAAAGACCCAAAATGGTGATGAATTCCTCCTGTTGAAATGTAATCCACAGCTCTATGCTTCATTGCAACAAATATTGCACTGTTGTTTATTTTGAGTCAATTCTACAACATCTCGGTGCAGTTCAACACTCTTAATCTGCGGTTGAAGAAAGCTACAAGAATGCACTATTCATTCCTTTATGTGTAACATTTGCTAAAAACTACAATGGCCAGCTGTTTTTAGGTCAGTTAACTATTTATTTGCGAACCATTTTTAAACAATTACATATATTCAGAAGGTACAAGTGGAATTTAGGGCTGAGTGCCTCAAAGTCAAAGTAGAATTTATCGTAATTCTCTCAATTTATTGTACTCACCACTAAAGTGGAACATAATTGCTTTCCTTCAGTGCTCCTCTCTACGCATTAAAGAAACAGGGTAGGTAAGCTATTGAGAGAGAGAGTAACACATTGCCAGGGATCAATCCTTGGACCCATGCTGTTCTCTTTTTAAAAATGTGTCTTGTATTAAACATGTTTTATGACTGCTACATGGATGACACACAGCTGTATTCTTCATTTAAGTCATGTGTCTTTGACAACATTTCCTACTTACTAAGTTGTGTAGCAACCAGGCAAGGACTAAACATCTCCAGATCTCATTCAAAACTAAAAGAAAATACATAAAAAGACAAATGTTGTGAAATGTTTATTGGACAATAAATAGGATTTTTATCAGATAAAAATCCTCGACTTTGCCTCCTTGTAAACCTTAAACAGCACGGATGATCACGAGCTAAGGAGAGGCTCTATTTCTTATCATAAGACTTTATTTTGTTACGTCTCAGTTGTGTTTCCTGTATTGTTTGATCCGAGCACTTCTCACGTTTGTTGCTACATGACAAATACAGGTGATACAGAAAATGTAAAGAGGCGACACACTGTCACAGGATGCTTTGTATCAGCAGCCAAATCCTCCTGACGAAAACAAAATACCTTTTGGGGAATGTTTTTCTTGCAACCAGACTGAATGGGCATGCAAACCACTAATTGCACACAGGACATACATTTCAGCATCCACCAATTGTCATATTGCTGGTCCCCTTCATTAGGCACCCCTGAACTATCTAATGCAAGCCAATACAGAAGCTCTGCTAAAAAAAAAAGAAGCTTTTACAATCTAGTACATTTTAAATGATTATGATTTTGTCCACTTAGCAAATGGTCAGCATTTTAAAAATGAAATATTGTTTTGACAGTGACATTTTATGATAAAACATTTGTACAACTTAATAATCTGATTTATAATTGGACACCATGGAGACATTTACTTCCATTATTATTGTTTGTATCATTATTTTTCTTCTTCTTATTGAAATAATGCATACATTAAAAATAGTTCAATTTAATATTGTATGATATTCTTGCATTTTATTTCTTTTTTTATTTCCAGTGAGCAGGCAGTGCAAGCTTGCTTATCAATCACTCCCAGTCTCATCAAACAAAGCATGACAGCAGCTTCAAGAGGAACACAAGATTATCTGGGTGTTAAACTAAGAGGCATTACGTTGGTTCCTCCACTTCCAGCCATTCAAGAGCATGGACCTGCTTACATAACCGGAGCTTGAGTTAAAGACAACTTATATGGCACTCTGTGATTTTCCAAATTAAATTAATTAACTGGTGTCTGTGGAGAAAATAACCATCTTGAGTGATGTCATTTGTTTCAGGTCTGCGGTGTGTGTGCCAGCTTTGCGCCAACCACACCTGTGAGACGACCGCAGATGGAGCCTGCTGGAACTCTGTGATGCTGATTGACGGGAAGGAGGAGACGGACAAGTCGTGCATGTCGCCCTCTGAGGTGAAGGGCCAGGTCTTCTGCTACAGCTCCCGAAATGTCTCAAAGCGGAACTGCTGCTTCACTGACTTCTGCAACAATGTGACCCTACGCCTACACCCAGGTACCGAGGCTTTTGAACGGATGGCTCTCTTTTAGTTCATTTATTTAATGAATGTACTCTAATTAAAAAGCAATAAACAGGATTATTTAACCACAGGAAAGAAAAACGAGACAAAAATAATAGCGGAAAGATGGATTTATGCCCTCAGACAGTTACTCAGACAATGTCATATTGCTCAGTAGATACAGTAGTAATTCAACAACAACACCCCAATCAGTGTGGGATTTCCCACTCATTCTGGCCCCGGCTAGACGGGGTGGATGCTGATCCTACTAGATCCTGTGACATAACAAATCTGGCAGAGGCAATGAGACGCCAGTGAGTGATCCGCCCCCTCCCTCCACTGATTTATAAATAAATAAATACTTTGTCAGACATGTATAGTCCTACTGCAAGTTAAAAGCATATCATGGGTCTGCAGGGTGGAAGTTGGGGTTAAAGCAGAGGGGGATTGCTTATACCTGTCGATAGACAATTCACGGATAAACAGTAGGAGCTGAGAGTCACGCTTAGCATTGGGTTCATAGTGTTCTATCTGTTTCTATGTTTAATGTATTATGTTTCTTTCGGTTTATGTGTAACATAATCAGTTTGAGGCAATTTCAATGCGGTACAGGTCCATGGAAATTGGATAATTAAAAAAGAAAGTAAATCAGATTTGTTAAAGCTGCATTCATCATTTTTTTGTCCAGTTAGGGGCAGAACTTCATAACAAGCTGAAAAACACACACTTTTTACATATTATACCCTTGTGAAGTTGACATGGTTACTATACACGGAGCAACATTGGAGTCTATTTGGAGTTGTGTTTTGTCCGCTTGTTGTTATGGTTTTGGTCTCCACTAACTCCGGAGAAAAATATTTTTCCATGTGCTGCTAAATGCTCCGCCATGCTCGCTCGTTAGTCTCTGTCTCTTTGCTGTTTGGTGAACAGCATCAGGTAGTGTGCAGTGTTATCTTTTGCTTAAAACAGCTGCCTGCAGCAGTTAGAAAAAGGATTGAGAGAGCAGCTAAGCCAACCAAAGCTAACACAACAACAAGCTGAAAGATGTTATCCATTGTTCATATCAGAATATCGAGTGCATCTTTAAGAAAATCTAAATGCATCATATCATCACCTAATATATGAGCATTATTTTTACATTTCATTTAACTACTCATGAGTACACCAATATGGCCAACTATTTTCCTTATTGATTAATTCTATTTTCCCAGTTAATTAATCAAATGTTCTGTAATATATCATAAAATAATGAAAAATGTCCCCACTAGTCCCAATGTTCGGTCTTCAGATGTCTTGTTTTGTTCAACCATCTTATTAACATACAAGATGACGAAAACCAGCAAACAATCGCATTGAAAGCAATTGATTAGTTTCGATGTATTGATTATCAAAACTGTTGCCGATTAATCATCTGTCAATCAACTAATCAATTAATGGACTAAATGTTTAGCTCCAATTTGCAGACAGACGTTTTGTAAAGGTTTATAATAAAATGGTATATATAATAAAAACAAATATGTAAAACAAATCTATTCAGGTGGGGTACCCAGATTGAACGTATTAGGGAAACACTGTTGTATAGTCTGGTATTCAAAGAAAGGTCCGTCTATTTTTCCTCTTCCTGCATTTTTAAACTCTTGACAATACGTGCTCCTGGTAAATACATGGTCCGTTCTTAATTTCTGACACCTAAGGAAAAGATAAACAAAGTGGAGGGTAACAAAGTGCCCCCCACCCCACACACACTGATTTATTAATCTAAAATAATTTGAGTTAAATTCTGAGACAGTGAACCAAATCCAATGTGGAGGTGATCCAGGAGATTTAAAGTGTAGTGCTGCAGATTGTTGATGAGATGGGCCAGGGCAGCACCCTCAGGCTGTGGTGGTGTTGACTGTGAATGAGGACACCAGAATCAATCTGTTCCACTGCTCTGCTAAAAATCTGCATGTGAGCTCATCCAGTGTGTTATTTATTTTTCTACACACAAAGACTTTTCTATATTTGTTGCCCTGGCTGTGACGTCTATGTAGGCCTAGTTAGTAGAATGCATTGACAGCTATACGGTGAAGTCAGTATTAGAATTACTATTGTTTAGTGGTTTGGGGTTTAGTTTATTGTCCTTTAGCATCGTGCTCCCTAATTTCCAAACATTTGTTCAGCTGTTGTGTCAAACTGTTTAAAAGTAGAAATGACTGCTGAGATTTCTTCCTTGACCCGTGCAGAGTCACCAATAAACAGTTTCTAGAAGGTCTTTTTCTCTTTTGGCCAGAGGAGAGTAAAGTGTTTTGCACCGTGTCTGCTGAGCTACAGTTGGGCACATGGCAGGACATGTATTTAGGTAAAAGGCTAGCGATGTCTTAGGAAACTGTGGTTTAGTTCACGACGTGTTGCTTCGCACATTGGGCCATCTGCAGATGCTGCATGTTTGAGGCACTCCTGGACATTTCATGCTTTGGGGATTTGAGACAATGAGAAGGCTGAAGGTTTCGATTTCTTAAACCATGCAGGTTTATAACATATGTTTATGTTGAAACTGTATGTTGAAAGAGTTATTAGTTCCTGCAATGACTCCCGAAGTTGAAATACGATCAAAAGTTGGCAAAATCAAGTTGGTAGCCTCCAACGTTATTCTTTGTATTTCCTCAGGTCTATAATTTAATTTTACGACTATGCTACAATGTGGTGTTCACCGCATGTCTTTAAATCTCATTTTATCCCAGCGCCCACCAGCTCTGCTATTTTTGTTTGTATCCAGGTCTCCTCCGTCCACCCACAGACAAAGTGAAGGTCAGAGATGCCAGGTTACTTTGTTTTGGAAAACCAACAATTTATTCTCAAAGTGCACCTGTTGTTGATCAGTGTCACTTATTTCAAATGAAGAAGCCACTTGTAAGGACGACAGAATACATTTAGATTTTTGTACTTTATGGAGAATTTGTTTTAAAAGCTTCTAGCCTCTTTATCTCTTCATTACATTTCATAAATGACATTTATGCGCAGTGATGAAATTTGGGTTGCTTTGGAAAATGCATTTGTTGGCAGACAAAACTTTGCATCTGCCAAATGTACAATTTCCATCTCTCTAAATCTTAAGATTGTCAGCAGGGTGATGGCTTAATTTTCCTGAGTTTGTGTCAAGGTCAGAAAAGCATTTCTCTGAAATGCAGAACATCAGCGTGTTTCAGCATTAGTCAATCACCAGTAAAAATACTTTTGTTTGCTTGAGATGATGATTTCAGGCCATACTCTGTTGTACATAACATAACATAATCAATAATGCCCATCAGAGGGTACAGCAATTATGAGGAGCTCAGTGATGAACACTATTGTGAATTCTACTGATTCTTTGTCCTGAAGGTTCGATATCAAGGCGCAATGATATGCTAGAATGTTGGCCACATTATCATGTTGTATGTGTGTGTGTGTGTGTGTGTGTGTGTGTGTGTGTGTGTGTGTGTGTGTTATCAGAGAGGCCTTTGGAAGGACCCGGCTGGAGCAGGCTGCAGCTCACTGTGGTGATCCTGGTGCCCTCCTGCCTCCTGTGTGTGGGGATCCTGCTGAGTGTGTTCGTTGTGCAGAGCCACCACTGTGTTTACAGCAGAGCCCGCAAGCAGGACCCAGAGGAGCCTCTGGATGACCAGATGCTAATGTCACCCAACAAATGTCTCAAAGATCTGATCTATGACATGAGCACCTCAGGCTCTGGATCAGGTAAGAGCGACTTAGATTATGACTCATTCCGGGTTAAACTCAACAAGACTTGGATAAATGTGAAGCCAGTGAAATGGAATGGTATGATCAATATCAGCTGATAGTCTTGCTGGTGGGTTGCAGGTCTGCCATTGCTGGTCCAGCGGACAATAGCTCGGACCATTGTCCTGCAGGTGACCATTGGGAAGGGTCGGTTTGGGGAGGTGTGGCGGGGAAAGTGGCGAGGAGAGGATGTGGCGGTGAAGATCTTCTCCTCCAGAGACGAGAGGTCGTGGTTCCGTGAAGCAGAGGTTTATCAGACAGTCATGCTCAGACATGAGAACATCTTGGGCTTCATTGCTGCGGACAACAAAGGTATCAGAATCAGATACACAGACCAAATAGAATCAAGTTCACATTCTATTTATGAGACAAATGTGCCAACATGGGACTGTATTCTTGCAGATAATGGCTCGTGGACCCAGCTCTGGTTGGTGTCAGAGTACCATGAGCATGGCTCCCTGTATGACTACCTGAACAGGTACACAGTCTCTCTGGAAGGCATGATCGTCCTCGCTCTGTCCATAGCAAGTGGACTGGCACATCTCCACATGGAACTCATTGGAACACAGGGTAAGGCTGTATTCTATCTATTCTAACTATGGCACTTGTGTGCACAGTAAAACCACCAAAAAAATGACCAGTTAACGGGGTCAGCCTGTGTTTCTATTCAGACCTGCAACTAAAGATTATTCAGGCTTTTTTGATTGATTGAAGTCTCATTTGGTCTCTAAAACGTCAACAAATATTAGAAATTATGGCCTAAAACCTTATTTGTGTCCTTCTTGGTTTTAGGGAAACCTGCCATTGCTCACAGAGACCTAAAGTCTAAAAACGTCCTGGTGAAGAAGAACGGCACAGCGGTCATCGCAGATTTGGGTTTGGCTGTGAAACACGACTCCAGCACCAACTCCATTGACATACCGTCCAACCACAGAGTGGGAACCAAGAGGTTGGATTTACCTCACGACACACAACTTACACGCACACAAAGTAAAAACAGGATGGAACTGGAATAACTTGATAACCGCGGTCTAATTAATTACATTTACGAGGGAGTTTAGATATCAGTCAGCCAATAATATGTGTTGTTGGCGGTCTGTTGGGAAAAATGCTGGACAAAAGTAATGAAACCTCCAAGCTAGAAAACAAACAGAGTTGATACAAGCATGGTACAATTGGTTACTGTAAACACATTTGTCTATATATACCAAACTTAAGCCCTGCATGTGTAGCATATACATTTTTAGACTTTGTCGACTCCTAGCGGTAAAGCTCACAAGATTCATTATCTATTTGTCAAACTATTTCCATGAATCACCAGTGAGTGATGTCACTGTTGTCCTCTGAGAGTCTTAATTGTTTTGTCCTCTGCAGGTACATGGCCCCAGAAATCCTGGATGAGACAATCAATATGAACTGCTTTGAGTCATTCAAGAGGGCGGATATCTACTCGCTAGGCCTGGTGTTCTGGGAACTGGCCCGAAGGTGCTCTGTTAGAGGTACTTTAAATGACACACGCACATATAGACTCCCACTTTTCTATCGATATTTATAGAAATATTTAAGTGAAAAATCATTAGCAAGACTGGACTAGGGCACTAATAGTCAGCTCCATACACGACACCGCTGATGAAACTGTAATTGTGCAACTATAACAGTTGTTACATCAGCCATGTCGATTTGTCCTTGGCAAGCCGATTTAAGGTGATTCATTTCCTTTTGTGATTGATTTACACCATCAGTACTGTGTGTCATCATGTGGGTGAGGAAAAGCAGGATAAACAAAATCTCCATCTTTGTACTTTTTCACAGGGCTTCATGAAGATTTCCAGCTGCCTTACTATGACCTGGTGCCTTCTGATCCAACCATTGAGGACATGAGGAAGGTAGTGTGTGAGCAGAAACTCAGACCCAACGTTCCCAACCAGTGGCAGAGCTGTGAGGTGAGACGGAAGGATGCATCTGATGTACGATCATATATACGATAGTTATGATACTAACTCATCACTAGTGTTTGTTAAACTGCTAAAGTCAGATACAAAACCAAAACAGACTTAACATGCCATATGCTTAGAGGATAAATCTGATTTATTACAACAGAGACGTTTTCTTGCAGTTACTTCTGAGATAAAAGCGTACTGAAAGACTGCAAAAGTAAAAAAAAAAACTTTACTAATATTATTAATGGAGCTTTTATCGGCCTAGTTTATGCTGAACTGAACGAAACAGACTGAATTGAAAGCAGTCAGAAACAGTTTGAACTGTGATGAGATTGTACATTGTACATGTACATTGTTAGTAACTACAATTTAATTTTGATATTTACCAAAGGTCTTGGTATTTCAATTATTCCAAATAAAAAGCTGACCTTTCTGCCTGTTGTGTAAAAACATAAATGTAATAAAGACAATTTTCTGTCTTTGGGCTCCTTGGTCTGATGGAGCGGGCGCACAGTGTATAAAAGCCCTTATTGCAGCTGCTGGGGTTCAATTCCAGCCCGAAGCCCTTTGCTGCAACTGTCGCTGTATAATTAAGCAGAAATGCCGAAAACATATCTTTTATAAAATAGTGCTGTCGCCTTGTTGATACACCAGGCTCTGCGTGTGATGGGCAAACTGATGAGAGAGTGCTGGTATGCCAACCCTGCTGCTCGACTCACTGCTCTGCGGGTCAAGAAAACAGTGTCTCAGCTGTCTTTCATCAAGGATGTCAAAGATTAGTAGGATGTGTTGCCCTGCAGATCAGCACTGGTGCTGGCACTGGTGCAACACGACGGACTGAGAGCAAACTGGGAGAAACTCTTAACGGTCCGAGGCTGCCCTCTTCAGGAAACAAAAACACTGTTCACCCTCAGAGAGCAACTTCAGGTTGTTTTTGGTGCCAAAGTTATGTAGGGGGTGTCAGTGGCTGCTTTGCACACACACACCTAGTAAAAAAAGAAGAAGAAATGAACTGAACAGCTGCACTTTTGGTAGGAAGAGCCATAAGAATGTATGTCAAATCTAATGTATAGACAGATTATTTTTGCTACCTCAGACATTTAAGTGCCCAAAGCTTGAATTTGCACATTGTGATGTTTTCGTGCCATATCTTGTATCAAACACAGTATTGCTGAGTAGTTAGTGTGCTAACTGACAATCACACGGATACTGGAAAAGAAACCCTGACTGGTTTTAAATGACACTTTTACAGACTGTCCCTGATAATCTGAATTTTAAAAGTGTTGAAAGTGCTTTTGAATAGTTATTACAGCACTAATTGTAGGTAAATAATTTGTTGCCGGTCCACTGGTTCTGTTGGTCCAAATACCTCAACAAATATTGAATGGACCGCGATTAGATTTGGTTCAGAAAATCTTGGTCCCCAGAGGATGAATGATAATAATCCCCTGCCGAGCGGAAACTAATAAGAGTTATCTTAAAATCGACAGAGTGAACCTTTTTGGATTTAGTTAAAGACTTGACCGTTCCTCTGGCGCCGCCCTCAGGCCAAACTTTAAACATTTTGACTGACTGGTGGTAAGAATTAAATCAATGAAGTTGTCTCATGCGATCAGTAGAGTGGCTATAGGCTTTTTTTTCTTGTCCTTTACACAAAGATAAGTATTGCTTTAAGCTCCTGCTATAAAATTTGCACATTTAAAGCTTTCAGTTGCCTAAAAGAGCTGCTCTCTGACAGGTGAATGCTAGCAACAAAGCTCATTCATGAATGTGAAAAGTGACGTTTTATATTTCCCAAATATATCTAATCCCACTGGAAGGATGTTGTTCAAATCATAAAATCTTTATGATTTGAATGCACAAACTTCAGTATGTTGACATTGGCTCATTGGTATTTTTTAACTGGGAAATCTAATACTACATTCAGTATGTTAGAAAACGCCCAATTTGACATGCATGATGCTGTTATACAGCAGGTTTCTCAATGTACTACATAATAGCGAAGACCAAGATAAGAGCAGATCGTGATGAAGATCTGGATAAAGCCAATAATGAAATTATAAAAAAATATCATTAAATCTGTTTAAGATATTTCACTTGCAGGGCCTAGTCTGGGTGATGGGTACACATGATCACTGTCTGCTGAGGCCTGTAAAGTCTTGTAACAGGCTTATAGGGAAAATGCACAACTGTATTCTGTGTGTGCTTATACGCACCCACATGTGTGCCTGGGTGTGCCTGTGTGTGCCTGTGTTTGTGAGCGACCCTGTGTTTAAAGATGTGAATCTGATTTGTTATTGTCGGTTGTGAAACTGGTACTGTGGAAAGAAACCTGTTTCCCACCCACCATGGCTTTCAATTCATCCTCAGTTAACGTCCATGTTGTTAGTTGCTCAGGCGAGTTACTTCCTTCCACGTAGCTGCTTAGTGTCGACACATGTAGAAGTTCTGTTATGACCACTCGTTGATCATATAGAATCAGCTGTCGCTCTCTTGACAAATATCAGTTTGTGTAAGTCTTTGTGTTTTTCTTTTTACGAAATGATACGTTGACTTCAATCATGGGATCATTCAACTTTGTGTTTTTGCAGAATACAGATATGAAATATTGAAAATGCAGTATTAAAGGGTCCGTCTCTGCCTGGGTCCGTTGAAAGTACATGTAATATATATATTTGTTTTGTGTCTAATGTTGGATCTCTGCTGAACCAAGCTTATATTCTGTCTATAGTGTCATATTTGTTTCTCCAAGAATCAGACCGCTGACACAAGTGTTTGTGAAACTGGTGCTGTGAAGAAAACCTGTTTCCCATCCACCACGGCTTTCAATTCATCCTCAGTTAACGTCCATGTTTTTAGTTGCTAAGGCGAGATACTTCCTTCCATGTAGCTGCTTAATGTCGACACATATAAATGTTCTGTTATGAAGGCGTCATGACTACTAGTTGATAATGTAGACTCCGCTGTCGCCCTCTTGACAAATATCAGTCCGTGTAAATCTTTGTGCTTTTCATTCGACTTTTGTGTGTTGCAGAATACAGATATGAAATATTGAAAATGCAGTATTAAAGCGCCCGTCTCTGCCTGGGTAATGTTGGATCTATGCCGAACCAAACTTATATTTTGTCTATAGTGTCATATCTGTTTCTCCAAGAATCAGACAGGTGACATATCAATCATTCCAAAGAGGAGTGACCACCATGTGCAATTTCTGACTGGTGTCTTTTTTTTATATATATTGTTTATGAAATTGCTAAATGCTAAAATCACATGTGAAACCGCTTTCATGAAATAAGACCTGCTTTTTGACTTTCAAATCATCCTGTTGTGTAGATCAATACCGTTTTGTGTCATTGCATTGTATCTCTTGCACTATTTGTTCTGTATAGCAATGAGTTATATCAGTGGGTCAATAAACTGTTTCTCATGGAGTGAACTGTTTCCAGCACTTTCTTTCATAATAGAAATGTGTTTTTTAGTGTAAAATGTCTCACATTGCATTTGTGATTTTGAAAGCACTGATTGTGCAGAGCGTTGCACATTACTGCACGTAGGGCAGAATTTCCCGGAGCAACTCATCTGAATCAGGTCCTTTTTTTTTTTTTTTTTATCTTCCCCATCACAATTTTACCTAAACTGACTCGACTCATCTCTGCTTTCTGTTCTGCCGCTCTACTCCTGTATCTCGCTTATGATGTGTCCGTTAGACAGAGGAAATAAAACTGTAACATTGAGGCCATCAGCACTACACAGATGAGTCAACGCCGCAAGATTGTGCTGCAAGTTGCGTTAACGGATTTTACTGTGCTGCCGGTCACCTAAGACGAGAGAGGCGACACAGTGTTACCCACAGGAGGTTTATGGGACAAAGAATGAAACTAGTTTGAGCTTTTTAGCTATTTTGAGATGAATTCACATTTTGTCACATAGAAAAAACACAATTTGTGAATACAGAAAGAGTTCATTTTCAGACTGTAAGATTGGAAGATAACCACTTGATTTGATTTACAAAGACTGCATTGTAACACAAAACACACAGCAATATAAGACATATAAGTATTGTTAAAAGATACACGTCAAAACTTCAATCTAGTTTTTAAAACTCAAGCAAAGACGTATGTTCTGTTTCCTCCCGTATTACAGAATCATTGACGATAGTATATCTAATGTTTTTCCTCCTCGCTTTCATCAAGCAGCAAGAGAGTGTATGATGTCAAAGAAGAGAACAACATGTCATCTTTTCTGTACTTCTAGTGGTTTAACTATAGATGGGAGTTTGCAATGTCCCGGAGAAAAGGAAATATCTGTGTTCCAGACGGTCCCGTGGTCGGTTGGCTAACGGCTCTGCTGCAGGTCAGCGGGGCAGAGGGGATTGCTGTGAGGCAATCTGCTAGTTAAGGAGTATTTCAACTGGGTTCATATATACAGTACTGAGGCTCAAAGCGAAAAGACCCTTTTCTCTCATTTTCAGGTCACCAAAGAAATGCAGCTTTTGAGCACGGTGAAAGATGATAGTCTTTTCCTGTAGATTAAACAGTGTGTCTTTGTAAGGATGGGCGTGGTAGTGGAAGAAGGTTTGTGCACTGTGGCTCAGTTTTCTTTGCCCCATCCACCATTGTCCCGCTGGCTGATGGCCTGTGTGTGTGATTTCCCTTTTGAACCGACCATGTCTGATGCCTTCGGCCCAATGACCCATGCTGTCTGTTCGGGGAGCGTGACACCGGCCCTGAGCTAAATCAGCCTTTTGTCTGTCCTCATAAGACAAGTCACCCTGCTTGGCAGAACACAGGACTCATGCTCAGGCAGAAGCTAAGCCCATTGAGAAACTGAGAGTGAGAGAGGCTCGAAGCAGGTGACGGTGGAGGCGTGAGGTGGCAGTTTCTCATGCATGGCTGATTTCTGACAGACCATAAATCGAATTGCTTAGACTGCAAAAAGGGAAAAGGGACTGTTTGAAGGGGAATAATACTGCAAACCGTCCATTCTCAAGAAAGAAGAACAAACAAAAAAAAGGTTCAAAGGTGAACAGGAAATTGGCTGAGCCTGTGATCTGCAGATGCAGGTCCACCACAACCATCACATGACGTGGATTTCCGCTTGACACATTGTGCTCTCAGCTGCACAGCGGGGCAGGGCCACACAATCATTGAAGAGCTGCTGCAGCAGGACGTGATGGTGCTTTGAGGACTAGTCTACCATGCAGTCCACCATGAATTTCAATGGACTTCCACGCCAGGACAGCCAAGAGAATTACATTCTGGATAATACCCTGAGGAGGAAATGTTCCCTTTGGTACCGACGTTCAATGATGGGAAACAATGATCGACACCGGCACAACACAGGTTCTCTGCCCAGAGTATGCAAGGTGAGGCACTAAATCAAGTGCGATGTAAAGTGGAATATAAAGTGTAAAAACACACATTTCTACAATTCAAATACAATTGTAATCTTTTGAGTTCTTTAACCCCGTAGGATCAACATGTTCCCAAGTTGAACAATCTGTTAAGTTCCCAGAGAGCTTTAAAACTTGAAGCTATGGTATTGTTTTAAAGAGGAACTCTGCATTTCTTCTTTTGCAGCCAAAACAAACCCGCTCCAACTCGCTGGTTGATTACTCTGACCCACAAAGGTAAATATACAGGTTTCATCTTTAACCTTACTACAAAATATATATATCTATATATATATATATTATGCATTTTTATTTTATCGAAGAGGAGCATTAATTACATAAAGAGCAGTTCCTAAAATATTTATTTTCTCTTGTTTTGCATTTCTCCTTTTCACAGGACCATGATTGTACTGGAAAAACAAGACAATGAAACATTTGGTTTTGAAATTCAGGTAATCAAATTTTATACTCATTGAGATAAAGTAGCTTACAATGTCGATGTCATGCATTTTAATCTCTGATTCTAGAGTATTTTTTATGCTCAATTTATGTTTAAGAGGTTCTTTTAACAGAAAAGTATTGACAAATGTTCTCTTGTTGCAGACCTACGGCCTGCAGCTGAAAGACAGCTCTGCGGTGGAGATGTGCACGTTTGTGCGCAAAGTGCAGGAGGACAGCGCTGCTGAGAATGCTGGCCTGACCACAGGTGAACCACCCACACCCTCTATACAGGCCTTACACAGGCTTACACACATACAAAACCCTTATTGTACCTTTCCTGTGAACATATTGACAGTTATGTCACTTACCACCCATGTCAACGCCTACACACACACCCACTCTGATGCACATATGCCATGCAAAGTCATGTTGTCTTCTTGTAATTGATTAGTTCCTTTTTTTTTTTGCATCCTCATTTATTTGCAGGCGATATTATCGTCACCATAAACGGGGTCAGCATTGAAGGATCATCTCATCAGCACATACTTGATCTCATAAGAGAATCAACCAACAGTCTAAAGTGAGTGAGACAAAAAAAAGACAAAAAAATTTGGTTTTGCAACAAAGCACAAACAAATCTACTGTACAGAAATAGAAACAGTATGATTACAGTGTTTGCTGTTGAAAGTGTGAGTCATTATGTGTTTTGCTGTGTGATTCCAGGATGGAGACCATATGTGGGAATATAGTGAAGCAGATAGAGCTGGAGAAGAGGATGAACCTGCTTAAGGTGTGTCTCTTTGACCCTGCCCATGTTTGTTGTTGACACACTGCAGCTTTTTGGTTGTACAGCAGCCTACAAACAACTGACACAAGTAAACCCAGATGGCAGTAATGAAAGAGCAAAACTGATAGAAATGAACTTACTGGAAGTAAAACCCTGACGTTTTCTGTTTTTTTGCCCATACAGCAATCGCTACGTGAGAAATTGGTGGAGCTGCAAGCCCTTACATTACAGGAAAAACGTCTAACGCGAGGTGAGATATGGGTTTGATCGGCTGTCAGACCACAGCGCTTCCTTTCTCACCCCCAAAGTCGTCTTTCTAAAGCGATACAAACGCATGGTGTGAATTCAAGTGTGTAAACTCCAGATAAATTAGATAAAGGAGTTCCCCTGACAAACGAACACAGATGATTCCGACGAACTTCCTGTTGCACACTTCTCGTCATCTGTAGCTTTCTCTCACAGGGACTTTGTTATGCTTTCAGGTAACTTGAACAACAGCAGCCTCCACCTCTCAGTGGACCCCTCAGCGATTCTGAGCTCCCCGACAGTCCGCTGTGGCCGGCGTTTTTCCAGTGACAGTAGTTACAGGAGCACGATGACGGATGACAGTGACCAGGCCAGCGTGTTTGGGGATCTGTGCTCTCCCAGCCCATGCAGCGCAGCCAGCACCACAGACGACAGCTGCTTCTTCTCCAGAGACTTCCCCTCACATGACAGCTCCAGCAGGTTTTCATCGAGCTCCAGCCGACATCACCAATCCATCAGCCGCTGCAGCAGCTCCAGTTTGGCCGGAAGCAGCAGCTCCCTCTCTCCGTCCTGGGAGGAAACAAGGATGTCCTCCTTGTTTGGTACCCTGCCCCGTAAAAGCAGGAGAGCCAGTGTTCGCAAACACATCCTGAAGTTAATTCCTGGACTCCAGCGATCCGTTGAAGAGGAGGAGATGGGAACAAACACTCAGTGACTTGTTGGTCACATGCTCCGATGTGTCTACTTTGATATCAAACATGGTTTCTCATGCTCTGGTTGCAGATATGCAAATATGCACTGTGATGAAGTGTTTCCCCACTCTTAAGTTTGGGTTAAACCTTTAAAATATATCTGTTTTTGCCTTCATGGGAACACGGAGATGACAGACATTTTGGGGCTTGGCATTTGTCAATGTCAAAGTTTACTCAAGAAGGTTCTGAGCCTTAAAAGTGCTTGGCTTAGACTTGTGGTCGCACAAAAGCATTATGGAAATATTCTTTTGTTTCAGTATATATGTACATACAATGTATATAGATGAGATGATGTGTCATACTAGCTTGAATACAAAACTGCATTAATCTGAATTGTCTGAACTAGTAGCTGTATTCATGTAGCACCTTGGATTTCCAAATGAGCTTGTGACCTAAAACACATGACAACAATTCATTCTTTAGGTCAGATAGAAAAGTCTTCTTCTTCTGTCACGTTCAGGTGCTGAAAACCAAAACCAAAGCTCTCAGTATAGATATCTGCTCAGCTCAAAACAGGATGTGGGCACACGGGGTGCTACTTAACAGTTTTCATTTCCAACATTATTTTAGGCTGCGTACAACTGTCAGTGTTCGTTCAGAAACACTGAAACTGAATGTAATTAAATGTGCAAGTTTCACTGTCAGTGGCAAGAAAATACAACTTTTTTACAGAATGTCATGCTTTATATTTTCATATCAAATCAAGAAAGTATGTATGCAAAAAAATAAACTTGAAGTCTTACAAACCCACCAGTGTTTTCCTTCATATACCAGATATAATAATGCACACTCATTCTGAAGTTACACGTTCAAAAGGAAAGATGTAACTTGATGATGATGCTGGTATTACACATCTTTTACTCATACACACAAACTATTATTATTCTTGGGAATGCATGTAAGAAATTAAGCTAAACACTTGAGAATACAAACCTCACACATTTCCTGTAAAAAGTCTCACTTCTTTGGTTTCCTGTTGCTGCTAGCGAGAGAGAGAGAGAGAGAGAGACACACACACACACACACACACACACACACACACACACACACACACACACACACACACACACACACACACACACACACACACACACACACACACACACACACACACACACACACACACACACAAAGGGGCATTATCACATTATGTTAAATTAAACAGAGTTTTCCTGCACTTGATGATAACCATTCACAAGAAAGATGACACCGTTTATTTTGAAAGCTGCAAAACCAGGAGAAAAGTCATTTAGAAAATCACCACTTCTTTTTCACTTGCTTTGTGTTGTGAAGCAGAACATGAAATGGTTGAATGGAAATGCCTCTTGCATGCAGACAGTGTGGAGGAAGTATTCACATCCTTACGCACAAAGACTAAAAGTAGTTGTTCTGCAGTAAAATATCTCCCATGACGGATTATCATCTATAACATTGTGCATGTAAGCAGCTTTTTACTCTAGCTTGTTGGATCTATATTTAGCTACTTATACACAGTTAGGTAGGTTTCCTGACGTAGTGGTCGAACCCCTCCGAATGGTTACAAGATAAATCTGAGGGTTGTGACATGATTAGAGGGAGATGAAAACCCACAAATCTGTACTTTGAGCTTTCTCTAATCTTTTACCTTTTTGTACCTCGACCAGTGCTGATGTTATGTGTTTGAACATACTGTTATGTCAGCATTTCAGGTGCCTTGCTTAAGACGCAATGGTATTTACACGCACTTAAAACGGGGCTTAGCTTCAGCACGTGTGCCAAAAAACACTGTGGGTTCAAACGGGGAAACACTGTAAAGAAAACTTATAGGAGAATGTTAATCCAGACTCAAACAGTTACAGAATGAAGGTGGTCACCCAACAGAGATTACCGAAGAATGAGTACAATCACTTCAATATGCAGATGCCAGAGCCACAAAGAGTCTTTGTTGGGGCCACAACGAAACCCCTGTTCTTCGGTGGTTCAGCATGCACACAGACTTACATGGTACTAGCACTAGAGAGCACACTAGAGAGCTTGACCTTGCGCTGCAAAACTGAAATGCTGGATGGATTCCTTTTTTCACTCTTTGACAAAGCGGGATAAGAAGTACTTCTGGTAACATGCTTGAAACGGTGGAGTGCTCACATTTTTATTTGAGAAATAGAAAGCAAAAAAAACAGCTAAGAGCATTGAAGCGCTGACTATTTTCAATAGAGGAAAGATGAACAGTCAGATGGAGACGGAGACAAGCACAATGCCTCCAAAGGCCCCGGGGCTCACAGAAGAAAAAGACGCACTCCCATCCCAGGTACTGGAGATCATTGGAGGGATCACTCTTGAGGCCCTCCAGACCCTGGAGGATCCTGAAGAAAGAGACGTGTGGTCAATGGAGGAGGGAGATGACTCCGTGTTCTACAGTGAGGAGGACCGAGCTCATCAGGAAACAAAAGCAAACACATCTTGTGGTTTTGGTGCCGTCGACTGCGAGCGTCTTGTCAACAGCGTGGCGGATGATACGGAGGAAGAATCCATTATGGACGAAGAAATCGCAGAGTTGGAGACGGAAGTGACTGAGCAGGTCATTCTGACTGAGCAAGAAGAGAAGCAACAAGAAGAGCTCCAGAAACCAAAAACTGTACCTATGGATCAGTCAGATCCTGCAGAACCAGGAGCAGAGTCTAATCCAACTCCAGAGAAGTCAGCGAGCACCTGTGGAGAATCTCTAAACTGCGCAATTACAGACATGCAAACACAGCAAAACATATCAGCAGAAAAAGGTAAGAGGAATGTAACATTATTGTGTCGTAAAATAGACTGTTTGAAAGGGAGGTTTTTTTGTTTACAGAATGCAAAACCGATTCTCCTTTCCTCTTCGTTTCAGCGAATCTACTAGTTGAAAAAGGAGAAGTGACCCCAAAACTTGAACCCTTGTATGAAACCAATGGGGAGCGTTATACGAGGCTGAGCGGGGAGGCGGACGTCCCAGAGCAGAATCCTAGTGCTCAACTCCAGATGTCAGGTGACAGGCAGCTTCAGGTGGAGCCAGAGCAGGACCAGGACTTCGATGTCCCTGTGGGGTTTCATCAGAACTCCAGTTCAGGCTGTTCCACTCTGCCTCTGCCGAAGAAATCCTTCAACCACCTCTCGGCCTCCAAATACGACACCTTGTCCTACCGCAAGATCCGCAGAGGCAACACCCGCCAGAAGATAGAGGAGTTTGAGTACATGGTCGTGAATTTATAAGATGATGGTTTTTAAGAAAAATGAAAACTGCTGAACGTGATCCATAACAAAACTGACTGCACATCTATGCCATGTGGCACAGTTTACATATTTATTTGTTCTAAAATCTACTTGTATTGAAAATCCAGAGGATCAGCGCTATTTATATCTGCTGTGTAGTATCTGATGCTAACAACCATCTCATGTCTAAGATGTACTTTACGTTTTCATTTGATGGTTTTAGGATGAAAACATCTTGTTATGTAAGACAGGTATTTGAGCAGCAGATTACATTAATAAGAAGCTCAGGGATTAATAATCCTAATAACTAAAAAGATGTTTGGTATTAGCGCTGCGTTGTTTAGTATCTTAACCTCTATATTAGGGTAAGAGTGTTCGAGTGATTACCTAAACATACATACTTACATGTACTAAAGGCTGCTGGATAAAAACATAATAAAGTGATACATGCTATTAAATGCTTATCTCCATCATTTTATTTTGAGTTTCTTAATCAAATCCATGTCTATCAGTGCGTGGTGAAGGGGTTTGATAACGGGTCACATAATCATGACATCACAGCACAGGTTTATTGCATGTTTTGAACAACACTTCCCTCTAGTGACAAGAAGAAATATATACATAAGGGACAGTTAAAATAATAAAAAAAAAAAACCTACACCTAAATAATGCTTAAAACCATAGAAGCAGCTGTTTCAACCATGTGCCTCATCAAACATAAAAGTAAATGACATCTAGAAAAGATGATGTCTCACAGGAAACATGTGATGTGTTTTAATACTAATACATTCTACATGAGACAAATAAACTCATTAATCAGTCCCCCGCAGAGCAAACACAAAAAGAAAAAAAACAACAACACTTTTTTCATCTCAAATCTAAGAGTCACTGTGTAATCTTTGGCAGTGTGATGATATGGTGTGCTCATAATGGAGTGTTCTTCTGTAGACATTCACCCGAATCCCTTTAGCAAACTCCGGTCCACATCTTCCTAAACAGAGACAAGAAGCTCTCTTTCCTCTGGTACAAGTGTTTAAAACCTCAACATCAGTCCATGGCGATATAATCAAAAGGAAATTAGTAACATTGCACATCCCCACACCCTCTGCTTTGCACCACACACACACACACACACACACACACACACACGTTACTGCCACTACAGCGCGTCCCACCTCCTCTGGACAGTCGTGTGTTGAGTCTGGACCACAGACCGCGCTGTAATGTGAGGCCCCCCCCGAAGGTCTCTGTAGTGCACGTTTGACACAGTTCAGTCTCGTCACAGAGTGTGGTAGTGTGTGAACTGCCACTTTTGGAAGGCGTTCCTGGTTTCACATGGATTCAGGTGAAGAGCGTCGCCCTGAGGCCCCGCCTCCAGGCACATGTGGTTGGACACAAACTCTGCGATGAGGTGCTCCGCCTTCACAAAGACAAAACAGGAAACATGATTAACGGGCAAGCGCTTTAAGCCTCTAAACTTTGACTCTACGACACCAATTTCCGACTGACGGCAACAGTCCCGTTGTTTGAACTACAAAGAGAAAGACAAGTGTGTAGAGAGACGCAAAGACAGCAGACAAAACTAACGGCACACCCAAAGTCAACCTACCAGAGCGGAGTTGGATAATTTGTGGAACCAGCGATGTTCAGGCTTGGCATTGTCACATAATTGTAAAGTAAAGCCGCTGCCCTTGCCGTGGGGAGCGACACATAGATCATGCTGGCGAACGTGTCTCATCCAGGTGTAATTAAAGTGCTGACTCTGAATAAAAGAGAGAGAGAGAGAGAGAGAGAGAGAGAGAGAGAAAAAAAAGAGTGACAGGATGTAATTATGCTCCATTATAAAACTGGAATATTTTGAAGGATGGCTCAGTGGCTGCTCTGAATCTAAAAAGACCACATTTAGAAAGGCCCGCTCTCCTCTCGGACTCCACCCTTGTTTATCGTGGCTTGGGTCCGGCCTTGGACCTGATCTACGTTCGTTGCTGGATACTTTTCTCATGCGCCCGCCATAAGTCGTGCCACAGTCACGAGGCCAAAATTGCACAATATCTAAATGTTTTCATCTGAAACAATAAACATTTTGCTATTTTATTTTTTTGCAGTGAAGACACCTACCGGACTGCTGAGGTCACACTTGACAAACGACAGAGAGCCCTTCTGCAGAGTGAGGCATTTTCTTAAGCCACGATTAAAGACCTACGAGGATAAATGAGATGAGAAAAAACAACTTTAAGGAAGTGAAACAACAGCACCGCAAACACGCGTTTACACATTTAGAGTCACGCGCGTCAATGGGTCACAGCAATAGCTTAATGGCGGGAAAGCAAGAGATGTTTTAGGGAAACCTAAACAACATTATGTTTAACTACATACCAGGCCCTCAGCTTTGACTAAGGGAGCCTTCATATCTGGATACACGTTATCCAGGTACCACTTGAAGCTCTTGCACTCGAGCCTCTTCCTCAGCTCAATCTGCTCGGTGAGGTTGCCGATGTTCACCGTCTTCTTATTCAGCAGGTGCTGGTAGCCGTGGCCGTAGAAAAGGTCCTTGTACTCATCCAGCCAGACCTCCGCCACCCTCGCCAGGTTACGCTCCACCGTCTTCTGCCTGTCTTTGGGGAACTTGTACGGATTCTCTCCCCGGAAGATGTGTCCCACCCGAGAGCAGGGGATGATCTCGATCTCCCCGCCGCACATCCAGATCTGTCCGAAGGGCAACGCGGAGGATGAGTGATGCGAGAGAACTTCTGAAGGAGTTCACAAACGCCAGTGTGGCCGATATTAGACGAGCGATATACCTTAAACGAAATCTCCATGTTCTCCCCACCCCACACGTCCAGGCCTGGATCATAAGCACCGAGCTCGTAGAAGTATTTTTTGTCGATGGAGAAAAGGCCTCCAGCCATAACGGGACATCTGCAAGATAGGAATAAATAAACATGCAGCAGAAATAACAATCCGATTATGAATATGACAAACTGTTTGGGTACCTGATGGGATCGGAGACGGTCATGTTGTTCTTCTTAATGAACTCCTCTGGTAAGGCACTCCAGCCAAAAACCAAAGGCCATTTGAAAACACCTCTTTGGAAGTTGTCAACCAGCATGTAACTGTAAAGAGGAAAGAGACACGGCGACACATGACATCTCCTTCCACATCGCCTGAGATAACACGATCGCGTGACGCGTAACGGCTGCGCGGAGTCACCTCATGTCCTTATCACTGACGACTTCGATCACCGGGCAGGGCACCTTCTTGCGGTCCAGATAGACTCTCTCCAGCAGCGGCTCCAGCCAGCCCACGTTGCATTCGACGTGGGAGTCGAGGAAGGTGAGAACCTCGCCTGTACAGAATCAAGCTGTCGTTGAACAAACAACCCCATGTGCATTCTAACAGTGCAGACCTCGAGAGGCAGCTGTTTGCTTAAGTAAGCAAACAATATACATAAGTGGGAATGTGCTGAACAATAATGTGCAACTCAGAGGGACTTGCTCTCATGTTCCAGGTATGTGTTACAAGACTATTGTTCAATATGTGAATATGGAATAATAGTAAATATGAAAACCATACATTAAAGATTGTTTTGAGCACCTTTGGCTACAGCAGCTCCAGCCAGCCTGGCCCGGATCAGGCCCTGCCGCTCCTTCAGACGAACGATTTTCACTTTGGGAAACTTGGACATGTACGTGTCGAGCTGCTGTTTGAGATAGTCTGCCAGGAGAAAAGATTACACGTGATTTTACAACGCTCGCATACGTCACACACTGATATGTGCTGTAGGAACATCGTTAGTTTGTCCTCCAGAGAGCACTCGTGGTTTATCATCAACTGTGAAATGTCTCGAAAAATAGGAAAGTGGTGTATTTATGTATTTTAACTCTCAAATATTGGTATTGACTTTAAAAAAAAAAAAAGTCCAGTTTCGACTAGGCTCTGGGGTTAAAAGAGACTTGACCCAAAGTAAATCCAGAGAAAAACTAAACATATAATAAAGCAATTAAGACCTACAGTCCTACCTCTAATGAAAGCCTAGAGTTGTCATTGGCTGTGTTTTCTGGTGCTTTAGCTGCTATAGTTGTCACATGTTGTCAGCCCGTGAAGACTTATTGAAAGTAACGCGAAGCGTTCGGGTCTCCGTTACCTTTGGTGCTGAAATCATCCACCAGGATGATCTCTTTGAGGAGGTGCGGAGGAGATCTGTTGAGCACACTGTGCACAGAGCGGAGGAGCGTCGACCACACCTCATCCACGAAACAGAAAATCACACTGGTGGACGGCAAGTCATCGTGGACCAGATGATGTGCACACCTGGGGAAAGACAAACAAACACAACAACAACAATTCAGCTTGGCGGTCGAAACACCTTTGAGAGGTAAAAATGGTGCAGATGAAGACTCACATGTCAGGCCTGGTGTCTGGGACGGCCCGGTCCACGGGGATCTTGTCGCTCAGGAAGACGTTGAAGTGGCCTTCGTCCCACCTCTTCCTCACCTCGACATCTTCGTTGCTGGCGGCGAGTGCCGCCTGACCGTACTGGCCCACCGCGTTGGCATCTCTGGGAGCGTCGGTCAGATCCAGAGAGAGCACTTTGTGGACACCTGGCTTTCTGACAGCAGCGAGAGACTTATTTTTGGAGTCTCCTGCTCGGAGCTCGATTGTAGGTTTCGGGGTTTCCTTCGCTGCCTTCGGGTCGTGTTTCTCCTCCGTTTTACCGACTACATCCTTTCCTTTTACACCCATCTTTGGAGATTTCGTTGTGTTAACAGGGCGTGCCTTCCCGGCCTCAAGCACACCCACTTCTGTTCCAGTCTTGACTTTCGCTTCATTCTTGCCTTTTTCCAATTTGTCAGAGGTTTGTAGTGGAGCAGGTTTGTTTTCCTGAACACCAGGCAGTACCTCAGGTACCGCCACTTTAATAGAGCCATCTTTTACTCTACCTACTTTCATCCCATACGGTTCCAAGTTCACCGCTTTCTTCTTTGCAGGATCCTGCTTTGGTGTGACCTTGTCTACAGGGGCTCCTCCTTTATGTTCCAAAGCAACATATTTGGGGTTGTCAGTCTTGGGAAGATGATCTCCTCGGTGATGAAGGGAGTTTTTCTCCTGTTTCTGGCCTCCCTGTCTGTACACTTGAGCTAGTTTGTTGCTTGGACCGAGTGGTCCCTTCACAGCACGTGTAACACCTAAGTCCTCCCTCTGAACTGGCTGTTTGAACCCCCGTCTCACCTGCTGTGTGGCCCGGGACTGCTGTTTGGAGACCTCCCTCTCTCGGATCACTCGCTCCTTCAGCAGCTGACTGCTCTCGTCGTTCATCGACATGCGAAGTGCCACCATGTCCAGCAGCAGCCAAACGACAGAGGCGATAAACACAAAGGCGAGGACCCTCCCACTCCCCCTCATGTATCTCATAATCTTAATCATTCTCGGTGTAAAAAAAAAAAAAAAAAAAAAGTAGAAGACTTCCACGTGAAATACAAAATGTCAAAGTATCATACTGTGTGGTTCACTTCTAAGTTGTAGGCAAAGTTTTCTTTTCTTTGGGGAAGTTATCTGCCTGCGTGGCATGCTAGAAATACTCCACGGAGCGGCAGCTGTAGTCGGTGTTGCCAGTCAGGAATACAGCAGCGTCTGACACCCATAACCCAACACAAAGGTACGATGTAATGTTATTTTAGCATACCGTACCGCTCAGGTCACCTCCAACCGCCGCGGAACATGAACGCATTTGTATCGCAAAACTTCGCCAAAAGTCTTCGTCACTAACATAAACTTCGCTAAAGTGGTCGGTTTCGTCGCTGAATCGCTCCACGCCACAACTTTGACTGACACAGGTTTTCTTTTTTTCTTTTTTTTTGTATGAGGACGTAGCGACCAACTTCCACTCTGTCAGTAAACTCTGATTGGACAAACTGGCAGGGAAGTGTCGGCCTCCTGCACGGAGCTAACAGCAAGCTAGCCAGAGCTAGCTACAACGGCACAGGAAGTGTGGCGTTTATGGCCTTCAAAATAAAGTGTTCGACGTGCAGACGGAAACAATTTGTGGGAGAAAGTGAGAAACACGACTGGGTTATGCTTGTTGTCCCACCAAGAAAAAAGGAAACAAAAATATGTTTTTTCTCATTTTCCAAAACTACTTCAGGGTAAGCAGACTTCAATAATGACTCTAAAACATGGCAATACAAATGTACCAGCCATGTTTTACTACTTGCAGTCTATTTATGTTGCATTTCCTCATTTTGCTGCCCATGTGTTGTCTTGTCTTGTGTTTTCTCTCGGGGCCACTATAGATTTATTTGTTCTGCAGTGTCTGACCAAGTCACATGCTGTCCTCATGAAGAGATTGAGTCTGCCATGCAAACTCTCCATAATTCTCCAGGACTTCACATGCACATTTGCCTGATATCAGTACAGAATTGTCAAGTCAACTCAACGGAGTTGGTGGATGGTGGACCCTAGGCATCACCCATGTTGTTTTATCATCAGAAATCATTCGGCTGATGACATGTGGACCTTGAGTCCACAAGCATGTGGACCTTGAGTGATGTTTCCAAGGCCTACTGACAGACAAGCTGAAGGGTCAATGTGTAGGATATGACATTCATTTTAGTTTAAAACGTGAGAAAATGTACTAACATCATCAACAAAACATGAAGAAGTTACGGTGTTGACGTGCTAAACTGCCAGCCCAGCCTGTCCCGTGAGAGGCAATATTGAGTCACTGTAGCGTCCAGTCTGCCCGCAGTCCAACATGAGGGGACAAAGAATTAGAGCTGCTCCGGGATTCTCAATCAAGTTACAGGCACAGGGTACGTGTGCATTCTGATAGTTTGTTTATTGCATTAAATTCAAAGTGGCAGAAATTAGAAAATGACTCATGTTTTCGGTTAATCCTCCCAGCTCCACCCAGGAGAGTGGGTGCAACTCTGGGAGACCTTCAGTTAGCAGTTAGCTCAAATTGAGCCAGCAGTGAAAACCCCAGCATCTGGGTCTGATCCAGGGGTCCGCTGACTGGGCGTCCATCATGGACCTAGCAGTATAGTTGGAGCATGTGACTAGACTTTACATGTTGCACCTTTTAAGTCAACATGGGTGAGAAGTCCCAGCTGGTGCTCACAATCATGGAAAGTTTGAACACCCATATCCATAAAGTAATCTGCTGATGAGGACCATGTGATGTGGTGGAAAGCTCTAGAAGAAGCAACTGAGGTGACCTAGAGTTGATATTGCTTTCGTCAACTGCTGTGTCCTAAACCTAGAGTAAAGTGGAAAGCTCAATTATTGCAACACATTCTTTAGTATTAGAACTTTATTCTCTAGGTGTCAACCGGAAGTGATTTCTTAAAGTTGTAAAGTTTGACGTCGACGTCAATAAGTGCAGCCACAAGCCAATAGTGTCGGCGTCAACCTGCAAGCTACATACAAAGCAGAATGCCCAGTTTGACAGTGTCCCACGATTTCAGTGTCGCAAACAAGTTAGACCTGCACGGTCAACAATGAAAGAGACGCACCTTTTAAATGTGGTATAACTTGATAAACCTCTGTGCATATCCAGGAGGCTTTGTGTGCTGTCTGCATGAACGTCATAGCTAACGTACTCAATATAGGTGAGTTTATATTTGAACCCCATGCAAACACTTGTTGGCTAACAGCCCCAGAATTGTAACAACACTAATTATATAAATAGCTTCATTTTAAATGCAGCTGCTATTTTCAGCCTTTAGTCTATGCTTAACTTTAGGCTAAAGTCATTAATCATTTTAGATTAGGGAATGTCCATAATGATATTTGACATCATGACTTGTCAGCTCACTGTGATGTATTCTTTTTTTATATGATCTTATATGAATCTCAATGGTTGACCAACAACTTGATACATTAAATGTGGAGATCTGATGAAAAATCTGAATTTTGGGGTTTCTCAATTGGTCATAATGCATTATTGTGAAATATTAGGCCTACTTTAAACAGAGGGGAAGATATTTATTTAGGACTGCAACTAAAGATTATTTTCATTGTTGTCTCATCTGCTGTTCATTGTCTTGGCTAACCCATTAGCCTAATCGTTTAGTTCATAAACTGTCTGAGCAACAGCCCGAAACTCCAACATATTCAGTATAACTAAAACAGAGAAAAGCAGCAAATCCTCACACTCGAGAAGCTGGAAGTTTAAAAAAACGACAATCGATTAATCAGCTTATCGTTGTAGCTCAATTTGAATGCCTCTCAAACTTTGTTCCTGTATTTAGAGACATTTCAGTCAGTTTGACAGTGATTTAGACCTTTTACGATATGAAACTAAACAAACAAACAAACAAACCAAAACCCCAAATCGTCATATTTTCTGGTTTGGTGATGGGGAATCCAACAATACCTGGAAAAGCACAATAACCCCACACTTGTTATGTCAATTGCAGTTGTACCAAACATCTTTGGTAGCAAAATATACACATGACCAAGCACAGGAACACGATGGACAAAGAACATTCTAGTGAAATTAACAATATCTTAAAATGCCAGTATTTCTCACACACAACGCGCAGATGTGCACAGGCACACATGCACAATCACATTTGTAAAACCTGTGTTACTGCAGTCATTAGGCAGTGATTAGTGAAGGCGAAGACAGGTTTTCCTCTTCATCAGCAGGCCTCTCCTGGGAGTACCATTGGCTCCATCCAGCCTATTAGCGCTCCCCAACATGAGGAGGGAGGGGAGTGGTACCTCCCATGGTGGCTGCCCTTAGCCACACTACACACGCTTTCATTAGTGTGTTAGCTAAATGATTGGCCTCAGGACAGCCCCCGAGCCCTGCAGTGCACGTGTTAGCTTATATGTTCCATCCACTGGGCAATTTATTCATTTATTCATCCAGTTCTGCATTCGCACTCATGATGGCATCATTTGGTAAATTTGATTTGTATTTCCTCTAAACTGGATGGGCACAGCGTTTTGAAAAAGCGCCAGCGACACAGAGGTGACAGAGCATACAGCGGTGGAAGTCGATCACGAGCGTATAATTACACAGGATTTCATTCGTATAGCGTTACCTGAAGTAAAACAATGTGCAGACACACAGGTGTATGTGCTTCTCTTACCGATGGTGTACACCGTAGAGCTGAAATGATTATTCCATTAATTGATTAGTCGGCAATCATTTTCATAACTGATTACTTGTTTAAAGCATTTTTCGATTGAGCTTCTCAGATTTGAGGATTTGCTGCTTTTCTCGGTTTTGAACATCCATTGATTTAGATTTTTTTGGGGTCGGACAAAACAAGCAATTGAAAGACATCACCTTCATTTTTTCATTATTTTCCTACATTTTGCAGACCAAGTAATTAACTGATATTCAGTAGATTAATTGATAGTGGGAATGATAAGTTGAGGTCTTTTAAATTCGATGATTTCTAGTTGAATGTGTGTCACATTTTGACCCGTCTATATTTTGTCCCCTGCGCTCTGAACAAAAGGATCCCTCAGAGGTTCTCGGAAAGAAAATGTATTTTTTTATAAGAAAAGTACAAACTGAAAACCTCTTGAGAATAATCACACAACAGCTCTTCACTGCTCAAGATCATTAGCTATACCATAGTGGTCTATGGGCTATTATTATTTCACTCTAGAGCCACAAATGCCTCTGTGACATCTTTTGAGCTCACTAACTTTGATTGTGCCTGTTGACCTCAGTGTGATAGAGTGAGTAATTGGGACGAGCGTAAGAATAGAGGTAGCTCAAATGCCCACCTCTGTTAAAATACTCTTATAATTTACATGTAAGTGCTTTCTGAATGAGTCCGTATAAATACCCACAGCTCCAGCGGTCTTGGAGTTTTGAGAGTGGTGAGTCACCCTGACAAGAGAGTTCAGCACTTAATATAAGAAGCATGAAAAAAATAAAAGCCTTTTTTTTTTTTTGGGTCATAATTGACATCTGTAGCATAAAGCATTATGCCGTTTCCCGTCAAACGGATTACGGAAAATTAGGGCAAATGGAACACTGACATTGACACTGGCATGTGTAAAATGAGCTAAATGTACTTGTATGATATCTTTAGAACATGTTAATTAGACTCTGGAATTAAAATTACAACAGTTGGTCTGTGTAATTTACATAGAGGTCATGTTGTGCTAATATGGCACTCGTTGAAATAGACAGCCAGCAACAATATGGTTAAGTCTGACCCACTGACATTTTCAGCTCCAAATTATGCACATTGTGTGAATTAAATTAATTAGAGAATTCATTAAGAAATATGGCTCGCGGAAACGAGAATAATATTTAGTTATGTGATGTAATTTTCTTCCATTGTTAAAGATAATTTGTTTCATAACAGTTCCTGCGGTAGTTTCCCCCCCTGTACTAACTATGATGTATGTAATTTGTTATCCATTTAATTCATTATGATTAGAATTAGTGAATGTACAGCTTGTTTTGACAGATGGTTTCCATCAGGGAGACCTTTGCACAATTAACTTATAATCAATTACACCCGATTTTATTTTTTCTTCTTCTGTTTGTTGCATCTTGAAGTTTGTATGGAAAATATCCACAGCACATGCATTGTACGAATGCTTTTCTTGGAATACATCAAATGAGCAATTATCTATAATTTGCCCACTAATACAAAGCAGATCAACAACTTTGATTCATTTCCTGCTTTGTGAGATACCTGCAAGCTGGTGCAGACTGCTCACTTAATGACTGTTTCGTCCGTGTTTAATTGTTCCGTTTAGCTTCTTATGTCCTCTGTTTGAGGAATTAATGGAATCCTCAAATCAGAAATGTTTCTCCCACTAAATGAGAGAATCATAAAATATGTATTGATCGCTTTCCTGCATTTTTTAAAACTCTTTTCTCAAACATGATACTGTGTAATTATACTCACGCTGACTTACACACTTAATTAGCGCCTTGTTTTTGTCTGTTCGTATCATCTTACACATATGTCATCATTTCAAGGGCTTAATGCAAGCATATCTGTTTCCAAGCCTGGAAGTGGAAAAGCCTTGGAAGCTAGGGTGGCATCCTGTGTCGTACTTGTTTTAGTCCACCAGATGGAGCTTTGGTTCTGTTCATGTTATGCTCTATCTGGTGGGATGACGTTCATTTGGCTTCGTGGAGGAATCTGCAACGAGGACTCATGTTGCTTTATTCCAAATGCAATATATCCATACATTGAAGAAATAAGCTTGTGTAGTATTGACGTGCACCACTGAAATATTCTTTGTTTTTAATGGATGTCGAAAATGTGTGTAAATCTATGTTAATCATAAAAAAAGAGTCGTCAATGTGACAAAGGAGTATATGCATTGTTTTATATCGAAGCATACACATTTCAGTCAGGTTTCTTTCTCTATAATAAACCTTTTGTGTGGCTTTAGGAATGGGTTTTAAGCAAATTCGAGGCTAGTCACTAATTCTGTTGTGTTTTTCTTCAGGCTTGGAAGAAGTAGTCGCCACAGAGCAAAGGAACCCATTGCACCTTCTGCAGCAGACCGGTAGAAAAGTCCCTTCATGACGTGACTGCGTCTTTGTTTTTGGATCACAGAAGGAGAGCAACGATAAGTCAAACTGCACAGGACTGTGATTTAGTGTTTACCGTGAGAATAAGAAAATTAGAAAAAAAGGAATTTAGCTTATGATCTAATATTTCTTAAAACTGTTGAAGCAGCTGCTCTACAGGTCGAAATTAAATTCAATCTTGTTTTGTAGGACCAAATATTTCACCAAAAAGTTGAATAACGCCCCTGTTTAAGGAGTTTAACGAGCCTTTATCAAATTTTTTTCCCCAGGTGACATGAAGGTGGTACTGATTTGGCTCCCACTGGACATGACTTAATGTCTGACATAAAAAATAACTACATAATTTGTCTCAATCCAGAGGGCTGACTTGGCATGGACAGCAGCAGTCCTAAATGTCACCCTATAATGAGTTCTGGCCAAAGGTACACAGTTAGGACAGTGCCCGCTGGCACCTGGGATGCCCACTGGCTAGCTTTTTACCCCACAGCCATTTGGACAACCCCGGTTTTCTTTGTGAACACTGCCGTACACGATTTGCATCCAAACAAAAAGTTTCAGTATTGTGAAGTTTCATTGTGCCCTGGCTATGGAGTCATTTAAAACAGACCACAACAGAATGCATTCACTTGTTGTAGTCTTCTATGACTCACCTCTGCTAAACCTTAAGTTTTATGAAGATAACGCATTGATGTCATGGACTGAAATGATTGCATTGATCGTATAACCCTTTTGAGTGATTCACCAATTTGCCGTCTTCTCAACATGAATGCAGGACGACTTTCAGTTTTAAAGAACTTGACTTCTTTTGTTTGCCTGGTATGAGACCTAATGGCAACACACTGGGCTTATTATCTTACAAAGGCGCAGGAGATGAGGGAACATTGTATCTAAATTAACTTTTTCTATTTCCTGGTGAATGAAATCAATTCCATCCTTTTATGTTACTTTTCATCTGCCTTTTGTCTTGTTGCGGAATCTTTTCTTTTTCTCCCTCATTCATCTGTTTTGCCCTTTCCTTGATCTGATAGCATTAAACATATAATTAAGTCATAAAGGAGGGGACTGATGAGTGTAGCAGATGGTAATTGCGTCCTACATTTGAATGAAATGATATGCATTGCTACAATTTACAGCCTTCGCCTCATATTTTATTCAGCAACCTTTTATCTCTTTTCCTGCAGAATTATTCTGCAATAAATTTAGACATCTTATCAATAGCTGGAGTGATAGTGGCAGAAACATGGAAAAAATGAGCCTCTGCCGTTTTATGCTGTTTAAAATAATTTTCCATAATAAAGGAGCTATCAGAGCTGCTCTATCACTGTCGAGAGGCGGATATTCCTATTTCTAGTAAGGCTGCCTTTAGTTTGTGGACAAGCTGTCACTCCTGTTGGTGTGAAGAAATGCAAAAGGACCGAAGAGGGTTTTAGTAGTTCGGCTGAGGATTATGAACTTCACACAGGCAAAACAAGAAGAACAACACGGAAAGTTTCGATACGTGTTTTCTATATAAATAGCTGTTTTACAATTGAAATGAACTATCTGATATCACTCTCCTGATCAGATACAATTATTTATAGCGTGCGGTACTCCACACTGATTTTCTTTCAATTTGAGGGTCAAAGAAACTATTTTCCTCAGATATTTTGCAAAGAAACACACCTTCAGATCCCAAGTAAGACTGCAACTTCCACTCAGCTCCCAAAAATTAAATTTTTTTGTGTCTAATACATTTATATTAATTGGGTTTGATTAAATAATAAAAATACATCAGAGTAAATTGCAATGCAATTCCACCATACCCAATGTACAACCTCCAAAATGTTCATAAAGTTGAACCAACGCCGCTCAAACAGTAAACAAAGACTGAACTTCTTAACCTTCATGAAGGTAGGATTTATTGCAGGACCGTTGCTTTCGACTGCATCGCTTTTAGGTGGGTTTACCAAATACAACTGGCAACAGTCACAGTGACAAATTTGAATTCAGTGGAAAACAGGTTCTGTGCTTGAAACACTCATTAAGCAAAGCATCACTTTGTCATCCAACTGCTAGACGGATCCCTTCCTCATATGGGATCATTTCTACCTCCTTCCTTATGACAACGTAACTCCTGTGATAGCAGTGAGCAGTTGAGAGGAGTAGTGCCAGAAGGAGCTTTTTGTTCATTGACATGCTTTCCTCCCATCAGTCCCTGGTGAAGTGCTGGACTCCACTGATATTTGAGAACTGGTAGCTGGGGAGATATAGGTTTAATTCTCATGTTCCCCCCCGACCTGCCAAGTACAGGCGTTGGGTGCCAGCTGGAAGGCTTTCATAAGTTGGTGCATGAGGGTGGAGGGGAAGAAATTAGCAAGGGCAGAAGAGAGGAGGGCAAGTATACAGTACGTACACAAGTGTCTCTAGACCTTGAAGGTGCGACAGAAGTGCTTTCCACATCTAGACACCCCAGGCACTTAGCGTTTAGTCAGGATGCAGGTCCATTACCTTTAAGTACGAGTGCTTATGTGTGGTCGCCTGTTTTTACAGCCCTTCTAGCTTGAACGGAATCTACCCGGGGTGACCCAGCTCTATTTATTGATGCCTCTTGAGTTTCCACTTGCTGGTAATAGACTGGAAAACACAGATAATGTGTTTGATCGATCAACGTGAACAAATTTCATTTGTTGGGATCAATAACAGTTTACAGTTGACAGAGCCCAAAGAACTACATTTATTTGAGCTTTTTGATTGAAGCTGTCCTGGCCAAGCCGGCAATGTGAGGTACTCCAGACCGGGCCTATGTGGCAGGCATGGACTCCTCTGTTTTGTTATTGCCAGCAATCTGTATTTAAAACTAATATCGGTGTGTGCTGCATGGCTCGAGGCAAAAGGCACCAAACCAATCTGATATACAGCATGTGTTTCTTTTCGGTTCCTTGTGATGTGAATTAGAATGTGAAAAATAACAATTCCCTTACATTTTTCACTGCTATCCATTTTTTCATTTGAGGGCGTAATGATTAGATTTTTTTTTTTTATTCCAGCAGCATGATTTGTATTATGTTTTTTCACTGTGTTCAAAACATAATAGAAAAGTGATGTGGAACCAAAGGGAAAAAGAGGAAATTAACTGACGTGCAGAAGAAAGACGTTTCCATGGCTCAACCTTTTGCAGTTTTCTTCATGTTTCTGCTTTTCATGATCATGCTCTGTGGAACGCCCTGAAGACATGAGAGCCCTGGCTCTGTGTCATACAGTTCCAGCCCAGGCTGCTACCTTCTGCACACACAGACAAAACAGCATGAGATGGGAAGTCCACATGGATAAGCATTTACTATGGTAGGTGTTGCTTCAGGCAAGTGCTATTCAGGGGGAATTTACTGTGTATACACCGCTGTTACGGCAATAACCTTCTTATAGAGGTATTTTTGCAAAGCTTTTTACTCCAGTGTAGTAAACTGGCTCATGGTGGCTTTAGCATGAAGGCACAGTGCATTATGGATATTTGTCATATTTGACCAAACTTAAAGGATTAGTGCAGTAATATTTTTTTATTGTCGAAAAGACCAACATCAACATTGAATTGATCAGAGTACTTGGTAATGTTGTTTGTGCAGTCAAAGCCGGATACATCTTAATCCTCTGTACCATAGACCTCCACTATTCTCCAAAAACTAGTAAGATCACGTCAGTGAGCCACAATTTTGCACTAGGTGATATGTTCCTTCATTTTGATCAATATGTAGTTTACTTTTCATAGGATTTGTTGACAGTCTGAAAAATAAGGAATATCACCAGCCTCATCCTTTAACTGAGATTTAGATGCATTCTTTTTAAACCTACAGTAACTGATTTTTAGGCCACTTGGGGGCAGCAGAAACGAGCTGTAAAAATCAACACCGACATATTATCACCTTTCAAGTTAATGTGGAAAACTAGTTCCCCTAAAAGTGCTGGAGGAATGAGTCCTAATAATAATAATAATACATTTTATTTCTAGAGCGCTTTTCACAATTCTCAAAGACGCTTTACAAAACCCAGAAATTTGTATTTTTGCGCTTCCGGTTCCCTCGTCTTGAAGTCAATGGATGTTTGGTTAGATGCCTGAAATAAGGTTACACAAGTTCTAACGTTTTTGTTCTCTGATATTAAGTTCTTCAGTGGATACCCCTCTCGTGAATGTTTAAGCTTTTCTGTCCTAAAAAAGTGGAAGCTAACAAGTGGCTAAATGAGACCATAAAAAACGTCATCGTGCTGACTAGTCTTCACAGCTTTGTTGAGTATACTCGCCCTCATGTGACCGTGGTGTAGTTCGTTACATTAGCTATACGTCAACCCTGCAGCTTTCTATTGACGCATCCGGCAGACAAAGAGCAACATTAGCATGGATCATTTATTATTACTCCGTCTCTTTTTGTTTCTGCAGTACACATAACTTGAATTGTTCTCAACCTTAACCTTTCCCTTCCCTGTTTGACCCCAGTCCATTTTGTGACCCCTGTAGACTAGAACAATAATGACCAGTGTTAGTGTAGATGCTGGTGACGACGGAGCCTTTTTGCAGTCCCGCTCTTACTGCAGGCTCTGTGTGTGATTGCTGTGTGGCTATACTCACGGGGAAGGGCATGGACTTGGATTGGAGGACAATGCATTAAGACTGCTGGTCCCTGTGCCTTAGATTTGGCACAGGTTAGCGAGAGGCATGAGATGCATATTGTTTGTGTTCATTTGAATAAGGACAAATGTCAGATTTCCATGGCTCCGGGCAGCCTGCATGTTAGATGATCAACTCTTTTGGGCCCCTGGATGTGGGGTCATCAGTAGCGCTTCCAGGTCACTGTCACTGCATGCCGGTTTGGGGCCATAATTGACCTTTTGACAGAGCGCAGGGAGACAGCCTTTCTCTAAGGGCAGGAATAATCACTTTAGATTTACCCGTGGCTGAGCTCATGTTAGCTAATTAAAATGTTTGTTCTATTGGAAATTTAATTTGTGATTGCAGAAAATACTTAAATAATATTGCTTGTTTGATATTTTGTCAGCTGTGGTTTAAAAATGATGAATACTTTTAAAACACCATCTAATAAAATGACAAACAATATACTGTATACAAATGTATATAATTATATGATTCCATATATAAATCATTGGCAGGTAATTGATCTTTTCTTTTGCCTACATATAATAATAAATCACATCTCTATGGCTAAAAACATGGCTGCAGTGCGTCAGTCATTTCTGATGTTTTCCTGTTACTTCATGCAAGCCAGTCAATCATTTACTTTTATATGTTTCGTTAACATTTTTGTTTGTGCGAACAAATGAGTCGGTACTTCTCATGGCATACTGTAAAAGTGCCATCATTCCCTGTTGTTGTGTTGTGTGTGTGTGTGGCTGCAGAGAAAGGTTGAATACAGCCCGTACCCCACAAGCCCTTGAGCTCCCCCAGGCTTCTTTCCGGTCCAGGATCTCCAAAGAAGCGTGCGTTTACCCTTCACTGTGCATGTTATTCCTCACAACATAGCACCCACGGCCATGTCTCTGTCTTCATAGCCCTTAACGTTAACTTTCATTCACACCATATGCTTACATTGGATATTTTCTCAACCCAGTAAATGACTTTTCTAATACTGTTACATTTATCTTCTCGTTCCCCGTCCTTCTCTGGTAGTGATCATTTTTCTTTGAATTATTTTTTACATAATTAATGGCATGTGCCACATTGTACTTCTAAGCTATCACATAATGCGAAATGCTCTTCTCTCACATAATGCTTCAAAGTGCTAGTTTCAAGCTTTATTTATCAAATCCGGTCGCATGAGTGTGTAGAAAAATGCTCCCAGCACCTTTGCTGGGATCTTGAGAGTATTTACAAAAAAAAGCGGCAAGAATGCCATGGGGTCAAGGCTTTGAGACCAGGGTATTACATTATTAATTAAAAAACAAGTTGCCTTGTTGCCCATGGGTATACAATGTAACACACTTGATTGAATCAGGTGGTGGCAGCCCAGGCCTTTCGTATTTTGCGCTTGAAGGGACGAGAGAAATTTGAGCTCGGCTGTATTACTCTACACACAAAAACATGTTTGGAGAAACGGTTGTGAGCTGTCATTGAAAGCTATAGCGGATTTAAAATGCAGTTAAATTCCCATGCAGTAGCCGGACTTCATCCATCAAGTAACTTTATACTCTTGTTGTAGTGTTAAAATAGCTGTTACACAAGCTTGCTCTTATACATCTACATCTCATCCTGCATCTGTTCCATGACACAAATACACCCATATCCAAATATAGAATCATCTATCTATCTGTCTGTCTATCTATCTGTCTGTCTGTCTGTCTGTGTCTGTCTATAATAAATACAGTATTTGACAGAGCATCCCAGTTCTGCACAATATTTATTTTGAAACATTATTATTTTGTCATCTATAGTCAGTTCAGTTAGTTAGTAGTGAGGTAAGCACATTAGATGACCAACACCAGACTTTGTAACGAATGAAAAAGTCACTGACAAAAGCAATATTTAGCATTGTTAGATTTGACATCTGGTAGAATTTCTGATGGTTTTTGATTCAGTGTGAAAATATTTTACCCCTTCCTTCCATCACTGAAGCTCAGGAGAGCACCTGCCTTTGTGAAGTGAAATTCTCCTATAATGTTGACTCAAGAAATAGTTTTTATTACACAAATTAATAATTATTTGTGCTCGTGTAGTGCCCGTTAAAAACATGCCTGTTTAGAATGAGCTGAATGCTTGGCCCCTGGTGGTTGTGGTATAGCTTGCAACTTTCTCGAGACACGCTCATGGAAACAATTCTACACTCACCGCTGCACTTCTGTTGATCCTGTGCGATACACCTGCCATGACATAGTTGTGTCTCACACACCCAAGTCACGGTTAGAAACACTAATGAAATAGACCACAGATCTGGTTCACAGAAAAAAGAAAACAGACTGTACTGTTAGGTAAGGTAGGGAACCCCCTCCAACAAAAGTGCCACATGAAAAATATTGAATTATGTTACTATTCAAACTCATTATACCTTGAAATAACTCAGTGAAAGCACTTACAAATATGCAACAGCCGTATAGACTTTTATTTACTATGTACTTCTACTTCAGAGGAGAACATTGTAGTATTACATTTACCTCACAGGAAAATGTTACTCGTTACAGATTCAGATTTGACCCTCAATATATAACAATTAAAATATGATGCATTGTTAATCATTAAACTATCCAGCATCGTAGAATTGAAAGCTCCACCTTGAACAGACGTTAACCCTTCCCTTCAGGCAACGTTCGTAGTAGTTTTAACTTTAAACTACTTCAACTATCCACATGCCAAGTTAGAGAAAGGCTTAAGAGAACAGCAATAGAGTGTTACGGGGCCCAAATCATGAAATCCCTAAAAAAACATTCAAGTCTGGGTTACTCGTGGTCAGAAACAGTGGTGAAATACAGTTAGTGGAGGTCATATCCACCGCGGTTATACAGTAGAGCATGGATTTAATTAGCTGGCAATGCCTCAGTGCCTCTTTCATGTAAACCAGTTACATTGTTAAACCCAGGGTGATCAGAGTCTGTTGTGCTGGGGAGAATTTTTGTGTGCGCTTACTCGATACCCTTTTAGACCTTTTATTCTTTCTTTTTACTGTATTATTGGCCCTAATTAAGCATTTTCTCCTTCTAGGCCACCACAGGACAGGTATGCTAACAGTTTTAGCATCGTGACACCTGGATAATTAGACACCCTTCTGCCACCACCCCCCATTCGCAAGTCTATTGACACTGTTTGTAACAGCACACGACTTTAGAAATGCATGCCAGCCAAGACGAAGACAGTCTTATTCTGTATGTATGCTTACCAGACATGTACTAGACTTAACAGCCAATGTTTATTTTATGTTTATGCCATTTTCCAACAATACATTGATTCTGGAGTTGTTATGCCCAGACTATAGGGCAGCTTTTTTAATTCATCTATCTACACCTTATTGCCTATAGTTTGTCTTAAAGTGATGACAAGCCTGCCTTCATCCTCATTAAGGGTCACAGAAGTGTGAATATGTAAACTTTTAATAAGCACCTAGACAGAATAAAGTTGGTTCCAGTTCTTTTAGTGGTGGGGGGGGGGGGGGGGGGAGTGGTAATGGCACCAAATACTAGACAAAAGGTAACTATAATGAGCGTTGGCGTGTGTAAGTTAAATAGGGAGGGAGAGGAACACTGTATAGTGGACATTTTCAACTGTGCCCCTACTCTTAATTTCTCCTCTCCTCTCCTCTCCTCTCCTCTCCTCTCCTCTCCTCTCCTCTCCTCTCCCTTGATTCCTACTGACCTCCAGTCTAGGTCTGTTAGATGTAGTCCAGGTCATAGCAGACAAACGAACGATGGAAATATCAAAGCCAGCCCAAGGCCTTTACATTCGGTTTTCTGCTGCAGGTAATCACAGCTGAGGCCTTGTCTTCTCCTTAGCCATGTCTTTTATTCCTCCGCTCTCTTTCATGGGGCTGAATTCACCGGCTCCATTTCTGCTGTCATAAGCAGATCGCAAGGCTAATTATGTCTTAATACAGTGTGGCTTCTAATATCCAAAATGGCAAATTCTAATGAGATTTACATTAATTGGAATAGTGCCATCCAACTGATACTGTATATTGAGTTAATAGTCTTTATAAAGAATAAAGAGCTAAAAGGAAGTCAGCAGGCTTTGGAGTGATGGCACCGTCTATCCATTAGACATAGACCTGGATCCATCTGGAAACAAAGTGTTTGTCAGTCAAGCAGCCCAATTGTGTGAGATCATAGCTGGCTGTTCAGCGTGTGAGGTTCTGAAGTGTATCGAGAGGCACAGCTGAGTGAGTCGAATAGTCTGTGGTCTATTGATAACTCGCGCCTGTTTTAAAATCCTGGCACAACAATGCAACGAGGGCCTTGTGTGCTCCGCTGAGCAACAATACCTTCTCTCACTGGCAGCTTCAGTGTAATGATGACAAACAACAATAAAGGGGGTCTTTTCATCGGCCTCTCCTTCCTGGAACCTTTTGATAAGAATATTTTTTAAGTTTATCAGGAGATAGACTCTGGGTATTTACAGAAAATAATTGTTTATAATATATAATATGTGGCGTTATTAAGATGAAAAATGCACTTTGTCACGGAAGATCAATAGAGAGCTGTTAAAGGGAAGACACAGAGACTCACTATGCAGAGACCGATCTTTGTTTCTATCTCCTTCTCTTTGCTCCTTGGCCCCACCACCATCCGCCCACCCCCCCACACACACACACACACACACACACACACACACACACACACACACACACACACACACACACACAGTCTTCGTTTCTCCAGCCTTGTTCCTCTCCCTGTCTGTCTCCATGTGTACATAGAGCTGGTCGGCTGGCCCAGTAGCTGGGAGGTATGGTGGAGTGTAAGCAGTGTTGATGTGGATGGCCCCTGGTCAGAGGCCAGGGCCTGGCTGTTAAAACGCAGCCTCTTTTGTGCGTCAGAGCCAGCATTGCCAGTCCTATTCCACCCCTGTCGCTAGGGGTGGGGAGGCATTTACCCACCACATGCATTCATTCCACTGGCAGTGCTTGATGCTGGGCTAAATGGCATTGTTACAACGTGCCTCTGAGAAGTGTTGACAGGTCCATATGCTAATTTTAATGAATACAAGAGAGCTGGTTTTATTCACCTCAACTCCGCTGCAGAATCCTATCTGCACCTTGACTAGCAAATATAATTGCAGCAAACTCAAATGAGCTCATTAGGAAATGTATTGAATTTACACATTATTTCCAGTAGTTAAGCTGAGTTATTTTCCCTAAGGACTCAATTACACACTCATTTGTGACTCAGGTAAATGGCTTTCCGTGTGTGACTTTTTCAACTGCAAAATTGTAGTCACTGAATAATTTGTAAGGAAGCTGTTGTACAAGCACATCTATTGACATTCATTTGTGTGACGATTTCAAAATGGAAGAGGGGAAAAAAAAAAAACTGCAGACAAGATAACTACTCGCTTTTGTTCCTTTATTCACTTCATTTGATTAACTCATAACGTTTCATTCACTCGTGAGTTATTTGAACGTGTGCTCATTTGTCTTCGGCGGGGTTTCCTCATAATGTTTTCGTTCACAACAGCCTTGTTGTCTTTCTGACACATGTAATTTCATCAGTGAGCGTGTGGATGAACTTTATCTCGTCAAAAGTGCGAGTGCAAGTCCTTTTTCACAAAGGAAGACGGACAGAGCGCTCAATCTAAAAAAGACCTAGTGAGTCAGGGTTCAGTATCAGGGATTATGCCAGCCTACTGCGCTCTGAAATGAAAGTGAACATTCATCGAGTGACTCACTTCTTGAACCATGTCCTCCTTGAGCGACAATGAGGAGATTGTTGAAGGAACGGACATGGTGTGGAAACTATGTGACAAAGAGGAGTGCCCAAAATTTGAATTCCTCGTTAAATTGCTGTTTGTTCTGTGTGAAAATGGCCTGGTTTGCTGGAAAACAACAAAGAATTTTGAATGGGTAAGCATAAGGGTTTCCACAGAGCTTTGTATTGGCTTGTGCTGGATGAACTAAAGTGACTCTGGCAGTTGGCGGAGTTCCCAGGAGCACATTGAAGACAGTTTCAGGCAGTTTTAGCGGACTTCAGTGATCAAAATGTGCTACTGATGTCTGGTATGCATGATATAATGTTCCACAATTTAGCTGTGATCTCTTTGTGATTGGGAGAGTGGTGCACTGCAGGGAAAACAACTGGCCCTCCCATACCGTGGCTCTTTTTCTACTTTATTGCATAGTATATTTTGGAGGGTGACAGAGGAGATTTTGGAGAGGATGACTTGTCATAAAGGTCATTCTCCAGATTCAGACTCACAGTATCATGAGCACATGGCTTGCTCCGCTGAGCCAAGCTGTCTAGCGGAAGAAAAAAAACAAGTTTTGTCTTATTTTCTGGACCTCTGTATTGTGATGTTATGGTATTGTGGTCTGTGCTGGCTGTCCTGTACCCATGGAGTGGCCATAAGCGAAGTGGGGACTGGGTCTAGTGCTGCCCTGGCCCTGCAAGCCTCGGTCCAAACACATCCTCTGCACTCAGCTGTAAATATCACCAACAGCTGGTGGCACACAAGTTAGTCGTGCTTAACAAATTACTGGCCTACATGAGGAGGGGGCGGGGAGCTTCACTTGTCTCCTTGCCAATGAAGTGGCCATGCAATTACAATCTGCAACAAACAGGTTTATAGTAAATCAATTATTTGTCTTTTCTGTGTCAAAAAAAAAAAAGAAGAGAGATTTTTATTTAGTAAAAATCTATAGAGATATAACAGAGCAGTGTTGTAGAGCATGGTAGATAAACCACACAGAAGTGAACTCAATTTGAAGTCTCATTCCATTTAAAAACAACAGAAGGTCAAACTTTTTGGGAACACAAACCTGTTTGATCCCACCCGCTCCGACTCCTCGTAGACACAGAGCTCTGTTTAGAGAGATAGGAATTATCAAAGTCACCTTTGAGCTCAGTAGCCCGTCTGGTGCTCATGGTATCAAACATAATGACATTCAGTGTAGCCAAGATCACATTTATGATAACATATTTGATACAGCTGTACACCGGCAAAGAATAACGCTGCCTAAAAGAATAACCCCCCCCCTTTTTCAGTTTAAACACAATCCATTTTCCAGTGTAAATCACTTGTCACTCTATTGCAAATGTAACTGCTCTGATATGAAAGAGAGAGGTGGAGAGAGAGAAAGAGAGGGAGTAAAGATTATCTTTTGGGCCATTTCACCGGCACCGTTGCGTGACAGAGACTGACAGCTCTTTCAGATGACTGACAGGTGTCCTTTGAAATGCCGGTGAAGCAGCTTCTGTTCAGACTGTTGAAATGCATATTTGGAGCTCTTATCATAAAGGCATGGATGGCCCAGATAGGTGCCGTTAACATTGCAAATGGCTCCAGAATTATTCATTGTCAGTGCTGCGGGAAAGAATGGGGGGGGGGGGGGGGGGGGGGGGGGTGAAGTTTGATTATTCTGCTCACACAATGGCAGGGTGCTTAATGATTCCTCTCCACCTTGGCAGCGGCATGTGCCGACTTCAGGCGCTAGCGGCGGGTGACACAGGTCTGGCCAAGTGTTAGAGCAAGATCATACGTCCGGGCCCCATTTTAATTTCTAATACATTAATCTTTTCCTCACAGATCCTCCATGAATATTCCAGGGCTCCTTGTTTGTCGGGAAGGCTGTCTCGCTTTCATCTATTCAGGTGGTTTCATTCACTGTGAAAGCCAGCTAAATGGACCCGATCAGTCAATGACAACCGGGATACAATAGAGCCCGGTAACGCGTCCCTTTTCTCCTTTCAGGCTTCTGATAGACAACCCTGACACCTGCTCCCCGGGGAGACCCTCCGCCAAGTCACTGAACTGTTCCTTGAGAGACTTCCCTTACTTTATCAGCCCATAAAGGATTGTCACAGGTGACTATATCAGCCGAGGTATGGAGCGGCTCCCTCTGACCTGCCCCGCCGCCGCGAGGTCGAGGCACCATGCGCCGCATCACAAGCGGATTAAGGTGGCTTAAACGCTGTCATACAAGCAGACTCAGTGCTTCACACTTTCTAAAAATGTTAAGCCTTTGTTCTCTTCCATTAATTAGCATTGTCTTAAGTTCATTAGACCATTGCTCGTGTTGTTACTAATGAGGCAACGTAGACCACCTACATCAGCCGTAGCTTTGTCGTGCCTGACCTGACAATGGCTCCCGGTCGCGCTTTCAGGTCCGTGGTGTAATGACATACACAGAGAGGGATGCAGCCCAGAGTGAGACGCACACTCATTAATGGTTAAATTTGTACATTTAATGATCATTAGTATATAACAAAATGATATGCATAGATATGTTTAAGAGGATAACACTAAATGTCCCCTTGTATTAATATGTTAATGTTGATTCATAATGGGGACCAGTTTTCCCCCTCTGTTAATAGCCGAGGTGGCCTGTGTGAGATTAAGAGATTTTTAGTGGCTTTAGGAGTAATGTAAAAGTTAGTTCTCTACTTTTCTAAAAAGATATTTCAGGCCTTGTACCTGCGCTTTATCCAAATGAGCCGATCAGTCAAACCTCCCTTTTCCACAGCTAAATGAGACTCACAGGGGCCTGTATTCTACAGCGGCGCCACACGGCACTATAACTCACCACAGAGAACACCTTAACAGTGGAGACTTAAATGTGCATTGGCATATATGTATATTAAAAGTGTCAAGTCCAGTGATGTAGATTTGGTGCCATTCATAATTATCATATCTGATTTCGGCTCTGAAGGGACGCTGTAGAGAGAAAGCGGGGGGAGAACACCAATATTTTAATGGCGAGGAGACAGCCTTCTCCCTCAAGGAACATGTTCACTGACACTGGCTGCTGGAAAATTGGGATTTATACTTCCTGTTTTCTATTAATATGGAGATGAATACAGGTGTTCCTGTGTCGTAAAATTAGTTTAGCTCTTGCAAATTGCAATTACACGTGTTGGGGGGGAGAGAAGTAATGTCTTTGCGTTTTCACAGGCAAGAGAAAATGTGAGAAAATTAGGAAAAATATCTAGATTTAAAATGAACATAATAACGTGTAATTCTATCCTCTCCAGCCCCTTCAGCCCTGTCTGGCAGCTACCTATTTGTTCTGGTGGGGGGCTTAACAGACTAGTACACTTTTCCTCGCTGCCCATGCAAGGAAAATAAGCTGTGAAATGTTTCCCTCTTCAAGGGTGAGGACTTGGGAAAGGGATTTTAAACCCGGGTGTCATCCAAAATTCCCTGCTGTCCTCCTGAGGGGCTTGTGCAGGGCATTGTTAAGCAGAGGGCACTGGTGAATGTACCAGCAAGGTGAGGAGGGGCTCAACCACAGAAAAACGCAGAGCTAGCAGCAGTGTTTGGCTTATGGCTGGTGAACACTGGCACGGAAAGCCCACCAGGACAAGTCACTGAGGGTAGAGATGGAACTTCTTTGAACCAAATGACCACTCTCTGTAATCTCAAGTAAATTGAATCGAATAGCATAACACTGTGGGGAAAAACTGATATTCACTTTTTCGATAGGCGTCCACTCTCACATCTGAAGCTACCCCAGCAGCTGGTTAGCTTAGCTTAGCACAAAGACTGGAAACTGGGTGAAGCAGCTGGCCTAGTTTTGGATAAACCAAGATGTAAAAATTACACGTTACGAGGTGTTATGTGCCGCCGGACTGTTCAGTATTAGTATTTTTTTCTTTTTTTTTTGTTATTAGTCAGGCACAGTCTCTGCTGGTTTCCAGGCAACCTCACAGTGGCACTTTGGTTTTTGTGTGGATTTAACAAATGAGATAGAAGGTGTTTACGCTGTAGAGGAGATGGTGGATTTTGTTACCTTTGGACAAAGCCAGGCTAGTTGTTCTTCCTGTCTCCAGTCTTTGTGCTAAGCTAAGCTAACAGGCTGCTGGCTGTAGCTTTATATTCATCGGAAAGATATGAGAGATATATAAGCTTATTCCCCAAAATGTCAAACTTTTTCTTTAAACAATACCCACACTATAAAACAACAAGAAAGACAGCAACAAATGAATCAGATTACAACAATACAAAATATCTACTATCAGCTGCTGCCTGTTCACTCACAGTGAATGTCACTAGTGGTTATTCTAGTCCTGTGACATAATCAGTATCAATGTATTTTCAGTTCCTCAGTATTAGAAAACAAATGCGCTACTAATTTATAACAAGCCATGCAAGCAGCAGCATTTACCTGGCATTGGGCTAACTTTCTCTCCACAGCCAATAGAGAGGCTCTGGTATTGAGGCAAGACATTAATTCATTGTGTCAACCTGTCCCCCTGGAATATTTATGATGCTAAATACATTTAATTAGGCACTGGAGCTCTGATGGGAGAGAAAATGCACTGTCAGTAAAAAAAAAAAGAAAGAAGAAAAGATTTTGTTACCTCTAATGCTGATAGGCTGGTACTGCTGCTTACTCATTCCCAATGACAGGAGGACCAAACACACTGCAGAGGGACTTTGAATCACTCAAAATCATTTGTGGCACGTTCATTATAATATCATCATAGCACCTGAAGAGGATAGTACAGACACTTATTGAGAGAGGGAGTATTTTCCTGAGGTTTGGCAGGCCTAAGCAGGTATTATTAATTGCCCTTCAGTGAGACTTTTCCCACAGAATACAAAATTCATTATCAAGTTAAAGTGATTGACAAGTAAATGAGGATGATTTGCTATAGTGTCTTTCCTGCAAAGATACAACTGATGTTTTTATTTGTTAGAAAGATCAGTTAAACTTTTATCGTGCAGTGTTTGATTTTTGGCAATCGGTGCTATTATTTAGCTTCTTTACAGTTTATTTAAAAAAAAAATGAATGTATACTTTGTACTGCTGTTCTTCAAATATCACCCCCCAAAAAAAGGTTTTGATTCATTGGCTGACAGCTTGGAGTAAAGTGAGACATCATGTCTGTCTGTGATTAAAAAAAACAAAAAAAACATGGCTACAGTAAATAACCAGTTTCCATCTTGACATCTGTCATCTTAGTGGAAATGGATGGGGAAATGACCGGCTCTCTATCGGCCCGAGCTCTGGCTGTGTCCCTGGCTGAATGATGCAAATAGAAGATAATATCAATGCTATACTGAATGGCATTACTCCAAATCTAATGTCATTAAAAGGGTGGGTATTAGCTCTGCTGTCTGGTGGTGGTGGTTTTGGCTGCTCCGGCTTGACTGACACACAGATTAAGTGCAGTGACAGGGAGCACAATAAAGTCATCAGAGAATGTGACATGTCAGTTAGGGGGGGATGAAGGGATGAATTGTCACTCTCTGTCAGAGCCCATCCTCTCGCTTATCCATGATGTCCCATACACCACCGTGGGAAAACAGGACAGCACGGGCGCTTCAGACAAATATTTATTCAGGTAGAAGACAAGTATACCCACTCAAGCTTTCCTGTTCACCGCATGTTTGCCAATTTGCTCCCAGAAGAAGAGTAGATGATGGATTAAAAGCTAAAATGTGTCCACTTGTTTTTACAAGCCATCGTATGAAATCTTGATAATGTGATACGTGAAACACGGCGTTGAAATAGCACAGAGCACAATGTTCACTTACATTCAGGTAGTTGACTTTTGTTGTTTCCTGGCTCCAGACTACAGCATTTTAATTCATAGGTGATATTCAGGTTGTGTTGCCTTCAAAGAGAAAATTCAATCTATAAAAAAATCAATCAGTGTCAATATTCTTGTAGTTTTAAGAATATACTTAATTAGTAGTTACAAACATATCAGGCTGTTTTATTTATTGTGTTATCATCTAAAAGATAATTCCTCCTCTAAAGAATAAATCCATTACGTACCTTTGTGTCAAGCTGCCGTAGGATCTCAGTCTGGCTTTGGAGATGGAGTATCCCTAGGATTTTACAGAGTATACAGACTGGCCAAAAGATGGCAATGTTGCAGTGCTGAATTCCAAATGAGTTTTCATCTGGTTGGCCCCCCATCGCAGACTGGCCACTACCTTCCCCTGCAGCACTCTGCCTTCCAAACTAGCCCAGAAATTTGTCATCCTCACAACTGTACTGAAGTGTAACAATAACGTTAGAGTCGACCACTAAAGTTCCACCAGAAAAGTTGATTACATAGAGGTCAAATGAAAAGACAAAGTTTGGTGCGGTAGTTTGAGGGAATTGGGCCACATGGCATTGAATGCACTTCTCCTGTCATGCAGCGTGTGCTGCTTGGAATCCAATTAGTGCTTCGTTTCTCAGCGCAATATCCACGTCATTGTTTCAGGTATGAATTTATCAGAATTTAAAATTGTTATGTTTTTTCCTTTTTATCTGCAAAGTACTTTGTTCTGTCACAGAGCAATTTCTGTCAAAACAGAAATTTTGTCCTTTACAACTTCAGCTTTTAAGTACATTTCCCATCACCTCCTGTATCATGTCCATACATTATGAAATTAAGTTTAGCTAGTTTAAGTGCTATTTGCGCCCAGAAGATTGTTTCTGAGTAGTTACAGTGAGTAGGAAAGCATTTCAGTGCATTTGGTGCAGCCAAATAGACACCCAGCAGGGCAGCAATTGGGCAGCTTTTACAGCACTAAAACACTTGACACGCCTCTGTAAATGGATTATGAAGTTATTTCCTATACTGAAAGAGTTAACAGAACAGGTCTGCTGAAAATAAATGGTCAATTCCCAACAAAATACATCTTTCTTAGATGCTTACAGAAGGAGAATTATATTTATAAAAAAAAAGAACTCAAATGCGAAGACACAACAGTTTAGTTAATAAAAGAATAGAAGGAAGTTGCAATAAAAAGAAAGGGAAAAAAGACGTTACCATAACTTTGTACACCTGGTTGCAGACTCTTGAGTGACACTTGATTGCTGTGTTGTTTTGAAGCTAGCAGGAAGAGAACCCTCTCCCATGGCCACTTTGCTGGTCTTTATTATTGGCTTATTGCCTTTAAGCTGTCACCACTCAGAGCATTTCTTCTCTCGGGGGATTGTCTTCTGGGACTCGAGCGAGAGCTTGGCTGGCTGGGACTACTGAGCTCTGTTGCACACCGCTACTGTGTCATGTTGCAATGCAATGCACTCTCATACTGCTTAATGTCCGCTGATTTACACACGCTCTCTGACATTCAAAATATCTGTGTGTGAAGAAAATTATATAATTTACAAAATCAGTACATTTTAAGATATATTTATAGCAACATGTCTACAGTTGTATTGCGTTTTCTGTGAGAGTATAAGTCCGCTATTCCTATTTAGAACTGCTTTGTTCCTGAAGCATATGAATTGCATTGAACAATAGGCTGTGGATGTTTTACTGCATAAGGTCAATACATATGATGAACACAAGAGCTGAATGCCAGTCGAGCCTCAACCAGGTAGCCTCTGTGCCTTGGGCAACTGTTGTTTATTGGCTATTGCATTAAAGAGAAAGTGTGCCAGTTAGATGTTCAAATAAAAACCCAGAGACGGAGAAAAAGCATAAATATTTTTATTGATAAACAATTTAGTGAAATACTCATTCATTTCATTTTCTATTTGTAGTATAAAATAATTTGTTAAGCTTTTGTTTTGGAAATGTGACAAGCGGTGAGGCCCGATGAGAAATAGTTGATTTGAAGTGTATAGAAATCCCAAGATTTAGCAAGAGGGTGTGATTTTCTGCTCCCGAGCCTAATCCCACCATTCCTCCACCTCTCCTCTCTTATGCCAGTCACATTTTCTAATTAGCTTTCCCTGTGGAGGAAGAAGATGGATTATATTTTAATATCTGGGGCCTAAAATTAGTTTATATTTTAGCAAGTTAGCACTTCTTAGAAGTTGATTTACTCTTGAAGCTGTACAACCCAGTGAGCTCGCAATTAATCATTCTCTTTGGTCTTGTTCTCAAGGAAAAAGAGGCTGCAGTGTCACAGGCTGGATCACAATAGGTAAACACCTAATTTACACTATTTAGAAATCACCTCTCGAGTATTGTACAACACATGACATTCGCTCCCTCAATTGTTCTGTCCTGCTCCAGTTATTAATTACAGCCCACTTTTAACAAAGCGACATTGTCTATGACTAATCATCGACACAGAATGATTAAAGATGTTCCTCGCTTTTTTGAATTACTTGCTTCCCCTTCGTCTGTGTTCATTCATGAGCTACATGTCGCTGCCGTCTGTCGCCTTTTTTTTTTTTTTTTTTTTTTCCTTTTTCTTGGTCAAGAATTTGGTTTGCTGTTATCCGATTACCAGCGTCCTGAGAGGCTTTCACAGGCCCATCCATCAAGGCTAAGGGGTTGAGGGAGAGCCTCGGCAATGCTGCTGCAGTGATGTAAAGCACCGAGGGATTCATGGGATATTAAAAGGTAAGCATGGTTTAATATTGAAAAACAGAAGACTTGCCACGCAAAATAAAATTATGTGATGCTCTCTGATGTAACTTTACAAAGGTGAAGGTGACGGTGGATTTTTTTTTTTCCCCAAACGCGATAAAGGTCGTCTGTTTCTGCAAAACTTCGAAGGGTTATTATTTCTTTAAGATAAAATTCAGCCTTTTTAAAACACAAAACTTGATTGCAAAGCTGCTATAAAATGACACCTACCAAGCACTGCAGGAAAGATGTCATGCTGACCCCCCCCCCCCATAATATGGCTTGAGTGAAATGTGATTGACAGGAGAGCAAGAGGATGGATGCTGTTCTTTACCACACAGCCCTCCCTTACAGCCCCACAGTATGTGGAGAGTATCTCCTAAGCCTGGACCTGGCATTGCTTTTGAGTGCTGTTTGGTGACTGGAGGTATAGAGCGGTGTCGGGAGGATCATCACTGGCTCTCTCCCAGGGAGATGAGCAGCATAGGCCAATTTCATATGCGGGGCTTGGCCCCTGGGTCTGAGTGGAGGTGGGCTGGGTCCACCCAGTATCCTGGCTTCATTAATCATCCCGCCAAGGCTTACCGGCAAACCCCCTCTCCGCCCTCTCCTAGACAACCCCTCGGATTACACATAGCCAGCGAAATGTCAGCCCAAATCTGAGTCTTGATGCAGATAATCATTTCAATAATATTTCTCCATTTGTGCCCCTGATGCCAGGGGAATAAAGCTTTTCCACTGTCAGGTAGCATAAGACTACAGTTGGTGGGAATACTTGACTCTGAGCCAGATGGCTTAGCCATGCTTGCAGCATATGTTCAACAAGCAGTCCTGTGCCAAGCAAGCATTAGGTTTTTATTAATTTGAAGCAGGCAGGAATGCATACGTATATATTTACGTGATCCCACCACTCCTTGCCAACCATCAACCCCAGTGCTCCCTTTAGAAGTTAACTAAACTCTACTGGTGTCTGCAGCAAGAAAAAAACATCATCATGGTTCTTAATAAGTAGTAAGATATTTATAGTGGCCACATTTCTAAAATTACCTGAATTCATGTATTTATGTTGGAGAAAATTAATTACAATCAACACATTTCTTCTTTCCTCTTTTTTTTTTAAGGAAAAAGTTGTTACTAATCAAAGACAATTATAAAGTATATTTATGGCTCTCATATCTGCCCTTGTGGCATGGGTTATTATTAAATTACCATTTAGATGCATGAATATGCTTGGGTCCAAGACAAAAGAAACAGTACTGCATGGGAGGGCAAATTTATTCATTACCACTAAGTTGAACTTCCCTTTAACAGCCCTGTGCTCTGCAATCCTGGGAGTTCTTCTCTCAGTGACTTATGGTAGTGCAGGGGGAGGGGGGGGGGGGGACGGCGCGCCGAAAATGTCAATAGAAATAGTAAGTGTGAGAGGGAAGGCTTGCCTAATTAGTGCCCATTTAGATTTTATGACGGCTCTGAGATCTGCTCTTCCTGACAGAGAGCACTATAGTTGCATATTGTCCTAGCCTGAGGGAACCATAGGAAAATCCAGATTTATTGTACCTATCATACCAGCATATTTCATTTGCCATTATGAGATGCCATCTTGCAATGATGCGAGATTATTTATTACAGATTAAATTGTGGGACCTGGGTGGTTGAGGAACATTTCAAAGTACCATTCCTCTTATTAACTTCTTCATTATCTGCCCCTCTGTGATCTAAAAGCTCCCTCCTTCCTACCTGCGTTAACAAATACATTACTGATTGGACAATGCCTAACTGTTTTTCTACTCTCTGCATTTGTTTCCTAACATTAGTGCTGGTGCACAACACAACTCATCTGTTTCCTCCACTTAGGGCTGACTGTGATTTCATTAAGCCTAATTTCGCATAGAGATGTTCTGTTTCTTTTGTTCAGGTAGATGTTTTTTGTTTTAAAACCGGCAGCTATTCAAAGGCAATGCTCAGTTTTATGCTCGGTATTGTATACTGCATGTGACTCACAAACATCTTGTGCAGTATCTTGGGTTTTAATTATATTGAGGATTATATTTATGTATGCTAAAGGTAGACACTGAGTGTTGCACTCTCCTCCCATTCATTCCTGTTTTGCTCTGCGGTTTCCAGACGCCTGAGCGGTTTTATATATTTTCTGTATTAGGTAGTGTTTATTTACTATGTCCCTTAAACCCCAGGATGTTGGCATTTATCCTATTTACACATCAATAGTATATCTCCATGAAGGCCTTGAGAGTTGCATTTAAGTCATTGTGCGGGGTGGTATTAAAATGTACTCCATACTGTGAGGGGAGCTCGTCAGGGAATAGCTGGGCCCTGGACTCCCATTACCCAGCATAAAAGTGTCAGCCACTTTAATTACATTCATGCCTTCCCCAGTCCATTTTACTGCAGCCGCAATCAGATTTCATGCACAGATCTCATGCCCCCGTCTCAACCATTTGGACATTGCTGGCGGTGAGAAGAGGATCTAACATGATTTTTAGATTTCGCTTTTCTGTCCGTCTATCTGAACTCATGATAAATGACTCAGAGTAATGTTTAGAGGTTAGATATTACAGGTGTTTCCAGCTGGTCATGGATCTTCAGTCACAGGCTGAATGCTGTGTCTGCTGCTCTGTCCCTCAATGTGAATTTGAGTATCTGTCCCTGGAATTGTTGATTAAGTTGGCATACCCAGCCACTAAATATCAGTGCACCCCACTGAGAGTGGAAGAATCGTTTTTACACAGGACGCCCTCAAAGAGAAGGGTGGATGGGGAGGAGGAGGGGGGGGGGGGTAAGGGAGGGTCAAGTTCCACCGGTCAGACTGTTAGCGAGTGCAGAAGAGGCAGTGTCACTTACTGTTTCACGGGGAAGCTTCCTGACCTTCTAGGAGTGAAAGCGAGATCCTCTCTTGTTTATACTCAGCCATGGATCAGTGCGTGGAATATGTCTACATCCTCTCAGCCAATTTCACACAGAGGAGGCGCAGTGTGGGCGGCCGACACAAGCCGTTTCCCCTGGACGATGAGGCCCATCCCTCACGCACGTCCTCTGTCTGTGACTGGAAATGTAGAGACAGACACAGACAGAGGCACTCTACTGCTCCACTGGGCCACAGAACCATCACCTCCCTGGGGACCCTCATGTTGGGACCAGCCCGACTCTGGGTCGTTATTTAAGAGACGAGGAGCTCTCTCAGCCAAACAGTAGTGAAACAATTAAGAGATTTATTGCTTTGGTAGCACTTCCAGGATAATTGTTTGTTTCATTTTATGTTTTATTTCCCCACAGTTAGAGTGCATTTAAATTTTTATTCAAAGTGTACATTTTTACAGTCAGTGTACTGTGCATCATGAAATTGTATCTTATAGTACTGGACAGTCAAACGGGGAAAAACATCTGACTGAGCCTGAGCTAAAAAGCTCTGTTTTCAAATGACAAGGAAATAAGTCCATCTAAAGGTAATTTATAGGCCGAATAAGTGGACATAAAGCACTCAGGTGAATTATCAGAGAAGCCATTAATTACCTCTAATGATTTGAACTTGACAAGCACATTTGCTATAAAAAGTATTTATGATGCACATTAACGTCACGTTTTTCTTAAAACTCAGTTTTTCTCATTGAAAAATAAGCACAAAACAATCCTCCAAACTCTTAATTAAAATATAAGGGATTTAGACCGTTGTGGCTCATTCCAATTTTGCATTAACAATCAAAAGGTAATCAAACCTCAGTCAGTGATCCCACTTCAAAACCACACACTGCTCTTGGATGAAGCCTCTTCACTTCATGCCCAATTGATCTAATTACATAAAGGGAATTCTCTCTCTCTCTCTCTCTCTCTCTCTCTCTCTCTCTCTCTCTCTCTCTCGCTCTCTCTCTGTCTCTCTGATATAGTGGTCCCTGTTAGATCCGGCTGTTCAGTTAATTAAGTCTTCATTCTTTATCACAGTGGTAGACCTGTGAAGACCATCCAGTCTTTCCAGAGCTCTCTTTCAACGCTTTGTCTTGTTTTCAGTACAGCTCGAGGTGAAGCACAGCTCCGACTACTGTCTTATGTTCCTCTATGCTGCTTGCCTTGTAATCAGCGACCCCTGTTTCTCAATTATGGGGTGTGAATTTGGGCTCTTTGGTGACCTTCTCCCAGTGATCCTACTACTGACCCTTCAATAAGAGCGCAGCCTTCCCACCACTGTTTTGTGTGTTGCATTGCATTTTTTTTTTTTCATTTGTGGGATCTTTATGAAGAGGGAAATGAAAGGAAGCGGGTCAGTCGTGTTGTGTTCTCACATCTACCACCTTCAGAGGCTCTGAACAGGGGCTTGGTGTTTACTTTGATTCTATGGAAGGTACACCTTAAGTTCAGGGGTTGGAGGGCAGGAAGCCTCACTCTCTTGTAGGTAATCATATCCAGCTTTGTGCTCCTTGTACCCCGACACTGAGGGTGGCAGCTTAAAGGCTGTCTGGAGCCTTGTTCCACCACCGGACAACACTTTTGATATCCGCAACAGCAGCAAGCTTCCCACACCCGGTCTGTGTGGTCCTGCAGGATTCGGCTCAGCTCTGTGTTGATGTACAACTCGTCTCTGTGGCCGACCACTTTTTTTTTTTTAATGTAGCGTACCTCATTTCCAGCACTCCACGGTTTTAAGATGACATATTAGCCAGCTCCGGGGTGGTTAAAGGTGATGCAAAGATTACAGCTATTTACTGAATTATCTGTCTGTGAGACTACCCTCATATCTCTGCATATATTACCTTGAGCTTGAGTTTAAAGAGCGATTGCTCAGAACAAGGAAGTTAAAGAGGCAATTACATAATGAAATGGGCCATCAATTCTGCTCGTGGCCTTTTTCTCTTTGAACAGAGATGGCCCAGATATCCCTGGTTTAGCTGACCCAGTAGAAGTACAACTGTTTGTATTACACTCTCCTTTATCAAGGGACTAAGAAGCTGCATGGGTCTGTCTGGCTTCTATCTCCGTTCCGTAATTCGGTTATTAATTACACATCCTCTCAGAGCAGCAGCGGCCATTGTATTTACAGCGTTTCCATGGTGACCCTAGCCCATTTATAAGGTTTGTGTCAGTATTAAGACAAGACCTGTATTCAAATGGCCTCCATCTAAATATAGCAGTGCCTCATAATGTGAGGTTATTACAGTGAAATTAACACTGCTCCATTGCAGGCTGGATTATATTACAGACTGGTAATATTAAGCAGTACCGCAGAGAAATGTAGGAAAGACGCTTTTTAGGTTATATTGAACAGTTTGTATTCGGATATTACTGATGTCAAATATTTATATTCTAGATTATATTATATTATTATACTCAGTGAAGAATGAATTACATTATATGTAAAAAGACATTTGATTTTGAGAGAGATCCCTAATAATGACATAGTATTTATAAAGTAATTACAAGTATAGCTAATTTTAAACTTATCATTATGGGATAAGTTTAGTAATTAACCGATGTTTACTAATAATTATACAAAAATGTATTTGTAACTTTAACAACATTGTATGGCATAACGGTAAATATATCAAAACATTACAATACCAAAGATCATACCAAATACCAAACATTTACTTTGAAGGTATGCATTAATTAGTGGTAGAAAATAAATCTAAATGTTCTTATTTGAAGTGATTCCCTATCGTTTACTACACCTAGATGTATGTTTTGCAGATGTGCAGATTAAAAATTAGTTTTATGCAAACTGAACAAAGTGGACACCTTTACATATTTAAAACTACTAAATATAGATAATTACATTTTTGTACCAACCATACATCATAATCACAATTTAAAATGTAATTATTGTACTGTCCCATGTAGTGCATATGACAAACTCTACGTATACATTTACTAACTTTCTGCTCATGTAGGCTTAGTATCATAGTAACATAGTATCAGTATAGGTAGTAGCACTCTCGGCACCCTGTTTCTCCTCTGTTCAGCTCAGTATGAAGGTTTCAGTTTGTCCTTCTGGTGTGGAGAGTTCAAGAGTAAGAGTCCGGGGCTCTTATTCGGGCCCAAACAGGACCCACACCTTCTGTCACAGCCTCCAGCCCTGGGCCCGACGGCAACCTGCTGCCAGGCCTATGCGCGCTGCCAGTTGTAGTTTTTAATTGGCCATCTGGGGAAAGCTGGATCTAGTGGCTGGATATTAATCAGTAAATTAACCCAGCCATAATACAGCTCCCTCCCAGTGGAAGCCCGGCAGCTGTGGGCAGAGAAAAAGAGAGCGAGAGCGCAAAAGAGAGATGAACCATAGGCTGAAGAGGCTGAAAAGGGAGGCTCCCGAATGGGCTGGCCCGTGATTGAACATATCCTCCATGTCCCTTGCCACGTTCCCCTGTCTGCAGCGCCGCTGACCCCCAATTTGTGCGACAATCACATGGAGGATTATCTCCAGCATGTCAGTGCAGATGTCACAGGTACTTCCTCTCACTAAGGACAAAGCTGCAAATTCAGAGCGAAAGCCTGCGTTTCTGGCCAAAACAGACAGTTGTATTGAAAGCTGGAGTGATTGGAGGGAGAGTGCTCTGCAAAAGTTCAGGGGGAGGTTACTTCTGCAAGGTCTTTCTGTGTGGAGAACAGTTATATATATATGTGTGTGTGTGTGTATGTGTGTGTGTGTGTGTGTGTGTGTGTGTGTGTGTGTCATTAGTGTATTTGACTGACTGGAATTGCTGGTGGTCCCCAGAGTTAACCAATTAAAAGGCTAATGAATATACAACAGCTAATTATTATAAGCTAAATTATCATATCCTGTGCTTACGGTTTCATCACTGAGTTTGGACATACTGAGAATAGTAACTAAATTAGCACACAATGCTAATGAAATGAACGATGCCATCCACTGTAAAAATATACAAATGGTTGCGCTATTATGCTTATTAATGCACATCAAAATAAACAGGTGATGCTTTTCTGATACTTTCATACACTTTAGGGTGGGAAATATGAATACGATTTCATAAAATGCGCTGATCTATTGAATTAATTACCCAACAAATCAAGTCAATTTGTCTAACACTGTCATGAAGTCCTTCGCATTCATTTGCAGCATTACTCACAATGGCCTAATGCAACCAAAGATATTAAAGAGTTACCTCTGGAGAAACAATAATGCAACATCTCTTCTAGTTGTGTCCCGTTATATATCGTCATGTCGCCCGACCCGGTTTAGTAGAAGAAAGGTTGCATGAGAAAATCTCAGTGAGTCTTTTTATGAACCTCGAAAAGCCAGTTTGAGTGATTTTTCTTAAGCAAACCGCCGATCGGCTCCTTGTGACAGTCTCGGCATTAAAAAAAGACAAAACAGCATAGCAGCAGATGTCACAATACATCACAGGAAAGCAATGTCAACCACTGACCCACTCTACATCTAATATATTCATGCATAGCAAACACAAAGACTGAAACCCGTGCGGCGGCGCATGCCATCTGACCCTGCGGAGAGCTTTTATGGTGTGATGTCATCACGCCCCATTGTCATAAATGAACCACCTCACTTCTCTGCCTGCCTGTCAATAAATTTTCAAGGGGCCTCGGTCATACGTCCCCACTCCACTGTGCTCTAGATGGACATGAAATAATTGCCATGCAAAGAGTTGCACGTTTCCCTTTCTAATTTTAAGGGTCAACAGCATTTTAATACAATTTTAAACACACACACAGTGTTTTTTATGATGCATGTACAAGCGGCTTTTGATAGCTTAACCAGCCAACCATGGTTAAAGAGAGAAACCATTGCAGCTGCTTCCAAGACCCACTTAATTTAGTCCCCTGACCCCGGTTCACCTGAGTCTGCATGGAAATCATAATGCAATTCAAGTGTGAAGAAAAATGATATAGTGTGTATTTACCCCAAATATTTATGCAGGGCCTAACAGTCATGCTTACTCCTAATAAAGGGAAAGTGATGCCTTGTAACATTGGCGGTGCTGGGTTGCTGCTACATTGCCTGAGGCCATTGTTTCCTCCATTATCATTTTCATTGGATTCTATACAGGGCAGTGTTTCCAGTGTTTAGAATGACTGCCTCATATACTGTAGGCCTTAGGTGTTTTACAGAGCTGTTTGGGATATTGAGAGATTTCTTTTAGAAATTTTTACTTTATTGTCAATAAATGTTGTAACATTTGTATTCATTTATCTGAGGGACACATGATACATATTCCAGACCAACATTTACAGACACCCTATAGAAAATATATCTCCAAAAAATTACTGCTATCCATCCGCAATAGGAGCAATAACATCCTCGGTGTTAAATCACTATTTCCTACCCAACGGAGGAAATAGTGATTTACTATGACTGTGTATGATTACTAGGTGTTTTTTCCCCCTACCATATTCTTATGTCCGCTCACTGTTGCAGTTCACCCAAACTGACAGCTACTGCGGGGGACCAACAATGTGTCTAATGCACAACATCCCCGCTATCTGATGATACCAAACGCTACCTGAGGGATGAAAAGCCAAGTGGAAAAACACAATAGGATCAAAGAGGAAATCCTCAGTACAGTTACACCTCTGAATTGGATTGTTATTCTGCAGTTCAGTTCCTTAAGAAGTGTGTCAATAGCTATTAGCTCCCTAACAAGGGGATCAGGTGAGCCCTGTACCAGCGAGGCAAAGCTCCCCAAGGCACAATCATGTTCTATATTTCCAGAGAGGAGGTCTGCACTGTACTCTGGGCAGCAATCTTCCAGACGCCTATTAGACTACTGTAGCTGTATAAAGAGTCAAGCAGAGAGGGTGTCTCATCAGTGCTGATAACAGGGTATCTGGTCAAGTCATTAGCTCTCCTCTTATTGAATTCCTCCAGCCAAATAGACCAAATGAAGCTAAATAAAGCTATGAGGAGCCTGCAGCCCATTAATATGCTGCCACCTCGCTCTCTTCCTCCCAGAGCTGCAGACATGCACTGCCGTTCTCCCGTTCTTTCTCACCTTCTCTCCCTCACATTCCCCCTTTTTTCTCCCCCTCTATCCATCTCTTTCCACTCTTTCCTCTTCTGTCATTCTCAGCTTGTCTCTGCTTCTCTCCTCTCCCTCCCTCGCCTCCTTCCTTCTCTCCTCCCTCACTTTCTCCTTGTCTGGGGGCCCTAATGGCGAGCATGTACAGCGGCTCTGACACCGTCACATCTGCTGGCAGAGAGGGTCTCTCCCTCACCACACAGCCTGCTAATGAGATCTTCCCCCATTTAATTAATACCATAAGAATTTTAATTCTGACTGAATCAATTTAATGTGATGTGATTTTGTCAGCTCTATTCCCCAAGTAAGGAAAAAAACAGAGCGGGCCCTGATGCTTATTACATACATCATTTCACGGGCCCTGCATTCCCTGCTGACTTAAACAAATTCTAATTAAGACTAATTAAAGCATCATTTATGAAAACGCTTGTGATAGTTATGCAAACATTCTGGGTGGGTATGCTCTGCATGATAATTACCCCCCGGTTTAAATTAAGACCTGCTCCCTGGCAATTATGCTAGCCACACACCAGCACCTCATGGAAAACGTTCTTTATTCAATTCCTGCAATTAAATATGAGAGCTGACTCCTGAACTTTCCGCTTAGAATGCATTTTATAAGAAGAAAAGGATGATTATGCATTGTTGTTTTCCCCTCTCTCAGGTGGAGTAAATGGAGCCAACCCAGTGTTCTGTATCAGAGTTACATTGGGGTTAAAGTGATGATCATAAAGCAGCCAGCGGTGACTGATATGCGAGGTGACACCCGCTGCCTTTGGATGAGGTGATTAGCCTGTGTTTTCTAGGTGAGTTTTTGTCACGTTAGTGCTGGTTAGGCAGATGTGAGCAGATGCACTGTCTTAGATCTCCACCTCCACTCACCAGTCACTTTCACTGAACTGCTTCAAACGCACAGCACGCCTGTACACTATGTTTTTGTGATGTGCCTTAATTTGGCTCTTTTCTCAGACCAGAGTTAACACCTTTCTAAAAAAAAAAAAAAAATAGTGGGTCAGTGCTAGCTCAGTGGATGAAGCAAGGCACCAGCAAGCTTAAAATAATATCTCAACATTTTGTGAACTGTGCTTCCGTGATGTAAAGATCCCAAGCAATCCTTTCTCCTACAAATGACGTTCTCATACAACTAAAATGAACATAAACACATTTCCCCCTGGATTATGGTCGCAGTTAGAAAACTACTACAAAACTACTTAGATGGGTTTAGTAAAAAACATCATAGTTTGGCTTAAAATGAAAAATAAATTGAATTGAACGAAACAAAAGGCAACGAAAGTACTTGGTTATGTTTATGAGAGAAAAGTGCTTAGTTTACACAGGACACAAACAGCAGTCTCCTGGGTGATATGTGTATATACACATATATACATATATATATATATATATATATATTTGTGTGTGTGCATATATGTTGTCAGATGTTGGCCTCCATGTTACATACAAGGCTGAGAAATGGCGACAGCATATTATGAGGACAGAATTTCCCCGCTTTAAATCACTGCGCTGATCCAGTTGCTTATGTCAGCTGGCTGTTAATAGACATCCTGCAGAACGCCGCCTCTTTATCAGGCTTTTAGCAGGAGTTTACAGTGTGACGTCATTACAACTATCAGATCTGTTGATATTGCAGCACACTCCCAGCAATACATTGTTCCACAGTGCTGACGACCAGGCTATTCTTACTTTATTGGCACTATTTAGCACGCTCCAGACATATTAATGACCCTGAAACTGTAACAGCGCTCTATCAATAGGTAAAATAACATGTTTATCTGAGTGATAGACCCATCTGTCTTTTGCAGGTGTTTCTGACTTTATTCAAGCAGCTTGTCCCGTGTACAAGTACAATTGCTCAAGTTAAGTACAATTTGTACTTAATACTTCTACTCCACTACATTTCAGATGAAAATATTAAAGTTACTTTTTAAGATTTTACTTATAAAGCATACAATCAGTTTATAAAATCTGATGCACTGTTATTGTATATGAAATACTTAAAATTGGTTCCACTTTGACCATTAAATGACCTTTTAATCCTTTAATAATAATAATAATCCAGTAATACAATAGTATAATGTTGACAGGGGCTAGTCTGCAAACATATTTCCTCCATACATTGTTTTTATATACTTCTTGAATGCAGGACTTTTATGGATTATAGTTTTCATGTGAATACTTCTTCCACCACTACCCATGTAGGCTTTTCACGCTCCCCTGTATCTGTTCAGCTGTCCACCTATTACTCCCATCTTTCATGATACAAGATATTTTGATACCTTGTGTGAAGCCTTACAAATCAAACGATGAACAGATGTGAAGCACTGATTTTAGTGCGGTAATTCTTCATAGTTTTAAATGCTTTTAATAAAGTTATGGCTTCACTGCGCTCAGATGGTTCAATGCGGTGGTGTTGTTTATATGTTTGCACAACACTTATCACTTCTGTCATGTTTGTTTACTTTTCTCGGTGTGTTCGATTTTGGCACCGGCGCAGCGTTATTGCGTTTTACTTCACGAGAGGCAGCTGGTTCAATAAGATGAGAAAAAAACGGACCCTATTCCCAAATCAGTTGCTGGTGAGGTTGAGGGAACTGGAGCAGCAGGGAGCAGACCCCGGTTCCACCCACGTCCTGTTCTACGTGCGCTGCCTCTCCCTGTACATGCAGATGGCACAGCGCTCCCAGATTTCATTTGAGGTAATCTAATCCCTCCACTGCTCCCTCTAGAAAGGAGGAGTATTAGCAGCCATATGTCAACCAGATTTGTCAGATTATTCATTACAATTAATTGCTGTTCCACTTAAGGCCTTTAAGGCTGTGAATTGCTCCGAAATCTATTGCAAACACAAAAATTATGAGTAAAAGACTTTGGCCCTGTCATTCAAATTTCAGGCTGACCTTTAGCGGAGCTTGGCTTTTCTGAGGGAGTGCAGGAGAGAGAGCCTTTCTAATTGGTGTTACTTCAGCTTTTTTTTTTTTATTTTCCATCTACAGGTAGAGCGTCGGTCTCTATTGACAAGGAATACAGGGAAGACTGTTGTGCCAGTCAAGAGTGATTACACCTACTGTCCACTGAAGTCCACTGTTTACTTTTTGTTGCAGCCCCCGCTCCACTAAATATACTTACATATTGGTTATATTCACATGTGCAATTTGTTTTGCTTATTGTTGGGATGCAGTAACACCATAGTTAGCTTTCTGCACACTGTACACTGTCAACTGAATTTCAATGTGGACCTTTTTCGAAGGTTGGCTGCAAGGCAGCCTAATAGCCACCTGAATTAATGTGCTGTCCAACGATATGAGCCATAATACTTTGGTGATTAATGTTTCACTGGTGCTCTGCTTCCATAGTTAGGGCTCAGACCCCAGAGATAAACTATTCACTACATACTCAAATCACATTCAACCAGCACACAGAATCACATTGAATTCTAAATCACATTTCTTATTTGTGTAGTTTGATTTATGAACTTTTTTTATGTAGAAAAACTGACTAAAAAATATTGATTTTAAATCCCATTAGCCCAAATCACACCAAGTAGTCCTTGTGGTAAAAGTCACAGCAAATTACAACATTATGATTGACTATGATTATGATTGAAACCCATGGGGCTGATTCATTGCTGATGATGTATTTTGGTTAATTATGGAGTTAAGGCACTAGAGGAGTGACTTTAAGCCTGTCTGATTGGCCCACTTAATTGTGCTTTATGAGATCGGGCTTACCGAGCAGGGCTTAGAGACTCAGTGTTAGGGCTGAAGTAGGAGGAGAAAATCTCTCCCAGGTCATATTACTCAGGCCAGAGTTAATGAGAAGGTGGAGGTAAGAGAATCCATCACCATATCAATCTGCACCACCTCTCCTGTCACCTGCACTCCCGACTCTTTTTTATCTTTTCCACATTAATCACCATTAGCATGATACAACATTGTCATATTCCTACTTACACTAGATCTATGTCGTTTATGTTGTTTAACTGAGAAAACTAATTAATAAAAGATTTTTAATAAGCGTTTTTTTTTAACATAGTACACAGTTTGTTTTACATAATTGCTATTATTGTGTATGAATCAGGAGAAACAGGCCGATCTATTGCTCATCATTAATCACAGGCAGGAGAGTCCATATGCCTCTGTCTTGTTTCTTATTGTACTCGGCGGCTCAGGCTGCCTCATGTGCCTCGGAGCAGCTCAATGAGATCTGGTATCCACCTGTATATTGGGAAAAGGAGGCGTTGAAATATTTCAGATTCCCCTCTACACTCGCGGTGCCTGGCGGATCGATGCTCTAAACGCCGGTTGCCTGGCCTCGTCTCATCACTGTACTCCTGCCGACTGACACATCCTCATTATATTACAATACTGTTGCCACTAAAGGTCATTCTCCCAGAACATAATCACACAATCAAAACCACAAACTTCATATATCAAGGAGACAGTAAATAGCCTCAGGGTTTATTTTCTACTGCCACAGGAATGCTTTCGGTCTATTCATAAACTGAAGTTGGGGTGACTTGATTTCAGATCACATAAACATGGCAAAGGAAAGAAAAATCATTTTATTCAGACGTCCTAAATAATTCTAGATATTCCGACTACTGCCTGTACTTATAATCTGTTTGTAGCGGCAGCTAAAACTCTTGTATTTTAATCTGATATTCAGTCTGAAATGGCAAAGTCTCTTATAAATGAAGATTTTAGCCATCAGATTATACTCATTGAAGGAGATGGCTGTTGTGTCCAAGTTGCTAATATTTTCCTTTCCTCTTCCATCAGGAGTAGGTTGTCATGAAAAGAAGTGTCAAAGCAAAAAAGAAAAAAAAGAAAAGAAGAGCGGAAACACACCCCTCTCCTCCATATTACCATAATGAGGAAAACACACTTAGTGGGCCATGACCTGATGTCATCTGATTATACCCATGATTAATGATATCCTTTTACCAAAACATGCCACTACTGTAACTGTCTGGGACTAAAAGCAGCAGATGGTAATGTATTCATGCTTTCAGTATGTGATCTTATATCTGGCGTTAACAAATACGTGCATGTTTAACACTATGCTATTGTTTTTAGTGGAATCTTCTCCAGGAGACATTTTTTTTTTTTTTTTTACTCTGGTCCATATAGGGTTTTTATGAGCTTGCTGTGTCTCTGTGCTTGTTATGAAGACCTTTTTATGAGCTATAAATGGCCTAAACAGCCCGCACCATCTGTTGTAGATTTAGACCAATTCCGTTTTCATATTAGGTCCAACTGTGGATACATGTGCACACTGGTATCATTTTTTTTTTTTCAATACAGAAAAAGCCTTTGACGTACAGTCAGGTGCAGTCCCTAATTGGTCAGCAGTGTACAGTGAAATAACAAACTGCGGTTGAAACTTCCTGCTCCTTCTGGTGTGAAGATGATCTTAATAATGGTACAGTATCCCAGAGAGAGAGCATTGCTTGCACAGCTTTGAAGCGTCTTGTTTTGCACTCAGACTCCAGTCTCCAGATACTAATGTCCAGTCGATGACTCAGTTGAACATATTTTCCTCTGTTTTTTTCCTCTGTCCAGACGCCATGTCAACAAAGCCGCCAGTGTTGCGCCGATGTAGGAGCTACAATGTCAGTCTGTCTGCTTAATTGCGAGTGGGATGAATGTTAATTTACTCAGTCAAGAACCCTCTTTGTAGCACTTTTATAGCCCAGAGGTGTAGATTTACATCTTAGGGATACAATGAGTTTTAGCTTGTGGAAAAAAGGGGGGGGTATTAGGGCCCACATTCCTCCACCTCCCACTGCATATTGTTCTATTGTATGTGAACACCTCTCAGAGCAGGGTAGGTGTTGAAGATGATGGGGAGGGGGGGTCATCCTGACCTACAGCTGAACTTGGGCAAAATGCACTCTCTACTTGCTCAGTCTGCACGGTCGAATGCACTGAATAGAAGTGATGTAACCGTGCACAACACACCTGCCAACACAGCACTGTTTTGTCTGTAACGCACTGGCTGGTGTCTGAATGCGCTATGTGCATTTCTGGCTCTTCGAGTTTTGTTTTTAATCACTGAAATGGAGCTGCAATGTTATACTGTAATGGACAAATTGAATTCTCGTTTGAACAGTTCAGACGTTTTGTGCGACTCTCAGGGAGATCTACTTCGCTAGTACAAAGTGTAGTACTGTGTAATTATAAGAGAGGTGGTCCTGGCCTCGGGGGATTGCTGCTAGATTTCACCAGAAAGGTTCCTGTGCACTACATGAATATGCTCAAGAAATCCGCCCCGCATTTGTGTATTGGGCTGTCAAAAAATTAAATGAAAAGTCATTCTAATAGGCGACCCCTGGCCTATTTCATATTTCCTGTCAATTATGAAAGTATGAAGTCATGCATAGTTATGAGGCATGGGCGGGCCTATTAAAATTCATAAATGATTTGTGTTTATACCAGGTTACTCTAAACCACTTAATTCCACGTGGTCATGTAGAACTAATGCTGCTCTCCACTGTATACCTTAAGAAGAGGCAGGTGCATTGTGTTTCTCCCAAATTTGTGATTTCCAATTTTTACATTGAAAACCTTTGTTCTTGCTTTCATATCGACAGCATTCAACAACGTTTTCATAATCAGTTGTTTGTTTAAAGCCAGAAGCTGCATTGGAAGAACTCTCTTGCCAACTGACACGACAATGGGCTAATTGTTTTCTGTAAATTATACCTTCCTCACCAGGAAACGTTTTGCGGACCTCTTGGGCTCTTGTGTAACTCAGGTGTGTGTAATTACAACTCTTAAGGTCAGCCTTTCACCAGGATGAATTAGTGAAAACCACTTAAGGGCATGGATCCAAACGCAATTATCTTTGTTAATAGATCTGCTCTTCAGTGGTAGAAGATGATTCAGAAAGCAACTGATTGACACAAAACATGACAAATTTTAACATTGTCTCACAATGTCTTAATTTGATATTTCTTTTCCATGGACAAAACATGACGCATAATATCCAAACAGTCCTTTCATTACTCCAAATTCCCGACATATGTTTGGGTATTTAATCCTGAATGCCAGTGTAAATACTGGCTTGAAATACACAAACACTTGATTTGTTTTCTCTCTCACCATGTGGGGCCTGGTGCGAGATATTGATCAGCGCATATCCTGGTCAATCAGACTAAATGATTGCTCCCTCTCCTGCTGGCTGGAAGGCATGAGGGGGATTCGGAGGAAACCGAATTATAGCAGCCCAGATATGAGCTGCCTGGCCACTGATAGTTCCCAGCAGCTTCATGGAACTGAGCAATGCAAATGTACAATAAACAGGGCCTAAGCTGGTGGAGGCCTTTCAATCACACAGGGGCAATAGTTCAACCCCCGCCATGCATAATCCCAGCCTTGAAACCCCTGGGACTCCAGCCTCAAACCTGCTCAATGGCACAAAGATATTAGATAGCCATATGTAGATTCACTAGGTAAACAGACTCTCATGATAACACAATACGCTCTCTTTTCTACCAGGAATATATTTGAAGCAAAATTCTGCTTTCTTCTGAGGGGAGGCTCAAATTGAAGGCTTAGCTTTGCGCCATCAGAATTCGATGCAGCTGTTTGCTTTGTTTAACATCCTTGATATATCTCTTGCTGAGAAGAAATTGGTATCTCTTCTTTGTGAATTAAGTTTCCTGGGTGTTTGCATTATACACCGGGGCTAGACCGAAGAGTGGCCGATAGAGGGCCTGTTGAGAAGAGGGGGTTAATATGTGTTTCGATGAATGTAAAAAAAAAAAAAAGCATGCTGAAACTGAGAAAATAAAATACGAATGGTTGAAGAGTAGGTCGATTTGGATGCTGGTTTTAGCATCAAGAGTCACTTGATTACATCTTAAATGGTTTCATTCTAACAAGATAATTACTTAATTGATTTAATCTGGCTAAAGTTTATCCCGTGTATGATTATTTGTGTACAGCATTTGACATTTATTGTTGGTGTCTCCCCTCAATGTTTCAGCTCATGAGGTTAATCCTTTCCTGGGACATGTTTATTCACTCCGTCATTCACTTACACACACGTATACAGCCCACACTAAAAATCATTCATACACAGACCTGTATAAAGACACGCACACATGAGCAGTCGCTCCCTTTTTCTGACACATGCATTCACCAGAGAAGCTCATATGGAGATAAATGACAAGTGCACACACACACACCCACACACGTATACACACGCATACAGCGGGAAGAGTGTCTGTCTATACGTGGGGGAGGGTGAGTAGGGACAGAGGATAGGAGAGAAGGATGGGGTGGAGGGTGATGGGGGAGGTTTGGGGGATGTTGACAATGTTGTCCAGGTCTGTGCAACCCCTCCTCCCTCCTTCCCTCCCTCCCTCTCTCGCCAGCGGCTCGGCAGTCCCAGCAGGAGCCACTCCAGCCTGGGGAGAGGGTCCTTCCGGCCAGCGGGGGCTCCAGATAGAGGGGGGGGGGGGCACAGAGCGAGGCAAGACACGGGCCACTTTAGGCTTGCATCACATGATCCATGTGAAAGGAGGCGACTGATGAGGAGCTGACACCGATCATCCGTTCTGCCCGTCCATTATGTCAGATAGCGTGAAGTGACAGGAGCACGACGTCTTCAAAATCCAGTAGATCAACCTCTTTTTGTTTGCAACAAATGTAGCAGAAATAGCCACAGGAGTCCCAGATAGGATATGGCTAAGTTGTTCTGAAATAGCTCTCCTCTACTGTGATTGCCAGTTTTCTCACTTCTAATTGCTTTTAGAGTTGACTCTTTGAATTTCAAACCTATACCACTGATTTGTCCGAGCAGTATATCTGTGTATTTGCTGCTAATGATGCCTCTGAGGTGCATTTTATTTTGTCACAGATACAGTGCTGTAATTAAGTGGCTCTCAGTCCTGCTCCTCAGTACCCAGAGTGCCGCTTGTTTTCAGTACTACTAGATACTTAATTTCATTCAGCTGGTGTTCCAGGTCTAAATCAGTACCTGATTACATGACAAAAATGAAAACCAGCAGGGCTCTGTATCCGAAAGGACCAGGAATGAGAGCAAACTCTCTTCACAGTAGAAAGCAAAATGCAAATCAGATCATTTAAAAAGTAACCAAGTTTGTTAATTTTAAAAACTTGTCTGTACTTGCTGAGGGCATGAGAGAGAAGCTGGAGGCTGTTCCGTGTGGCGCAAACACATGTGAGCCTGTTCAGAAATGTAAGCACTCGTGAGTAAGAGATGATAATGATGGGATAATAGGAATCTATTAGTCCTTTAGTTTCTGTATGCCTAATAATTAGATTAATTGAATGACACTCATTTAGAGAAAATGAGAGACCCAGTGGTGTTAATTCAACCTGTGTTTCCAGATGCTCATTTCTAAACAGCCAAGTGAACTACCTAATCATAATCCCACCATCTGGGAATTCCCCTCCAAGGCAGCAATAGGAGATGGTGCCATAATACGTTTTAAAGATATCGACTGATGGTTGCCTGCCACTAAACATATTGAAGCAGCCGTTTAGCCTCTCCAGCTAACAAATAGGGGGTAAAAGTGAGTGCCTTGATTATTAACTCTTCCTTCATTTAGGGCACGTAATGCTAATTTCTGTCTTTTATATGAAGGTAAATATGGTTATTATGGCAGTGTTAATGATTAGCATATCTCACAGGTGTAATTCTCTAGAAGTATCGCTCCCAGACTTCTTTCCTTCAGTAAAAATCACTCGATGCCATGCCAACAAAGATGGGAAGACTGACTAATTTATCCCCAAATTTGCACCATGTACAAAAAATCATGCAAATGAACCGGGTTCTCATTTGGAAGACACAGCATTTGGGTGACATTAATCAAAGAAAAATATGCAGACAAAGGTGACAGTAATCCCAATACTCAAGTATAAGTGGCACAGCTGTGATTTCGCTCACTGTATAGTTGTACAGTACCTGCATGGACTGGAGCAAAAATGGAAATTCTATACATTATAAAACCACCTCCTCTCATTATTTTTATTTTAGCTCACAATGATCAAGTGGCTATGGACTTCAAAAAAAAATTTCACACTTAAGTTCTCATGCCTTCCAATTACAATAAAGTAATTACATGTATCTGTTGGTTTTTCCATTATCACTTAAAGTTGGCAAGAAGTAAAAAGAAATTCCATCTTGTCAAGAAAGAGCAAATCTTATTACCTATTTGAAAATGAACACGTAGTTGTGTAGCTGAGGTAAGATATAAGGTGCTTGAGGAAAAGTTGAGGGAATTCAAATAAATTGACAGTTAAATGCAGGAGATATCTGTCAAGATTAATAGTGCGGGTTCATATATGTTTTTCAATTTGGTTAATGATGATTAATATAGACATATGATAATTGTAATTATCTCCACTGCCTCTTGCTCTGTACACATGTGTATCTTCATTAGCTTAGTCAGCCTATAGATATAGTATGGCCATGTACAATTCCTTGGAGTGTGAAATTTCCCAACAGTCGTCTCAGTGTATGTGAGAGCAGTGCAGTGCCACAGCCCCAGCTCACCTAAGCTCTCGACTGAGTTGTAGTGCAACGTAGCCTAATCCCCCAACAGAGCCGCCAAGCCAGCCTGCAAACAGAGCTCTCTGCTGGCTCTCTCTGCGTGGAGGGAGCAAACCAACATCATAACAAAGGGTGTTTATGGAAAAATAGATGCTGGCGCAGCCGACCAGAAAGGGCTTAGCAGTGAACAGTCCCCGCTCCCACCTTTATCCTTCACCGTTCACATTGAAATGCAAATATCAAGGCAGGGTTTCCACCCGCGTGCCACTCACAAATTGAAAAGCAGTTTTTATCTATGCAAATGCAAGCATGGTAATTGAAGTTAATCAATCAATGCTAGCTTTCACTAAAACCTTGAACATGATTGAATAAAGTAATTATCATTCAGGAGAAAATGATGAAGTTGTAGACAGCATGAACCTTATTAAAGGAGGATTTTGAGTCACAATGGCTTAATTTAGCCAGCAGCCCCCTCTGTGTCTTCTTCCTCTTCTCCCCTCTGCATCCCTCCTTTCTTACCTCTGTGACTCAAGCAGAATAGTTCACTGTTAAGGATATTTTTCATTTTTTAAGGGGTGTGAAATATGCCCAAATCAGACCACTTATGGTACATGGCACAAGGTAACTCCGGACGGAAATATTTATTTCAGATTTACAACTGTATTACTTTTTTTCCCCCACCATTGTCACATGGAGTAACAGTCACATTTTGTGCTCTTTTTGAGACAATCATGCACCCCTGCAGCACCAGTTTGTATCTCTCACATATTAACATTCAAATCACAGAGTTAAGCATCCAATTTCCCCCAAAATAGTTACCAGGTGAGCTTTGAAAAATCTTTTAAAACTGTTTTTAAGATATTTCAAAAACCTTAACATTTTTTTTAAAAATGATAAAAAATACAGGTCACCACGTTTTTTGTAAAACAAAGCAAATATAATATTTTGGTAAAAAAAAATGTATATTAGACATTATACAGGAACATGACATATTATGAAATTTATATTCTTGGTTCATATTGGTGAAGATATTAGAAATCTTTTTAACTTGCAGCGAAGGGAATTCTACAAATACCTGAATCGAATCTAGGTAATTATTTTTCAGGAAATCAGTTTCTTCGCTCAGTGATGTGCATGTAACTGTAAAACACGAGAGGCACAAACTGGGGTTAGCGTCCTTGATGCTTCTAAAATACTGTATTTACATCAGTAGGTATGTTGCAAAAAAACAACAACTCACAATTGCCAGTGGAGACATGTTAAATGTAGACCTTGAAGAAGAGTATCGTCTCCTCAGAGCTTATCCACACTGACCGGACCCGAACCTTCTCTGATTCACACTTGATGTATCTGTACTTTGAAGGTAAAATGACACTTGTACATAATTGTTGAGGTTGGGGATAAAAAAAAGAGGGAGATATCAGTGTCAGCCATTTTCAAATGAAGGCTTCTCCCCCCCCCCCCCCCCCCCCCCAGCCTCCACCTGTCAGACAAGACACTGGTAATTGAGACTTCCAGTGTGCTGTGGCTGGCTACCTTACTGGGCTCTCCTGGCTGCTCTCCTCATGGCAGGGCTAGTTAAAGGCCTCTTCGGTTTGTCACAGAGTTTAATATGCACCCTACATAATTATGCAGGATTCACAGTGCTATCAAACTGCAATTCAAATTAGTTCAGGATTAAAGGCACAGAACAGTACTGGTTCCTTAATTGCATTGTACTGTGCTGATCACATTCAAATACCCATTACTCATTCCCTCTGCGGAGCAATAAGTCAGAGGGATTAATACTGAGGCAGGTGACAGGGCCAAGCCATTAAAAGGCAGTTATGCAGAAAGCATGGCTGGTTTTATTCACGTTAATGAAATCAGCGAAATGAAACTGTAATAGATTTATCAAAGCTCAGATGGATTTGCAGTAAATCAGTTTGATTCAGGCAATCAAACTGGACAATGGAGATAGTTTTCAGCTACAGCAGTGGATATCAGGCAGCAGCATGTGAGAAGTGCTGATATTCTTCTTGTGAGGATTTGGTGAACACCCGGTGCCTAGGCCCTATTCCCAGAGCTGGGCCTGCTCATTTTTGTCAGCTAAATGGTGCCAGTGACTGATAAAACATACTGCCTTCCAGTTAAACACCATATTCTTCTACCCCCTTCTCTCATCCCAGACTCTGTCTCTCTCCCCCTCACTCTCCTCTTCAATTTATGGACCGTGTGTTGCTGATTCTGGCTTGTTATACAGTGCACAAGCCCATGAATTAGAACCTAAATTCACTTACATCAAACGGATTAGTGTTGAAATCCATCCGTCTGAGCTTGTCTCATGGCACAGGGCTTCAAGTAGCCGTCCAACACAGGACGCTAACTGGACAAAACATTCGAGAAAATATATTTAGCAATTTAAAGGAAATTCTCAGATTGAACATCGTTTGTCAACACCCCCTATTTAGCATCTATAAGCAGTATAAAATATGTAATACATATTTTATAACACACTATAATGTAGTTATGTGTTTATTAATGTACAGTATTTGACAACTTTTATAATTAATCCTATTTAGACATATTTTATTAAAATTATGTTAGACTGTATTCTCATCGAATAACTGTTTGTACAGCAGAGGACTTTAAGTAAAGTGTTAGCATAGTTTACCATGTTATTTAAAATGAATCAAATAGTTTTTCAATCAGAAATTGAACCAGTTGACAAATCAGTTAAGTGGCATTCTGCATGCAATGGTAGAACAGCCTGTAGTTGCAATGAGAGAATTACACCAGCTATGCCAGTTTTTCCCCCCGAAGTCCTGCCTTACACTTTTTCAATGTACAAATGGTTAAATGACCTGAGCTCAAACGACATTATTTTTAAATGTGTTCTTAATGAGTCGTCCACTGTACAGTATAAATTCCAATTACATCCAATTAACCCCAATCAGAAGCACCTCATCCCTTGTCTCTTTTTTATTTAATGGTTCGCTGCTGCTTCAACCATTGATTAGGCTGAATGAGCAGCACTACTAAATGACCACCTTGCAGGAGACGAGCTGTTAGCCTTAATAGAGACAGCCTGGCCATTACACCTCTGTGTGCACAGTCCCCCTCTTTTAACAGGCTAGATCAACTTTCATATTGGGGTCTGACGGCCTCGATCCAGGTTGATTTTGACTTTAGCCCATTTGCTTCAAGGGAAAATGTTAAGTAGAAACCTCCCATCCATGAACACTAGCCCATTATTTTCTAATTACAATGCATTTGGGTCTTGCAGTAGGTATGCATGATTATACACAACGCCTTTTGAATGTGTACACAGTGGAGGTGTTCTTAAAGCAGTCATGGAGCCAAATGTTACTGTGTGAATAACCTTGTGTCTTACTCAGTATTTAGAAATACACTCACAAAATTAAAAGAGATACAAATGAGATTTGGGCAATGTGCAAAACCAAAAATATGCTTTTGATAACAATATGAATGTAAATGATTCCGAAGACAGTTTGAGGCTGTTTGCGATCACAGCAGCTTACTTTATTTCCCGTTGCTTTGGTCAGGATCAAGACAAGACTCGGCCCAACTGCAAGGGAGACACAGTGAAGATTAGAAATAAAAGCATAAATCCATTGAACATGAAGCATCCTCGAGTGATAAAACTGGCAGCAGACGCTCGGATAAGCCCCCCCACATACTCAGTCTTGAGAATTTCCCTGTTTGTGTTCTTTTGAGGAGTTTGCATTGCACAATACCCACATGGATAGCCACAACAATCTGTAGATTAAGCCCAACAAAAGTATGCATTAGAACTCCCCAGCTGAAACAGTTTCATAAGTGCATTCAAAATACAATTCCCTCATAATTTGAGCTTTGTACAAACAAAAACGTCGCTCGTTTCTTAATGAAAGGACCCATAGTCGACATTAGAAGTGGATTAACCAGAAGAGAAATAGAGATGCACAATAAGTCTTTGAAACAGCCTTCATATACAATTGTCACAGCAAAGCCAAACATATGAAGCCCTCACTTTGACAGTGTGCAAAAGAAAATAATTGCTTTATTTATAGATGGTGTGAAATTAAGCACACTTAAAAGCCTGAGACAGTATGGTTTAATCAACCCCCTTGATTCATGCTCACAATTCACACAGCAACTGAAAGCGGGGGTGTATTAAATACATTCCCTTATTACTCTATAAATGCAAGTGGCCAAGCAGACAAAACCCAAGTAATAAATTAATAGTAATAAAAACCCCAACTGCACGGACAGATACAGAAATTAAAAGCCAGCCTCAAATACAACATGCCATTCAGCTTAATAAAATGCAAGACAATAATGTGGCTTGGAACCAATCACATGCACCTACTGTAGCATATTTAAACACACTTTATATTGATTTGTATTTTATTTGGCATTGACTGAATTAATCTAATAAATATCAAGCATTTAGAATCCTTTTGGAAAAGGATGATGTGTAGATCACGCCTTGTAGGACAATCATGCCTTGATGTCCAATTGCATTAAAGGGCCAGTTCACCCAAATCACAAGACATTTTTTCACATGCTCCGAGTGGTTTCTAGTCGTGCAGACAGTTTTGGTTTTGACGCATTTTCTACTACGGCATACATCAACACCCCACCACTATGATGGTGAAGCAGTTTGTTCAGGCTGTTCAAAGAAATGAAAACTATACTTTTCAACAATTTTCAACATTTAACAATTAAATCATTTGTATTGTGGCGGCAGCAGAAAGCTTTAAGTCATATATCCTAAACCTGGGCAAATAAATAAAACCATTGGCCAGATGCCACCAGGGTTAAATGGGAAAATATGTGAATTTGGACCTCTTTAAATGAAAAATATAGCTTTGTGTAGTCAAAATCACCATTAACAGCCAAACACTGATTTTCTGTTAACTCATTATTCAGTATGTCATTGTGTTCAAACGGCAAATTTCAGTTTGAGAGTGAGTTTTTTGTTTTGCCCTAACCAATCGGTAGCAAGTAATGTATTCGTCCTGCCAGTGCCATTTTCAGTTAAGACGGAAGCTGCAGGCGTAATTTCCTTATTTTGTTGTTATTGACATACAACAACCTGTACTACTGCGTGAATCTCATCCATGTTTGCATCAGTTTGAGTTCCTGTCTGTTATAGATTATTTCTCCTGGCTTTAGCACAGGAAGATGATGTCCTCCTTCTTAATCCCTCCTACAATGCTCTGATTGCCCAGTCGCTTTTTCCAACCAGGCTAAGAACATTCTGTTTTCAGCATCCAAGTCTTTTTTATTGAACTGCACAATAGTACAAAACACAGCAGACATATTTATAGAACTCCACCAAAAGAAAGCAAATACTTATTCATATCTGTATCACTCATAGAAGTAAAATGCAACATTAAAATAACTCTTGTCTTGTTAAGACATAGTAGCTCATGCATTATTGAAAAATACAAGCACAGTGGAAGAATATATTTTAAGTATATGACACATGTGTGCCACATGAAGTGCACAGTGTGATGTGTTTTGACAGAACTTCTCATTTAGAGCTGCCTACGTTAACACACTCACTAGAAACATGCATGCATTTAAAAGCTTTATTATAAAAAAGGCTCACACATAAATACAAATAATCCCCACGAATACAGTGAGTTCCACATTGTCTAGAGCAGTGGACCCTTGAGAGAGAACCAGGGGGTCCCCAGAAAAAAATGGGCAATAGTTTATCTCCTCAACGTAGCTGACAACTATAGAATTCTGGTCTTAATCAGATCTAACAACCAAAAGTCCCTAAAACGAACTCTTATCAAATGGCAGTTTTTGACCCAAAATGTATCAATTTAGAGGTCCTTGACACAAAAAGGTTGAGAACTATTGGTCTAAAAGTCAAAAATGATTAAAAGGGGACATAACATGATATTCTCTCATCACTTTCACAACGTGATAAACCTCCTCCACTTCCAATTATACAGCATCAGCACGATACTGTGTTACATTGATGGACATTGATTTTGAACTTCTGGTTCATCATTGACAACCAGAATTGTAAAATCCCAAACTCCCCCAATTACTTAGATTTCACCACGTGTCATCAAAATGTCAGAAGTCTCGACACTTGTCCCGCTGTGGCTTTCGAGATCTCATACAAGTAGAATCCACTTACTACAATGACAGCCTATGGTGGATGAAGCACTGTACAGGGAGGACACAGGGTCCATTCTCTTAATAATGAAACTCTGTAAGGGAGATAAGAAGCATATAGCATTATATAAAAGTGTGATCATTTGGACAGTGACTAAAGGATATTTTTGAGTCCACCTCAGGTTCGAGGATGTCTTGAGATTCCCATGACCTCCTGCTTCAATAGCAAGGGCCTTATCTCTGGAGGGTCAATTACCATTCGCTTTTTCGCTTGATCTTGTTTGTTTAACTTGACACGGTGAAGAAAGGCCTGACATTGACCAGAATCCGCTGCATTAATGTGTTTCATGTTCTGCATTCATCATTGTCACCGAGCTGCAGAAGACTGTCTGTGTCACAGGAGGACAGGAAAGAGGGTGTGCTTGTGTGTGTGTGTGCGCAGTAAAGAGAGGCGGCAGGAGAGGAACATATGTGTGTGGAGGTGAAGTGAGAATGCTTATTTCTTAACTAACATAGCATCTGTGTAATCCACTTCCTGTCTTGAAATGGTTATACAGTTTCCTCCTGACATTTTCAACCCACACTACTTTGTGGTCAATCTAAATAGTCTAAAATGCCATTATGTGAATCATCATTTTGTCCTTGTACGTATCTACTAATATTTAAATGTTATTATTGCAGTCTTAGCCGAGAATGACAAATTATCCATTTTATAAATTGACTCTGTTCTTGTTATTTTGCGTCTGTGGCTCTAATGAACTGTTATTTAGACGTTGGTGTGAAAAAGCATTTATGCTCAGTCAATAGCATTAAGTAATTAAATAAGTAAAGTAAATAAATAAAGTAAATAAATAAATATGTGTTTCATATATTGCAGGTATCAGGCATATTGGTTGTGTTTATTCTTGATTTTCTTTTTAATAAACCTGCACAAATTATTGGCCATTAGGGGGCAGTAGAAACAAGGTGGAACCCAACACTGACATATTAGGGCTAAAACGTTTAAGTTGATGTGGCACAATTGTTAGGAAACAGATGCTGATTTATACATCCAGTATAAGTGAACTTGTGAGCCAATGTGAGACTGACGACCTCCAAATGTGAGCTGGCTAATCCCATAACATTGTGATCTTTAAGTGTTCTGTACGCATTTACACCTTGTATTAACATGCTTTTAAAAACAATCGAGACAACTTATCTAAATACAGATAGTATTTTAATGCTAAGTGCAAATGGGGTATGTAAATCCAATATTTACTCTTCCTTTAGCTCCGTTTTGCTCTCCAACAACTCCTGAGGAAAATATCTTGAGTCTTTAACTGCTTAATGCTCCACAATGTTCCCCAGGTAGTCGCTAACTGTGTTTCTCTCTCTGCCGTTTGGTGCTGAGGAGATGCACAGTTAGCTATTTTGCTGAACACAGCTGCGTGCTGCTACTGAAAACAATGCCGATGAGACCGGTAAGAGTGAACAAAACAAGCTACGGGCCAGAGAAACAAAAAATGAGCGTAAAGACACTAAGATGCATAATTAGATGCTAGACAAATATTGAATACGGCAGCTTTAGGTATGTACTGATGAACAGCCTCTGATAGACAGGTCAGGTTGGGTTTAAATGATGATAACAGTCTCAAGACAGCTCCACACTAAAAGGGGCATTATAATTGTAGCTGAAAAAAAAGAGATTGAAGTGTATCTAAGAGTTTAACTTTCACTTCTACATGTAGTTTCAATAAGGTCAGTGAAGTGAAGGTAACACTGATGTACGGTGTGCCTCTCACATGGTCAGTTTGGGCTGGTCTTCATTAAAGCCTGTAATTACCATGAACTTTGTTTTGCTCTCATTTAGAACCTCGCCATTCTCACTGCCGAGCCTTAAGGTATTTACAAATACTGCTGACTGTCGTTTCACATAAACCCTAGAAGCACCGCTTATTGATCGTTGTCTGACAACCTCAAATGATCTTACTAACTCAATAGTTGAAAACTCCAGAGACAACAACTGGAAAAGTGAAAATGAGATGAGAGACTGCCGAGTGGAGCACATCGGAAAAAAGTCCCAAAAAATTCTAGGAGCAGGTTACATGCAGAAAAAAAAAATAGGTATTTCATATCAGAAATGATGAACAATTCATATCAATATGTCTCTTCAGTATTTGCTGTTGCAGAAATTAGTGTTTAATTTAGAAATTGTGTTGACAGAAACTCCCACACAAGCCCCTACAGCGAACCCACAGCTCAATTAGAAGTGCAGCAGGGTTCACTTAGAGAGACCTGTCACTAGGCGAATTGCAGCTTACAGGTAATCCATATTCTTCCTATCAAACTGAGGTGAACTGGCTTTAACTAACGACAGGACCAAAACGTTGTTCTGTTTGTTATACCCCAGTGGCTTGTGAACACCACTGATTGAATGTACACACAGAAAGTTGTTTAAGCACACTCTTACTACAAGATTACAGCGCAGGGCTCGGACATTTTAATGACTTTTTCACAACAGTGTAAATTTCATGAACAATTGATTTGTATTCCCTGTATTTGACTGTATTGCACTAGATCCATCTAAAGTTTCTAGAATGCTTAGTACGTATCTCAGAAGGCGCTGAATCATTTCCATAACTTTCTCAGGTTTGATCATAATCACGGCGTTCAGCGGAGAGACAAAATATGTCATTAGGGGTACAATCACAGAAGAAAACAACATAGATGTGCTGTTCTAGTTACCATCTGGAGTGTTGTTACTGATCCTGCATATCAAACTGGGAGAGTCTCTGAGTGTCATGGTTACTGAGCTAAAAGAAGATCAACGGCACAGGGCTTCTATGAAAGGAAAGAAATCTAAAACCTCTCCACTTCTCATAAAGGCACATCAGAGAAACAACGCCCACTGCTAATAATCAAATACGAGCATGTTCATTCACACACGCACACACACTGATCTTTACCTTTAATATTTTTTGAACATCCATGGTTAATCAAACCTTTGATTCCTTTAAAGAAATGTATGGAACCTTTTCATGTACTAGTCAGAAGAGAAGCGAGGAACACCTGTAACAGCCATAAGAGACCGTTTAAGATTATGCTGCATTTATGCCAAAGATTTCCATATTTAAGTCTATAAGTCTCCATGCACTCAGCCTGACGTGCATTCATGTGAGGATCTAATCTGATCAATGTTGGTACTAAGGCAGATATACTGTATAGGGCCCAGTATTTTAGGTTTTCATTTCGACTGGGAATTTATCAACATTTATTTTGAATAAATTGCACATCAATTAATTTAATTGAATAGTTGAAAAATCATATATAAAAAAACGTCCGACAGAATCTGTGTGGAACTCTGATCTTAGAAATGTTCTTTGCAATGCATTCTAGAAAGTCCTTAAACAAAGAGTAGTTTCCTTCTCGTAAAGGCGCTGTGAGGATTGTAAGGACAGCAATCAGATCCAAGCCTGGGCTGCACGTCAGATGACTTATTAAGCAGAGAATGACAGGAAGGGCACGGTTTCAACTAAGCTCAGTAGAATCAAACTGCATCAAAAGTACTGCTCGGTAGAGTGCTAATAATAGACGAATACAAACAAAACTCCCGACAGGAATAGAAAGATCAAAACAATGCCTACTTAGTGCTCATGCAGGCAGTGTGAATGGCTTTTGTGTGGTGCTTATTATTGCAATCTCAGTGTAGCAACGGTACAGAGCAAATCTCAGTAATTAACCTATGGTAATGACAAAAGCCAATTTATGGCTCTTAAAGATCAAATGTATCTGGGTTAATGTGAGGTCAATCTAATGCATGTGCGGGAATAACGGCGCTGGAATTGAAGTAGCTGGTTGTACTGGGATTACTGCCAGTGTGAATGGGGCTGTCAAAAAGATCCATTCTAAATAGACAGTAATGCACAAGCTGGTGTCAGGCTTAATTTGACATAAAAACAGTGCGCATTGTGAACACATTTGTAAGCTAAATCACTGGTCTTTATTAAGTTCGGTGAGCTAAACAGAAGACAGACAACCGGATTTTTGTGTCATTCTTAGTAAGCCTGTTTGCTCTATTGAATGTGCTTGTTTTGAATATGAAACCTGACTCTTCTGCTCACTTTCATTCACATGCCTCACCATGAGCGTCACAATTCAAGGAAGAGCCTCCTCTGCTGCCTGCATGCTCAGGAAGCCCATGCAGTGTCTCCCACAATGGCTGTGAATACTGTACAGACTCTTTTGCAGCATAAGCCCTACATCCAGTGCATTGTAACCTGGAGATTCCCATAACTTGAACTCTTCAATACCTGTGAGGCTTTTGGTAAAAGATTCTGTCCCGCGTTTCCACTGTATTTTACAACCAAAAAGTTTCAGATAAACTATATAATCGATGGCGAGCACAGCTGTGGGAGAAAAAGGGTGGTGTTCATACTGATTTTCTTTACACACATTTAGTTTTAATTGTCACTATCATTAAATGTGAAGAGTGTATGTTTGTGATGTTGTTCCCTAAAGTTCCAGGAACTTGCAGACAGAGGACAGTGGTAACAAAAACAGGACACAGGTTGTAAGCTTCTCCACTAGTAACAGGGCTATAGAGGACCTCAGAGCAACTACGGTCAGTCAGATGACACAAAGATCACTCATATCATCAATCCATAATCTGATCCCAGTGTCATTATGTCACCTTGTTCTTTGAAAGGGAGTTTCGATCTAAGCTGTGTCAGCAGCGGGCCACCGTTTCACCTGCCTTTGCAAGACATCCCTGGATTGCTCTAAAGTGATCCTGAATTCTGCTTTAGTGAAGCTTTTGACCACTGATCTTAATTATTTACACTAGCTTCCCATCAAGATCAAAATCTAATTGGAGATTCTCTCTGCTATGGTCAGGCACCCTCCCACGTTAGCGAGCTACAGTAGCCTACCGTATGCCGCCCTACATGTAGGTGTCTGAGGGCTTTTGAGGTTGTGGCTTCTGAAGTTTTAGGTTATACAAGCTCTCCTGACCACCTCGTAGGGCTCTTCCTCGGTGGGTAGAGGCCAGATGTTGGGCCACCTGGACACAGCAACAGACAAAACAGGCATTAGTTATTCAGCCAGACTCCAAACACAGCCTACTGACAGATCATGGCTCCTGGGGAGTTATGCTGCATTTAAATAGCACCTTTTGATATTAGATCAATACAACGGATTAACAGTCAAGTCACTCATGGGCAGATGCTGCGGGGAGACAGCATGCTTTGACTGTGATACATTATGTGCCAGAACTAAACAAAGAAGTTATTTCAATTCCAATGGTTTTGTTACTTTTTTCACAAAAGGTCAAGCGCTGTCAAAAATATCAGCATATTGACCTTTTTAAACATTCCAGAAACATTGGGATCATAGATTATGCTTTCTTCCCCTCTTTCTCGCTAACAAAGGGTTAAAACTCATTCACGCCAAAGTCACAGGGGGCTGCAACTCTCTGTGCTTGTCATTTGCAGGTCGTTGTACAGTTCATTTGAAGTCTAACATTGCATGGGCTGTCCTGGTGATATGTGTGTATTATCAGGAGGACAGGGACACTGTACAGTTTGACAGCAGGCTCTGTTACTTCTTTAAGTCTAACTTTGATAGTTTTCCTCCTGGACCCTATTTTCCCATGTTTTTGTGTCTAAGTGACTACTGGGGACAACAATTTCTGAAATTCGTTCAGTATTGAGCGAGAGCGCTGCAGACACACCGGTGGCTAATCCACTCACTCACCAACACCTACAGTACACGGGTACTCATCGTCCATGTTTGCAGTCTAACTCCGAAACCCCGCAAACATTTGATGTTTTTGAATCTTGTTTTATCTGTGCACACACTGTTACAGGACAAACAGCTGTCCATTGTCACTGTTCAACACTTGCCTCTTCTAGAAGGTTTTCAAAAGGTTTGTCTGCCATAATCGGTCAGATATGAAAAAAAAACAAAAAACTGTCTTCGATGTTTTATTAGTCCATAGTTTACTATGCATTTAGGATAAGACTGTCAGTATTGCATTTTTTCTTGTTGTCAACAGTTGCTATATTTGGCTTTCTCTGTGCCATCAACCTCCATTGTTAGGATTAAGAACACATCAATGATTTACACTGTTGCACTGTGTGACATGCTCCTTCATTTCTATGAATTGGGCACTGTAGGTTTGTCAATCCCACAAACACTTTCTAGTTGGTCTAAATACTCACTTGCACGTCGCGTCTGTGTTAATCTGCGCCAGAAAATAGTCATCAACAAATGCACTATTTCTTTCTGTTTGAGTATTAGTCGATTAAAAATACAGCGTCTATATATTTTAGGAAATCACCTTTTAAAAACTCTTTAAAGAAATTAAAGTAGATATTTGGGAATTGTTGACAATTAGAAAATGATGTTATATGTTATGTTGCCCATAGTAGGGATAGCTAGGGAAATACAAAACTGCTGCTTCAAATCTTGTTGATCATGTTTTAACACACATAGTTGGACAGACACTTGATGGTCAGCAGTTCTAATGTCGATATTGTTGTTCCTGCAGATTGACAGAGTGTCCTTGAAGTTAGGCTTTATGACCAGAGGACAAAAACACTCCAGGATCCCGAGACATCACCTCTCCTGTCTCAAGCAAAGACAGCAGGGACAGGCGAGTCCACGAGTATGAACATGTAGAAACCTACAGTACAAAGACACACATATCCTGCAGGATATGTGCAACACGAGTGTGTCTGCGTGCACACATTCATCCCTGAAGGCAGTTGTATATTCTCTCTATTTCACCGCTACAGCAGGAAAGTAACCGAGCTCCAGCTGCTGCCTCTCAATAATCAATTTTTTTTATGTCGCAGTGACATATAAAGAATTAAATATTAATACGCTATTGTGTATCGATTGAAAAAATACCTGCCACCATAATGGCCTAGTTGATATTTCCGAATAAAACAATGACAAACTCGTTACCAAAGGGCATTTTTTAAACATTTATGACAGCAGAGTAGCTGTGGAGCAGAAGGCCTCACATGGGCAATAAAGAGCATGCAGATGAAGACAATACCCATTTATAGTTGTTCAAAATGAAAGTTATACATGATAAACAATGTCCCTTGAGCTGTATTAACCTTAGAAGACCTGCCACAATGGATTCAAAAGTCCAATTGATTATTTTGATGGGTGAAAAGGTTCAACTAACACTCCCAAATGCTTACAAGTCAGTAGTGTACAGCTCCTATTGAATGAAGACAATAAAACACCTCTTGTAGAATTTTAATGTAAATGAGCACAGCAAACTAAGGGAAGATGTTCCTTTGGACGTGAGAGCTAAAAGATGGGACTGGAAAGTTTTTCATTCTTTAATTCCAGAGGCACTGATGCCTCCTTTGTTTCGGCTGACTCATGGTTTGGGAATGGAACTGTTGTGTGGTGTGGAAATATTTCACCACAAAAACAGAAATGAGAGTCCACTCCAGGCTGCAGGAACTGAACAAAGAGAGTCTTTAAACATGCCAGTCTAGTCAGTGGAGAGCAGAGTCAAACGGAGTACAGTGGAGTGGAGATGTGCTGCTAGACATGCAGAGACTCTGGTGTGACTGTGAGAAGGCATGGAGACCCATTTCCCTTAAGGGGAGGACTGGGGGAGACACTGGCTGTCCACTATAGAGGCCAGTAGGTCTTTGGAGGTGTCACCTCCACACAATGTGACAAACCCCTCTGGTACGACCCTTCTTCACACTCCCCCATCCCCTTCCTTTCACATTCTTAGACAAATGAGTGAAGACCCCGGCCCGGGCACTACCACAGGCAAGGACGGAGACCATGTGGACTCCGCCAGTCACGGCGTCTCGCTCCATCACTTCACACTTATATCCCCCATGCTCCCCTCTGTCCCCTTCCTTTCCCTTTTTATTTCTCAGGCTCCAGGCTCTCTCTGCTCATTTTGTGACTACAGGACTTTTACCAGGGTCTCGCCCAGACATACGCCACATGTCACCCTGCCGTCCGTGGCCACACTGCCTGAAGCCAGATGTAGTCTGAGGCTTGAAGTGGAGAGCTACTGTGACACATCCCCAACAACCCTTTCGCTGTCGTATTCTCTATCTCTCACGGTGATGGAAGAAGCACTCGGATCCTTCACATAAGTGCAAATGTGAAATGTAAAACAGAACAATGTAAATATAGTCCTGCATTCAGAATTCCACTTAAGTAATAGTACACATGTCACATTAGCACCAGAGTATATGCACTTAGTGCTTCATCTCTGATCCCTTTCCATCCTTCTCTCATGTGTATCAATCTGTGTATAACAATCTCTCCCGTGTACTTCACAGGAGATCAAATGGATTGTATCAGCCATCTTTTTCTCATCTTTTTTTCTTCGGCGTATAGAAGGCAGAGCTAATATTGAGGAATGCAAAAAAAAAAAAGAAAATTCCTCACGGACTAATCTTGTGCTGAGTACAGCCATGATAATGATGATGGATTAGAAATACAGCAGTGTATTGGGATTACAGTGCTATTAACTGGCCAGGGGAGGAGGATGAGGAGGCAGACCAGTATCAAGCTAATCAATCAAATAATCGGGACAAGCCCTTGTCTACTAGAAACAATTAGACCACTTCTCCAAAATCAATAGCCCTGCATTCTGTTTAGATACCCACTGGTCACTCATTCAATAAAGCCTCCATGGGTTTTGATAAGCCTGCCAGTCGGCAAGGGCCATTTGAGGCTCCAAGTGGGAACAAAATACATCAAACAGGCTCCAGGAAGGCCTCATAAAAATTGCAAATCGAAAACAATATAATTTCATGTGGCAAAGGTTATTTTTCCACTTGTTCATTATCAAATGTCTCATGTGAAAGCATTGCTATAAAGGGGAAAAAAATCTATTTTGTCTTGAGTGTTTGGGGAAAACAACAGGGACATGTATTATGTCTAAAGGAAAACAAAATAACGATGGAATCAAAGGGGTTCATAAAGTTGCTCTGAGAAATAGTCTTGGTAGTAGAGGTGTCTCCTGTTTCCAGCACAGCTCCCATACATAATTAAAGCAGGAATTTGTATCTGTCTGCACTCTGTGGCCTCCTGATGAATTAATATCTGGTGGAAGTCCTACACAGCCATCAGATTAGCTCATTTATTTCTGTCAGCTGCTTGCTCTATCAGCTATTTGTAAATCATTGAGGGTGGGTGGATGGAGGGAGGGGGGGGGGGGGGGGGGGGGGGGTTGAGATTGTGGACATATATTTATTATCATAAATGGCTGTTATGAATTAGGTGTGATTCAAACGTCCAGGCTGTGGTGCAGCAAGTGTAAGTGCACAGTGATGACTATTCCCCCCCCCCCCCCCCCCCCCCCCCCCCAAATGCTATATTGACATTGTTGTCCTAGTTGTACCGTAGCGTCACATCTACTCTCTGTATATGCCGACACTGTACTGTAACTTTGACCGCAGACACATTCATATGCCAACTTCTGCAGATCCCGTGAAGATCTGCCAAAAATAAACACACCTGCTGGACAACATAGAGGTCACGATCAGGTAAGTTTGTGTGAAAATCAGTGTGTTGAGGCGTTGTTGACTTCAGTCAGGATGAAGGTGATGTCATCCTCCACGGGGATGGCTTACTGTCCGTGGGTGTGTTTGGGCATCCTTTCCCAGTAGGAAGATGACGTGACGGGATGTTGTCAGGACTGGGGCAGTGTGTGTTATGTGCACGGGAGAGAGCAGGGGTAGGGAGGGGAACAAACAAGAAGACTGCATTAACCTTTGGTCTGCTGGGGAGGGGAGGGCACCAGCGGGCCCTGCTGGTTGAAGGGACACCCCATAATCAGGCTCCTGTCAGTGCTGTTTCCAGGAGATTAATTCAGCTGGTTTCAATTCCAGCCGCTGCTCCCCTAGCCTCAACCCAGGGTGCACATATTGTCCTGTTTAAAACACATGCACGTGGCACTGACTCAATTTAACACAGGCATAGCTGAGGCGGAAGGCTGGGGCGCAGGAGTAGCCTTCCTCTCTTGCGAACACAAATAACATGCATCAACAAGAAATCCCAGCTCTGGCCCAGGCAGAAAGGAATCCAATCAGAATGGAGCTACAACCTCCACAGGAGGAAATTATGTTTGATCAGGCTGGGCCACTAAATTACACACAGGAGATGTAAATCTTTTCTTACAGTTAACAAAATGATTACATGATGCCATGACACTCTCCTCAGCTGTGGTGCTCATTTCTGCTAAGCACCTGCTCCGAGCCATCCGTACCAACAGAGCTGCCAGACAGTGCCTGGTTGTTGTGGCCAGAGGCTGAGGAGACTCTGCTGGCGCTAGCTAATGAACTGATGAGATGGCAGCGCTAAGGAGCAGGTGATACAGGGGGACAGTGACAGAGATGTAGGGGCCACTCCGTTACTTACCTGTAAAAGCCCGGGATGACGATGTGCACCCCAGCACTGAGCTGACAGATGTCGGGGCTCTTCTGATCATCCATTTTCCGCAGCGCGTCTGTAAAAGGTCCCGTGGCATTGATAACACATTTGGCTCTGACATCAAATTCCTGCCCTATGAAAGAAAACAGCATCAATCACCAGGGGCTATTCATCTGTGGCTGGTGACAAGCCGGATTATTAATTTATCAGCGAACGCCCCCCTCTCTCCGTAATAGAGTGGCTCGAGTGTGTCCATGGGAGACTTCCCAGGATTGTAATTAATAGGAAACAGACATACCTAATTTCCCTCTTGCCTCTTTGTGTCACAGAGTAGCTCAGTGGCAGTGACTGAGGGAGCCTTTTGAAATTGTGGAAGGGAAATGTTTGTTAATGTGATGCTTGATGTTGACGGCCTACTGTACATAATGGGATGCATATCAAAAGATACCATGAGGATAGCAAATGATCTGTTTTGACAACAAGATGAATGACGGACTACCCTTTCTAATTTGACGTGTGATGCTGCCACTGCTAAGAGAGAGGAAGAGGAGAAATGGAATGACGAGGTTCGTAAGCCTTAAATTCATACTTTTGGAAGGTGGAAGAAAAAAGACAAAGAAAAAAGAACTGATGACAAAACAGTATCTATTATCCTTTCACTCTAAGCCGTCGCTATGCGAGCCCCCCTTCTCACATTATTAAAGTGAGACATCTCCTCCAAGAGCACACTTCCATCTTTTAAAACATCAGGGGGTGGTCATGTGTTGAGATCCTCAAATCTTGGTTATTCATGAAATGTTTCAGAATACCATCTTTTACCCTTAACTGCTTTATTCTTCCAAAGCCAGCCCCATGCATGACATTTAAAAGGTAAGTAAGGCCATTTGGAGTACGCTAATTCCGTCTTATGTTCCTCCCTACCAGATCTGAAGCAGCCCTCTGCACCATAAAACGCTTATAAAATATTAAAAGCCCCTGCATTAGATGTGCAATGACTATGTGCAAACTAGCACCGAGTAAGAAGTGCTGGGAGGGCCCCTGGTGTGAGGACTATAGAGAGAGTGGGAATAGAGTGAGGCAGGAAGGAAGGAAGCGGCTTTTGTTGGATTTACCTGTGATCCCATCCCTGCAGTGCGCTCCGCAGACCCTCTCCTTCCCCGTCTGAGGGTCTGCCCTCTTCAGTAGGTGCACCACTTCAGTGTAATTGGCTATGGCAGCCCCATACCTGGCAGCAGTGAGGGCGATGGCGAGGTTCATTCGAGCATCGTTGTGTTGTCCTGCAGCGGGGGGACAGGACCAGAGCAGGGGGATGTGAGTCACCCCGAGCCTGTGACTGGTGGTATGGAAGTGTGTCGGAACCGATATGTCACATCTGTCCCTGTCACTTTGCATCAGCGCGATGGCTGCTCTGGCCACACAAGGAGCACACTTAAAGCCACAGTGGCCCTTTGGCCTGAGTGTGGGCTCCCCCGACCACCCCTCCCCTCTCCTGCACTGGGAAGGGGAACTGCTCCTTGGGAAAAGGCAGGAAATACAGCGAAAAGGAGTAGACGCATCAAAGCCTAAAACATGCCAAGAGTGCAGTGGTAGGAGCTGACAACCCCGTTGTTTAACAGTGTGTTTTTGCCCGTGTGTGTGACATGTGATACGTTATTCCTGTCTTTAGAGGATTCGCTGTTAATGTTAATAGATTTTATCACAATTTTTTTTATATGGGCTCCCACCTACATGTCCACATAGCAATTATGTTTACACATTCTACATAGTTAAATAGGAATAAAAACAAGACATCCTACATTTTAAAAAGAAAACCACATCGAATGATCACTGAAAACAATCACTTCCCCTGCTAATAATCACATTATTCAATATGTCAATAGGACGATAAACAGCTCTTGACAGCGGCTGATCAGCTGAAGATCCCGTGGCAGAATTCTTTTAATGAAGAGAGAAATCTAATATCAAGATTTATGGATTAATTCCTCTTCTGTTCTAAAATAGCAGAGATCTATATTCCGAGTCACAAGGTCACAAGTTTTGTAATTTAAATGAAAGGGTCTAAAAGGTGACAAATGAACAAAGCCTGGTTTCATTAGGAAGTGATTCTTATGTACATCTTTGAAGATTTATTGCTGGACAATCCCTTGGTTCTAAAGTAAAGAGAGAATAGAGATGATTAATCACTTTTAATGTTGGTGTCTCGGGTGACTTTCTTTCTATTTGTTATTGCCAGGGAAGTTCAAGTCCTCATTGTTGGCCGGGGAAAATGTTGCTACTTTGCAGGAATGAGCAGGGTCCTTTGTGCCCTGATTTATTTTACGTTTGAGCGACTTGAGGCTAGCTAGCTGGTGGGCTCTGCTTAATGCTACGGCATGCTGGAAGCCATTCCCCCAGTACAGGAAATAAATAAATAAATTGAAGGCAAAAAGTAAAAAAACAAGAAAACAACAGATTTAAAGGCCACATTTTAGAATGAATTACATACAAGAGTATGCACCCTGCCATGATGTATTAGGAAGACCATGGAATCCACTTCTTCATCTCTGTAGGGTGAATGTGACCATTAGGTGGTTAGCAAACTTATGCCACCGGTGGTGTGTGCACACATGCATACACAAGTGCACACACACGCACGCAGCCCAGACTTGAGAGGGGCTCGGCCCCAGTAGGCAGTGTCTGATCCTTGGTGATTGCTGAGCCTTCTAATGACCTTTGACCCAGTGATTCACAGCTCTCTGTTGTGAGCCCGTCACAGATTGGCACCGGGCAAAGAACAGGAGCATTAATACTACATTAAATGTCAGGAATTCAAGGATTAGTCAGATCGCGGTGCCAGGATTTATGAATGAACAGCATACGACGGCTATAATAACCTGACACGCTGATGAAGATAACAATAATGATGAGGATAATTATCATCAGCAATTAAAAGCCAAAATGGCCAAATGACAGAGCAGAGCTAAATGAGCATCAAGGCTCACTGGAAGAACAGGAGCGCCGTGAAGTCCCCCCCACCCCCCCTCCTTTCTTCTCTTCCACCCCTTCTCTTCCCTCCCTCCCTCCCATCCCTCCCCTACCTCCGCTAGGCTCACACCACCACGACTCATTCCACCCTCCTGGAGGTACAAAACTCAGTGGAGTGAGAGGAACTCTGCGGCCGGACAAAAAGCTGCAAAATGACAGAGACAATAATGACAATGAATGTCATGTCTCCCAGTCATAGAACCAGAGATGCTTGGATGGGCTGACTTGTCCAATTAAATTGTTACAGGTACAGTGGGAGATGAAGTTATTATCCCAGATGCTTTTGTCAATTAGTCCTTTAGCACAGGCAGAGTTTAGTGATGTATAAACACACAACAAGAGGTTACATTTCCTTAAATGTATCAAGGTTTAAATACAGCCCAGAAGTGTGGCTTTATAACATACATTACTACAGAATATTTAGACGGCTGATTAACGTGTCTGTTTGTCATTCCTGACTAAACTTTATGTTTGTAAAGACTACGTTTTCTAAGGCTAAAAGATGTCTACATGTTGAAACTATCTGATCATGATGGCTTGAAAAATCCTCAGGAGATGAACCCGAGCAGTCAAAGCCCGATCCCCACTAAAGAAGGTCAGGACAGAAAATGTCACTGGCATAATGTACCCAGTTGCATATGGGAAAAGGGGTGGGAAAGACAGCTTGAGGACAAATTAAATACAAGTAAGTGGTCTAAGTCTCTTGTTTATTTTTTCATTCTTTTGTCCCTTCTGCACTTTTATATGATTCTACAATTTTGTTATTACAAAACCGTGCATCAATTTGCATATTTCCTATCCAGATTTTGCTGCTTTCTAGAAGTACAAAAGAAAACTGCTATTAAAAAACAAATATAAATAGCTCATGTAAAATACCCCCCTCTCCTACTTACTTCTGCTAAATGAATAAGGTTGACAGATCACTGCTCAGATAGTGGCCGTATTCCCTTAGAAGTATGTTGCCTTTTTGCAGTACATGGGAATCCACATATCCTTAAATGCTAAATGAAGTCTGACAGATAGCCTAGAGAAACAAAGTTGGGAGTTTGCAGCTACAAGGGAGACCTTGAGTGAACAGGACATGCTATGTACACCCTGGCTAACAATCAACATATGCTTTGTTTTTCTGATGCCAACACGAGGCACGTATAGCCTGGAGAAAGATGGATCCTGGGACTGGTTGGAACGCGATGCCTACTGGCTATTTTCTATTTAAAAAAATGCTGTTTCTAATTTGTTTACGCTCACATAGGCAGCAATTACAGGGCTGTGTGAGACAGAAGATATTTTACTTAGAAAGTATGATCTAGAATTCAAGATTACTGACGAATAATTATTAAAAACCTGTATTTTTAATTACATTTTTTCTTCCTGGTGCCAAACAGACTGTGATCTAAACATCTTGTGTGCGCTGTTCTCATGTTAATAATATCTTAATCAAGGGTTTATATCTGGCTTATAACTGTTAATGACAACAGAAATGCCTGTAAATGTGCATTTCACTTCATACATGTCTTACATTTGGGGAGACATTCTGAGAAATCTTACACAACTGCAAACCATAAGTCTGTTGTTCTAAAAGTCAAACCACTAAACTTGTATTTCTCTCACTTTTTGTACATTACATTACAATACATTACAGTCATTTAGCAGACGCTTTTAACCAAAGCGACTTATAAGTACATGTAAGACAGGAAAAAAAACAAGTTTTGCAATCACACAAAAGAGATAAAAGGACAAATTTAGATTTGTATCATTTGCAGTCAGATTGCTGCTACAGCCGTCTCCAGCTGTGATAAGTGCAATCATTTTTTAACATTGCAGTGATTCATACACTTTCATGGTGCGTGGTGTTGTGCACAGCATAGCACACACTGTTAAAGGAACAATGTCATTTGAGGCTCTGAGCTTCATAATAAACAGTGGTATGGAGGGCAGGAGAGAACCACCACCTTGCAATACCAGGGAAAGTTTGACATTGCAGGGTTGGTAGTATGTGCTGTGGATCACATGTTACTGCGTCACACTATTTTATTCCCCACTGTCTGCAGATTCCGTCTCTAGGACAGTGTTTGCAGCACTGAAAAGGACTTAATTTTATGATAGGCTTGAACTCTGGTTTGACTGATGATAGTTAGGTCAGATCTGCCTTTGTGCGAGTGAAGGAGGGGTTCTGGGATGCTGACAGGCAGCATGATGAGTTAAGACGCTGCCACGGCCCAGCAATGAGAGAGAAATCTGAAAATCTCCTATCCCCCTCTCAGTAATGAGCCACACCTGTACACTGCTTTAAATACCAGAGAGAAGCTTTAAATGTCAGGTGCAATTAAAGCTTATGATTCAAGGCTGCACAAATCAAATCAAGGCCCCTGAGTTCACCCAAGTCTGAGAGAGCAAAGGCGAGATGGTGCAGAGATGCCATGGACCACTCTTCCTTTACCTTACACTTCAATGGGCCTCTCAGCCCAAAGGTGATTGTAAAGTTTACTACCATTCGGCTGAACTTCTCCATCTTCCCAACTCCGTACCTTTATCAAGGGAAAGGTTTACTGCTCTTTCTGGTATATGAGGTGAAAAATGATCAGAGAATTGTTGAGGTGTGGTTTTACTTAAACACCTGAAGCAGTTTGGATAGGTTCGGTGTGTTCGGACCAAACGTGCCTTTCGTTACACTTGTGAATATTGCTGCTGCAGTGTTTGTGGATATTCACCCTCAACAGCCTATCCGAGCACTCCTTTCGAGAAGGAAGAGGGGCTTACCTACATTGGTACCACAACCCTTAGCAGCGTTCATTTCCGAAATAATCACTATTGCGGCCTTGTACCTGTTGTGGAAATCCAAGATATCCCAGACACACTGTCGGGTCTGGGTTCATAACATCATACTGAGGCGCACACAACTCGTTAAATTTAACTGCCTTGTTCAGAAACTGTGTCTGGATGACATCACAACGCTGATCGGGTTTCAAGACACAGCATCACGAGAACTTTTAGCTCAAATTGAAATATTTCAAGTCGCACGGATGCATACTCAAGTCACCAGTTGCAAATTTGCACCCTTGCATTGACTTCACGTCTGCTTCACGTTTGGTCTGAACACACCTTGGTAGTCAACTGACTGGACTAGACATGGTGTGGACATGGAGAGTCAAAATGGACCCTTTGTCAAACATTAAGTATATTGTAATTTGAACTAATCATTATTTTTATAATTCAATATTTCAATAACGTTTTCTTGATCAATCAATTATTTGTTCCATGACAGTTTCCTTACAAAAGCCTTTTTTGTCCAAACAATAGTACAAAACTAAAGCTATTCTATTTATTATCATAGAAAATGAAGAACATTTGGAAAACTGGAACAAGTACATTTTTGCTTTAAAAAGGACTTACTGACTAATTGTTAAAGCTTTGATTTAAATTCCAACTTCAATTCAGCCTTTATGTAAATTCTTTAAGTAATAAATTAAACATAATCTGTGCACATATTTGAATGACAGCAATGACCTATTACAGTTTACCTGGTAACAGACCATTTTATTTCTCTAATAAAGAAACTGAATTTAATTCCCTGCCGTTTTGTTAGTTATTTGTTAATTTTGAAACCTGAATCAGGCTTTAAGTTTTAAGGGTAAATATTATGGCGACTGGAAGTCTTAAGTTCCCAGTACAAAGAACTGTTGCTTTAATTTGCCCTCTGTTTCATCCAAGACATGTAGCACAGCCTACATTTTACTGTCGAGCTGCTGACTAGGCAGTTGCGTTTCCCGCAATCACACTAATTGGTCTCTGCTGCTCACCTCCAGGACCCTCGTATGTTCATACAGATAGCAAAATAAGGCTCCTAAAGAAAACACACGCTGAGAATAATGAGATTTCGCATATACTGTGAAATGTAACAGAAAATGGTGACATTTCAGTTTGAACCCAGGTGACTCTTCTTAAACAATTCACAGACAATGGAGGACACATATAGGTTTCATTCTACCTATTACTGAGAGATCATTTTAGGAATTAAGTCCCAATATGATAACAACAGCGGTCTGCTTAGTTGTAGAAATTCTTTAAAACAACTTCAGAAAATTCCAGGCAGGCAGTCATTCAAGGAAAACATGTCACTGCTTCCCGTGAATGAAAAATGAACACGGGAGGGTAAATAAAGCAATATGACCAGAGGGACCAGGAATTCTGCGGATAAGTGTCAGCTGCGGAGAAAAAATGAAGCATTTACCTGTTTGTAATCCAATTTCATGATGGCTTTCTGTAGATATCGGACTCCTCCGTGAATGAGCTTGGTGCTCCGGCTGCTGGTGCCTGATGAGAAATTGTCTCCCTGCACAGGGGCAGTTTTGAGATCTGACAATGGCAGCCAAGGAAACACATCAACATTTGGGTACTTATTGTCCCAAATCTTTAGATGGATCAAGATACTATGCACATATGCACAACTTTCCACTGTAATATTCATGACGAGAACAATATTGCGAGGCCATACATATTCCATTGGTTGAAAACAACAATCATTTCCACCAGTGTGACAGCATGGATCTCGAAAAGGAACTGCATGTTCTGAGAACACAGTAACCAAACCACAGAACAAATAATTCTAGAAAACATTGTTTCTCTTCTGAATATTTTTAATAAATGTATTTGCGGGAGTTCTTGTGACTTTCATAACATTTTTAACACTGACATCGCTCTTAACTTTGCCTATTAGAAGCTTCTTTGCTGTCCCAGATGGTCTGCAAATCCCGGTTTTGAAAAGAAGAAAGGAAGAATAACTGAGGATTAGAAGAAAGTGTTTGAAAACCCCCTCTACACCACCATTAGACAACCCAAATAAATAAAGGGGCAAAACACATTTAAGAAGCCTCCTACCAGCGACATGGATAATTGATTTGGTATGTAATGGTAACCACAAGAGGATACTCCTCTCATTGCAAGAGAACAAAGGAGATATCATTCTTTTTTTTTTGATGATTGGACTAAAGCCCGTAGACTTGTAAAGGAGAGAAATCCTCCCAGTCTAAACATGCTGCTGCTCTAGACTTCATAGCCGACATGCGAAGCGTCTTACAGATCAAACCCCAGAGAGACGGCTTGGAAGCCACTCCATCACAATGGCAGGGAGGTTATGCAACATCAGGATGGAGAATGCCCATTTGTGGTTGCAAGCAGGGGCTGAACGAGAGTCCGCCATGAAAGATGCTCTCAAAAAGCTCTTCCCAAAAAAAGATTACCACTGGTGCTGTAGGAAAAACTGGCATTTATCGGTTTGTTTGCCGTTTGAAACCCCAACACATTCCTTGAAAACCTGATGACACTTGATAGTCAAAACCAACAATGTGTACTCAAACAGGAGTAACTAGTGCATTTGTAGAAACATGTTTGCTTCAATACACTATACATTCACAATCTTTATACAAACTGGCAAAATCTCAAACTGAACAGCCTGCGGCTTGGATGAGCAGTATAGAACTCCGGCTCTTTATTTTCAAACCAGAGTACAATATCAACTAACTCCCAGTGAGGGCATCTAACTTGAGTCAGTGGTTCACACTCCACCGATAAAGCCATCAAACTCCGGTGAGACCTTCATAAGGCCACTCTGAACTCTGAGCTCATCCATGTAGATGTTTTTTTTTTTACCTGTTCAGCCGCCTCCATGTGTGTTACGTGGGCCTACAGCATCCATGGAAAAGAAAACCAGTCATCAATTTCATTGTCATGTGACTCCAGGGGACAGTACACATTAATAAATGTGTTTCATTATTATGCATATGTCTTTATATTCCTTATGATTGATTCAGGAAAAAAAAAGCCATGCATTTTCTGTGACAAAGCTGTCAGACACCATCAAGCAATAAAAAACAATACATCACATGCTTATTTATATTCCACTCCCAATAACATTTCAAAATATTGTCTTTCTAGATTAATCACAAAATCTCCATGTGGCACGCAGACAAAAGGCACTGAGGTGTGTTAACAAGGAAACTTGACTAATTGCAACACATGTACTTAGTAAAGAAGATTATGGCGCAGGATTATCTAAAATAAGCAAAACAGAAAGAGACAAATGACAGCCATTCAGAGACTTTACAGAGGCACCAAACAATCTACCATCTGTTAGAAAGAATAGTGAACAGGATTCAGGAAAACTAAAATGAGTCGTTGCTCCTTAGTATTTATCCCATTTATGATCTGTGATACATAAAATGTAATTCTGTTGCAAGCATCATCTAATATGAGGCCAATTTGTTATGTTTTATTCAACAAACATAGTCTGAAACCTCCCAATGATATTAATAAGACTTTGTTAACAACACAACGCACTCAGCGTTGCTCTGCAACACTTGAGGGAATCTCACCTGTTTTCTCTTGTATTCTGCCGGCTGAGTACGGCTATAAAATGCAAGCCTCCTCCAGCACTGACAACAGTTCCCATTACTGCCTTGTGGAATGCCATGCCTCCTCCTGCAATGCACGGATGCAGCCCAGTCGGTGATCAACAAGAAAAAAAGAACAGCAAATATCACAGTGTAAGTATTTCATTGTTGAAACAAACTGCTTACCGCAGGCATAGTGTGGCCGTTAGGCTGCATTCAGAATGTATGGATCTGATCTTTTGTCAGTTCGCAGGATTTAATTAAAGAACCATGCAGAGGTGGAAAGTAACTACGTACATTTACTCAAGTGCAGTTACATATTTAAGGTTTTATGTTACTGCTGGTGTGTACTTTTTCTTTGTTGCAATGGAGTATTTATACATTGTTGTGTTGGTGCTTTTACTTCAGTAAAGGATGTGAATACCTCTGCTACCACGGGAAACATGGCTAGTGGCCATGCCTGTGAAGTTTACTTTACCCTAAACAATGTTACCATCTCAATACTGATCCTTCTACTTGTCTAGAACCAGGTCTGCCTCCTTACACCACAGTTTGAATGGTGCACTGCACTGAACTGAATCCACGAGGACAGAAATCCTCCCATACAGCTGCTTAGAAGAGAAAGCCTTGCAGATTAGGCAAAGCTTTATCCAATTCCCTCATCATCCATTCTAGGACACTTTAGTGGGGCCGAAATGGAGTCGCAGCAAATTCCAGTACAAAAAGAAATCTGCCACAGCGAGCCCAGTATCAGCGTGTAACCTCGATGAGCAGGCTCATGTCGGTGCAAGCTGCTAAATCTACTCACACCTCAACTAGGACGAGAGATAAACTGTTAGAATCATTAGAGGGCAGAAGCTCATTCCTCATCCAACCGGAATAATTCAATAATTCTGGTGTTATTTTGTTAGGCCAAAGTCATCAACACATTTTTTTTACCAGTGATCTTTTTAAAGCCCAATAGCCAGTGGCAATGACATGGTATATTTCCTGAAGGCCTGCATTCATAACTATTACAAAGAGATTCACTTTACACTATTAAGAGTCCTCTCAACCTTTTATAATTCAGATATATTATTAATCAAAGAGATTGACAAAGAAACTAATGGTTTGTCTGATTTTCACTGGGGCACAATCCAGCCAGCAATTGATTGTGGCACCAGGGACACCTGCAGCTTCAGAATACATTTTCACTTTCAGGAGGAGAGAAAAAAACAGCACCACGAGGAAATATTGCCCCACCACATGAATATGCAGGGACTTGATACCAGCAGTGTCATTACTAATGTTGCTGCCAATTACAGAGCATGTCATGACACTGTGATTCATGAATATTCATCGTTGACTGATATAGACAGCAGCAGTATGCAGAGGCCTCTATTCCCATTTTACTGTCTCATTGTGAATGGTGAACAGGTACCTCCATCATACCATGGAGGCACCTTCCAGCTGCAAGACAAGCTGTTCCATAAGGCATTGCTAGTTAACAGTGTGTTATATAAAGGTGTATAAAAGTGATGAAGTGCTCCCTGGCTCTAAAGAGCAGGCATTAAAGCATATTAAGTAGACATTTAAGCTTGTAAAGTGGGAATCTAGAAATGGAAAGAAGACACTGAGCAAAGGGATGCCTTCAGGGTCGGGCTGTTCAATTCTCAGAAAGTTTGATACCTGCTGGTGCTTAGAAATGAAATGAGGTTTGTGCGAGGGACCAGCAGATTTTGCAAGCCTACTGGGCTTCAATTTAAGTGTGTGTAAGTGAGTGGATCAATTCCCTCCTAATATCCATCCAGTTTCAGGGCTAACTAATGTTGAGTAGTAAGTGGATCAATCAGTGATTATACAATTATAAGAAGTGGAAAGCTTATTAGTAAAACCCATTTTCTCAGTTTTCTCAATTATTTTCATACCTTTGTTAGGAAGTGGTGCTTCACAGAGTATTTCCCTGTTCTACAATTGTATACATCTGCTCCTCTCTTAAAAAAAAACATAGAAAATACTGTTTTTACTCTGCAAGTTACTTCACAGGTAAGATATGGCATGCAAAACATGCGATGGGCTGAAATGCTGCACTAGATTAAACCTGCAGAATAAAAACTGACTTGCGAGACCACCAACAACATTCAAACGCTTCTGCTTTGCACAGAGGCACTCATTATGCAAAGCACCCGACTTGCAATTAACTCCAATGTAAACACACCTGCATCATTATTACACAATCAGAGCAACTGAGGAAGAATAAAGTGCGAGATAGTCCACACATGGTTGGCGGGGGGGAAGGGGTGGGGGCACTGTTTGTGACCTGTGAAACTAACTATTTTATCACGTCAGTTGTTAGACACCTGAGTAACTCGAGCAAGTGACACTCGTTTGTCACTTGTCAAGTGAGCTGCTAGCTAATTAGGAAGTTAATTTTGAAAAGACACTATGCATGTTGTGTCGATCCCTCCCTTCCACTATGGGTCTGCGTCCTGTTTTCTGGCTGTAATTTGTCTTTCAGGTTGTTGATCGTCGGCTGATGAGCCCCACCTGAGCCTGGTGGAGTTCCAGCTATAAAGTCTCTCCACCTGGACATGGGTGCCCCTCTTCCTTTGGCTGACACGGCCGCTGATTTGTTTTGTTTGTTTCACACATTTTCACACATCCGTGCTGACATTACTGATTACTGACTCTCCATGTTTGTTTAGTTTAGTTTATGTATTCTTTAAATAAATGTGTTCATTTATTGCTTTTACACTCGTCTGGTCTCCCATTTATATTGCAATCTGTGAGCCTTTGGTTGTAACAATGTAACAACAACTTTTAAGCTAACATTAAATCATGTCAAACTGGAACTACATGAAGCTGTGCCACATCTGCAAAGGCTGCCACTGGTGACTCACGTGGTCTGTGTGAATGTATGATCTTATGATTCATATCATGGTCAGATATCTTTGTGTCCAGATGACAGGCAACATTATAATGGATCATTCCACTGGTGGGTCAAAACGCAAGTGATGCTGATGATCGCTGTAATGTGAGGACCACTTGCAAAGTGACGTAAGTGCTGACGTAAGCCGGACCCGCGCTGTGTTGCAAGTGACTAAAAACTGTCTGGTTACTTTTGCGTAAAAACAAAACAAAAAAAACTGCCATCTGAGCCAAATTAGAAAGTAGTTGGTTCATGATGAACATCGCGTTCAGCGAGTCAAGTGTGATCACTGCTCACTTTGCAGTTCTCACCCTGGGGCGACCTTTCAGCCGCTGGCCTGACCTTAACTGAGATCCATAAGGATCCCGCGACAATGGCATGATGACAGCATCTATATTTTTAATAATAAAGTGCATTTTTTTAGATTTCCGGATTGTACCTGGGGAGACAGACACAATTTTAACAGAGCGGTGTCGGTCTGTAAGCCAATGAAAAAATATGTCCGTCATTCTCTCTCGCGCGCACACACGCACACAATCGCGCGCGCCCACACTAAAATTGGTAATGTCAGTAGACATTTCCTCAAACAAAGTTAAAAATATAATCTCAGGAAATGACTTCTGTGTGATTAAAGCTAACTACTCACTTTCAAATGGCTGTCAATTAATTGCGCATATAAATGGGAAGTTAATTATTCTTCAGTAAAATGGCCAATTAAACGACTAATTGTGTTTTCATTCCAAGTTCTAAATGGTAAATGAATGACAGAAACACATTGCGACCAAGCCAGGTCCTGTAGTGTTTTCACAGAAACTAGTTTAAATTGGATATGTACATACTATATGTATGTGTGTGGTCAGTAGATTTCAGCACACAGTTCAATTTTTTGTGTTGACGAACAGGAAGCCTCCTGGAATGAACGCAAGTGAAATGTGGTCTAATTAGCACCATGAAGGCAAAGAGGAGGCAAAAAAAAAAACCAAGAACTTTTACAGCATTATTTATTGCCTGAATATTCACAGTGCAGTGTGGAGAATTTGTGATGTACAAATCCACCAAGCCCACCTGAAAACGACTGGGCGTGAACAGCCTTAATGGGGTTAGGTTAATTAAAAAGGTTAATTGTAAGAAACAGGAGATGGTTGATGTATTGCTGGTGAACAATAGTGTCCTCTAGAGGTGAGTGTAACCATGATACACAGTTTCCCTTTTATCCCTCCTTGCACACTCTGTCCTTGTGTGCACTGAGTACAGGGCACACACAAAAAAACTGCACTGACACTGATGGTTGTTTCTGTGACTCCTATAATAAAGCGCCAATCCACTAGAAATAACACACGACGCAGCTTGCTACGTGATGCTGGCTGCTGTAACGTGCATGTGGCCCTACTTCTCCACATCTTGTTGCACCCCATATGCACGCTCGCTCCCCACCTTGGCTTGCTGCCCAGGCCACTATGGATGTTTTAAAATGTAGGCCAACTCCATTGGCTACAAGGTGCTGGTGTAAGATTACACAGAGATCAGTTATTCCATCGCTGCAGAACAATAAAGCCAAAAGATTATTTTGGCGACTGCGTCAACTTGAGCGTTTTCTGCGTCACTCTCCATTCTGCCCACTCCTATCACGTTTCCCTCTCTGGGGACCAAAGTGGTTCCCTCATGACAACTGGCTTCAGGCCCGCTAATTACCCCCCCCCCCCCCCCCCCCCCCCCCCCCCCCTTCTTCCTCCAGCAGCTCTATACCAGCTCTATGAATAGGCAGCCCACCCCGCAGACCCCACCCCATCTGAGGTCTAAATTTGGAACACAATTGAAATACAGAAATCCTGTCAGAAGATAACGAAGAATAATATTGACCCTCGCTTCATTAGGCCTATTTCATACAAGTAGCGAGTCTGGCGTATTAGCCACATTGTGACATAACTGTGCCAATGTACAGTCCTCAATTTTACACCGCAATAACAACTATCAGGCACTGAATAAGCCCAATACTCGTCAGTAAAGATGTGTCTGCACGTGAGCTGTGTGTTTTAATACTGGATTATAATAAATGTACCTTTACAAATTGGTTGCTGCGATGTTTACCTTTATTATATCGTGTGTTGTAACTGAATTGTCTCCGTTTACAAGCAATGATTGTGTTTTGATGTGGAGAAAACAAACGTGATTACATACATCAATATTAAAAAAAAAAAGTTTGCAGAAACTTCCAGCCGTCTCATTTACTTTGCCAAGTGATACATATGAAATCACAGCCCAGATTAATATCAGCTCAAAACAAGCCTGATGTAAGTGCTGTGCAAACACAAACGTGTCTGAAGTGAGCCCAGAAGGGTTTAGCCTTCCACTACATCTCTGCTAATGTCCATGTGGGAAGCAACATAGAACACATACCACAAGACAAACACATTTGCCAGAAAAATTGGGGCTTGAGAAAGTTCCCAAGCGGATTGGTCCATGTCGGTGTCGACGCCGATGACGTCGAGCCGTGAAACACGTGGGCCACGGCATCCAGAGCTCACATAAACAAAGCCACATTGGCCAGACTGGGTAGTCGAAGCTCTTGTCGCTGTCAGTGAGCAGGAGTCACACGGTTTGTCTGCCTGGCTTTGTTGGGTGCCGCCGCTTATGATTTGGAGCTTTTACAGAAATTGATGAATACCCCCTGCATGCTTATCGCATGGATTGAAAGCCACGATCCTGATGTGAAAAAGGTAAGATTCACTCATGTCTTTGCAACACAATCTGTGTCCGCGCTTTACTGTCATTGCCTTCTCTGAACATTTTTACATTTTCTTTGCTTTTAGTCTGTTTTCGCTGTTAAACTGAATTGCTTGCTTCCCAAAACCGAGTCTGACACAGACTGTGGAGATCTGTGCGCTGCTGATATTTCACGAGAATTTAAAGCGTTCTGCTTTTTTAGACAAGTTCTCACTAATGTCAAGTGCGGGAAGTTGGTCTGTGTATCACTCTCAACCGCACACTTTGCTATAAGAAAGGAAAAAGACGACTGATGCTGTTTAATTCCTGTATGCACATATTTTGTCTGTATCCATTCAAAGTTTTTAGGAAATTTAAAACGCCGTGTATAATTAGAAATTGTTTGCAGTTTGTGCGCATTTGTGTTGGGGAAAATCTTTCTTCTTCTGGGATCTCGTGGGGATTTTTTCAGATATTTGTTTTATTTGATAATCAATGTCAAAGTGATGTGTCTTATCAGGGGAAGATCCAGAACAGAGCCGCTTTCTTGAATCCGGACAACCATACAACTCCCGATAATACCCATTTCAAGTGTCACCGAAAAACTGTCAGAAGACTTGAGGTAGGATATGGAAAATTATTTATAAATAAAAATACAGAAATGTTATTGTTTCATCTTATTTTATTATGAAAAAACGTATACATATAAAGCACATTTAATCTTTTTTGTTGTTTTTTAGAGTACATTGAACACTAAACCTTAAAACACTCTTAACAGTTTAAACATTTATTTGAGAAATTCTGATGTGTTTCTACCGGTTTTGGTTTTCAGCCATGCCCTGCGTTCAGGCTCAGTATGGATCATCACCTCAAGGAGCTAGTCCTGCTTCCCAGAGCTATAGCTACCACACCGCTGGAGAATACAGCTGCGACTTCTTAACACCCGAGTTTGTTAAGTTTAGCATGGACTTGACCAACACTGAGATCACAGCCACTACTTCTCTCCCGAGTTTCAGTACATTCATGGACAACTATAACACCAGTTACGAAGTCAAACCGCCCTGTCTGTATCAGATGCCCCACTCTGGAGAGCAGTCCTCTATCAAGGTGGAGGACGTCCAGATGCACAACTACCATCAGCAGGGCCACCTGCCTCCCCAGTCGGAAGAAATGATGGCTCACTCTGGGCCTATGTACTTCAAACCCTCCTCGCCTCACGCCCCGAGCACGCCAAACTTCCAGGTTCAGCCCAATCACATGTGGGAGGACCCTGGCTCCCTCCACAGTTTCCACCAGAACTATGTTGCGGCCACGTCTCATATGATGGACCAGCGCAAAAATCCAGTGTCACGGCTCTCGCTCTTCTCCTTCAAGCAGTCCCCGCCCGGCACTCCCGTTTCAAGCTGCCAGATGCGGTTCGACGGGCCGCTGCACGTCTCCATGAACCACGACAACCCGGGCGTGCACCGCGGCCTTGACGGCCAGAGCTTCGCGGTGCCCAGCGCCATACGGAAACAGGCTGGTCTGGCCTTTCCTCACTCCCTGCAGCTCGGCCACGGGCACCAGCTGGTGGACAGCCAAATGCCATCGCCCCCGTCCCGAGGATCTCCGTCAAACGAGGGTCTGTGTGCGGTATGTGGGGACAACGCAGCCTGCCAGCATTATGGAGTGAGAACCTGCGAGGGCTGCAAAGGATTTTTCAAGGTGGGCTGACATGACAGCAACCATGAATCAGTGTTACTGTTATTACATGACAGATATGCAGTGTGTTCCTTATTATTCACGGCGCCCGTGAGTTATAACCTGCACAATTTCCTTAAAAATAATAATAACACAAGCTGAACGTCGGATACAATTACAATGTGGGCCCCGTTAAATATTACAGACCTTAAAGTGGCTGCGCAAAATAACTTGATATGACAAGCATATCTGTCCATACATAGTTGATCTCAAAGGAATAAGTAAAATATGAAAGACCACGAGTGTGTATTTGCTGACGGTCTATTCCCTCTTGTTGGCTCATACAGCGCAGTCCCAAACAGGAGATGAGACAGATATTATATCGTTTTCATCTTTTCATTTTTTATGTTACAACTTGTGCAGCAAACCACAGTCCGTGTTCTACATGTTCTATAGCCTTGGAAATAAGCCTGCAGAGTGACATTGTGATTTTCTTGCTTTCCAGCGCACCGTTCAGAAAAATGCAAAATACGTGTGCTTAGCAAATAAAAACTGTCCTGTTGACAAACGCCGAAGAAACCGTTGCCAGTTCTGCCGTTTCCAGAAGTGCATGGTCGTCGGAATGGTGAGAGAAGGTATGTTTAGACCATGCATTACATTTTATAACAGTAGTTTGTTTATATTTCCCCACTGATACACTGGGGAGACATGTGCGTAATAGAGTTTAGGATTGTTATTTATACCACATATAAGTATTTACGGACAACAACAGGAGGGCATATTAATTAATGACTCATATGTCATGTATTTCTTCCATTGGAGTTGTCCGAACTGATAATCTGAAAGGTCGGAGAGGACGCCTACCATCCAAACCCAAAAGTCCACAGGAGCCCTCCCAACCCTCGCCGCCGGTGAGCCTCATAAGCGCACTTGTTAGGACCCATGTGGACTCCAACCCCTCCATGTCTGCTTTGGACTACTCCAGGGTAAGTAATGTACCACGATCCCAGAAATAAAACACACACAGCTATTAAAAATCAAAAAAAGTTGACAACTACTGCTCCGGGCGAAAACAGAAAGAACAACAAGATTGACGGTCTTTTTTAATTTAGTCCTGCTTTATAGGTAACAATTCACTGCCTTGAAAGTTTTGTGTAATACATCGCCGAATTCCTAACTTTGTCAGTCTTTTAATGTGGCATATTTTTCCCTAAGTAAATTGCGTTGAAATAGAGAACTTAATAAAAAAAGACATGAATTTAATCGTGAAAAGGCACCCTCTCCCTCTTGGAAATGGGCATTTGCAATTTCACGGATTATATATTTTAAAGGACCTCATTAAGGCGCTGTTTAAATTAAATTCCAGTTCCAGGCTAACCCTGACTACCAAATGACTGGAGACAACACGCACCACATCCAGCAGTTCTATGATCTCCTGACGGGCTCCATGGAGATCATCCGGGGCTGGGCGGAGAAGATCCCCGGTTTTTGTGATCTACCGAAGCAAGACCAAGATCTCCTCTTTGAATCCGCCTTCCTTGAACTTTTTGTCCTGCGGCTGGCGTACAGGTAAGCCGCGTAATTATTAAACAAAACAATCTTGGCTTTAGACAATCATCAGCTCCTCCTTCAAGCTTCAATGCTTTGGGTTTTATTAGCTGCCCAATAATAAGAAGGCTGTTAAATTCCCATTTATTGGCAAGCGTAATTAATGGCATTTTCTCATTAATTGCAGGTCCAACCCAGTAGAAGGCAAACTTATTTTTTGTAATGGAGTGGTGTTGCACAGGCTACAGTGCGTCCGTGGATTTGGAGAGTGGGTGGACGCTATCGTGGACTTTTCTTCCAACTTGCAGAGCATGAACATAGACATCTCAGCTTTCTCCTGCATTGCAGCTCTCGCCATGGTAACAGGTGCGTAAAGGCGGCTGCTCCTTTTGAAACTCTGGCTGCGCTACAATGCATGCAAAGCAAAGGAAGTTAATGCATCGGAAATAATTTATCTTTGTCCTTTTTTCTTTCGTATTTCAGAGCGACACGGGCTTAAGGAACCCAAGAGAGTCGAGGATCTCCAAAACAAGATAGTCAACTGCCTCAAAGATCAAGTGACATTCAATGGCGGTGGATTGAATCGTCCCAACTACTTGTCAAAACTCTTGGGAAAGCTCCCTGAACTGCGCACACTATGTACCCAAGGTCTGCAGCGTATCTTTTACCTAAAACTAGAAGATCTAGTCCCTCCGCCAGCAATAATTGACAAACTTTTCCTCGACACCTTACCTTTCTGAGTCTGACTCGATGGCAAGACCTCAAAGAACTTCCAAAAGACTGTTTAAGAGTCAGACGTGACAGATTTTTAACGTTATTATTTCTGAATATTTGCAAGCTCCGTAGGCGAATTGAACAAACAGTACGCATTATGAGTAAGGAATCATAAAATAAAAAATAACAGTAGGAAGAGACAGACAGTTTGATTGCTGTGTAGGCCTTTTTCATTTGATTGCCAAACGAGTGAATCGGAATTTCTCTCCGGTGGACAAATTGTCCGGTTTTACAATCACTTACTGTTTATTTAACATCGGCTCTACTGATTCAGCATCAGATGTAGTATACTCCATTTATATATATGAACACTCAGCGCGCGCACACACACAAACACACACACGTACACAGACACTGTATATTATGATAGATTATGTGATGCCTCCAATGCATCGGTTTATAACATGTGTACAAAGTTTGTTATAATGAAAAGATTTAACTTTCTTTTCTTTTCTTTTCTTTTCTGACTCGTGCCTATGTGTTTCTGACAGGATCCCAAAAAGTATCCAGAAAAGACAACGCATGTTCTAGTTTTTTTTCTTTTCCTTTTCCTTTTCTTTTATAGGCACTTGCTGAGGTGATGTCTATATATAATATATACCGGACACTATGTAGTCTGCTAGATTTGATACAGATTCGTAGTTATGGCACTCCTTTTATGTATGACGCATATGTGGAAAAATATCTCATCTGTATAGAAAATGAGGGACCCATTGTGTTTGTAAAACTGTCAGACATTCCTTGTTTGTATGTGCTGTAAGTATTGTTGCTGTTGAATATAAACGTTTCTATATATTTATTATTTCTATTGCCAAGAGCTACACTAAGCATGGTGCAATTTAAACGATTTCAAACCACCCAAGTTCATGCTGAGCACGTTGTCTATGTTTTATGTCTTATAAACGTCTAGCTATGATTTAACACGTTTTGGAAATGAAAAACTCCCATCTTATATCAAGAGGTTCATGAGTGTGTGATATAGGCCCACATCTTTGACATCATGATGTATTTACAACTTCTGTAACGCATTTGGTGCCGGATTAAAAAAAAACAACCTTTAGAGAGAAATAAATATTTAATGTTTACAAATAAAACTTTAAAATCAATTCTTTGCTAAATAATTTCTCTGAAATTAATTTTATTCTTTAAATTAAGACATCTCTGGTCGGAAGGATCTACTTTAGCGAGAGAAAATATAATTTTGAGTTCAAACTTATTGTAATGTCCTTAAGTATTGTGATCGGCGCTTACAGACATGTTAAATGAAACATTTTTAATAAGTTGTTTATTTTAATATCTTACTTTAACTAAATGTGAAATTATTTAGACCTAGTTTGTTGAAAAAGTAAGTTAGTGCATTTATTAAAGACTAAGAATATTTCGCAAATAATATGCAGGCCTACTCATGTTTCATCTTGATTTTAAATTATCTGCTTAAACAAAAATTGTTTGCACATATTTCATCATTCTAATCGTTTGATTTAAGCCTAAACTGAGCGAATATTTGAGTCATCAAAATTACACTGATTTAAGGAAACAACATAAAGTGTTCTCCTCTATATTTCATATACTTGAATCTAGAAAGAAAAAATATTTTATTTACATACCAGGCTGTTGAAACCTCTTTTTATTCTCTAATGTCTATTTGTATTTGACAAAGGAAAACGATAGAACGGATTAAATATGAGTCGTCATTATTCGCTTGATTCGGGAGTAAAAGCAAATTGACGAGCGAACAATTTAAAAGAGATATCGGATTTTATATTTCAGTCTTTTCCTCTGGATGCTCTTTATGGTGCAAAAGTTGATGAAAATAAAAGTTTGAGGTTGTTTTTCTGAACAGACTTTCCTTGTTGGCTGTAATCAAAGGAATACAAATGTAACGGCCAACTTTATATTATTGTAATACGAGATAATTGTTGCGCTTCATTTGCCTTCACTTTTGTCATGTACACGCAGACTGTGAACCTGCTTTACTCTGCTGATGAGTCAGACGAGTCGGAACTTAAACCTACAGAGCTCCCATAATAAAAGGGCCAACTACCTAAAACCTGCGATTACAAAGAAGAACAAAGTGCGGCTGAAACGAACACATTCATTGTGAAATTGAATCATGTTGCGCACAGGTAGCACAGTTGTATCTCGCGCGTCACAGCGCTACACTTTGCGGTGTATTTTTTTGATTATGAGTGAAGAAAGATACGACGAAGACACACTCAGGAGGAATTTTCTCTTACTTACGGTTTAAAGTGTTTTTTCCCCCCCAGAGCTGAAAAGGTGACCTCGTTGTGTATTGTAGTTTAATAGTAAGCATAAACCTGTTACCATCAACCTCCCACAAACCCCCCGGGGACTCCGGGTCCGCGCCTCTGATTCCAGCCAGCTAAAAAGTCCTATACTCCTTTAATCGCATTAAATGATCACCCTCGTACGACTACAAATTCAGCCACTTTTGAGATGCTGCTGCGCATCAAATCTGGGGAAAAGAAAGTCATTAAGAAATGTATATTAAACGGCAGTGATTGGGCTGCACTGAACTGAGGCAGCGGCGCTGTCACAAAGCCTTTCCTTTAGTCTCTCAGAAGAGATAGTGACGCCAGGCTCTGAGGCATGTCTGGGACTTATCCTCACTGATTCCACATTTATCACATGATCAAGATGAAGGGAACAGCTTATTTTGAGAGATATTAGCAGCAGGCAATAAATTGTCTAAATAATTAGATCGTCAGTGTAAAGTGCTAATTCCAAGGCAAACTGGGATTACATTCAGAACCAGTTTGCTGACATTTAGCAGATCTGTTGAAAGGGTGCATTACAGTGTCACAAGTCCTCTCTATTGACTCAAAGTACAGTTAGGTTTTAAACATGTCTTTCTCAACACAATAAAACACGACACAAGCAGCTATTACATCTGTCAGTGTTTGTGCATGATTATGTATGCTGGAGGACTTCCAGTCGAAATTCATTAAATGACTTAATTTCCTCCCTGCACTTGACATCGGCGGAAGGTTAGACATGATGGCGTCAGCACAAGTAGGGCTAGAAGGGAGAAAAGAAGGAATTCTCTAGTTGCCCGTCTCCAGCTCTGGCACAGAGAACAACAAACCAAAGCCGGCAGGTGAAGGTGGCCATCTTCCTAAGAAAAGAGCCTGTGTATCTGCTGCTAAGTGCTTGTAGACAAAGTGAGAACCAAATTATAAGACCGAGTCCCAGCTTCTGAAAAAATGCTGCTTCCCATTTACAATACCACTAATAGATGCCACACACATGTACAGTGCACACTCAGGGATGGTAAGTTCCACCCACAGCTGCACTTTTGTCAAATTCTGTGACGCAGTTTGACAGGTTCTCGTGTGCGCGGTGGATTTGAAGTGCTGTTGCTCCGCTGTAGGAGTTTTTATTTACGTCAGGAGCCGTTCCCCAACAACAAAATTGAACAAGGATATACGTTTTTTAGGACTCTAATATGACATTTTGTAATTCTTTTGCAAAAATGTTCGCATGTTGACAGTGCTGGCTGGGACTTAGCTTTGGTCTAATGGGTGAATTATCATGTTGGGAGGCCAAGATAAGTCAGACCTTTTGCCTCATCTGATCCCCATGGTGGGAAAGCACTTGACCTTTCACCTTTGCACTACATGAGAACTTGTTAAGACACACATCTGATGAGGAAACCTCTCTGTTGCTCAAACTGCTATGCGGAATTACGTGTTTGAAGTGAAAAGATTTAGAGAATGGAACGAAGAATTATAAAGATGAACAAATATGCATGCTACAAGATGCACACCACTGATTTTCTCTGTACAGCATGAGTTTCTAACACCACATGTCATTTTACCTGACGAGAGTAAATGACAGTTAAGTTCTGTCTTTCTTTACATTTCATGTGATTGTCATTAAAAGTTATTTTGAGGTAGAGGGAGAATCATATTAGAAAGCTCGTGAGCAAGACCTGAAATAGACCCACATGAACTGCTTCATGACTGAAACATGCTCTTTATTACTTGACTGTCTTGCAAATGAAAGTGATTCAAACAACTCGTCTGACTTTTCAGTGTCAGCACACTCTGGATGTCACTATTACCCATAGAGGTTACCTTACACCTTCAGCAGTCCTTTGTTTACACACCGCTGTACAATAATTCTACTACTCTTCATTCATTCAGTGCATTCAGAAACTGTTTATTGCCATGTTACACATACTCAGTGATTTGGTGCATAACAGTAAAAACACAGTACAATTGTATGACATCATTTAAAATTAGAACATATGAACATTTACAATGACATATGGTAAACAAAGAAGCAAATAAGAGTATGTTAAAACAAGTATATTATTAAAGTGTCAAGTGTATATTAAAAGAGAAAAGTTGTGCAAGGGTGTGTAACAGTAAGACATTGTCATTGGGGATGTAGTGTCTGAGTCAGTGGGGGTCCCGGGCTTTATTGATGAACCCAACTGCAGATGGGAAGTAACTGTGTTTGTGGCGTGAGGTCTTAAGTCTCAGTGTACTCTCAGAATCACTTCCTTTCATGTTACCTTTCCCTCCGTTCAGGCAGGCTGCTGTTCAAGCCTGCAGTAAAACATGTTGATTACACAACTTATGAATCTCATGAGTCCTTCCGACTATAGCTCTAAACAAAATGAATGAATAATGAGTTGAATGATGGCCCTTTGGATACGACTGCCTATAGTTATATTGCTGTGACTATTTGATTTACCATATTGAAATGCTGATGATTGTCCAATAAATAATGCAAAAAGCTGATTTCCAAGTGGCGAGGCAGGAAAAGAAATCCACCTTGCATATAGATGGAAGTGAGCCGTGTCTGTCCTTCTCAGCCTGTGGCCCAGAGCGGCTTTATCATTCATAGGACTAAACAGACAATCAATTCAGCAGCCATGTATGAAGGATGAAGGGATGCGACAAGCTGTGAATGATGAGGAGCCAAAAATCAAAGGCCTCACTCCTTCTTAGCTCTAATGGCCATTACCAGCCCAGACAGCACCAGTAAAATGAGGTTAATCATTTGCACAGATCCTTTCAAAGAAGATTGACTGGACTTGATGCCTAGTTAGATCACTCATAAATATTTACTTCATATTAAACAGCTGTGTATGCTCTGTTATTGCACATTGATTTCTGACGGATGCTATGAAATTATTGTTTCAAGAGTGGTCAAGTTAAAACCACTAATGCAACGCTTGTAACAGGACTCAATTATGTTAACCACAAGATATTAATAATGCAATGAAACTGACGGGACATTGTGCGAGAGAGGGAATTCTTCAGGTTTCTGCAGGGAACTAAGGATTCGGTGAAAAAAAAAAAGTAGAGAGAGAGATTTACAAATGATCAGAAACCACAAAAGCCTGAATCGTACATTCAGTGTTGATAGGTAGTACACCCCGAGTAAAATAGCCCTACAGTTGAAGTTTATGGGCATAGCATGTATCAGTATTGAACACACATGCTCAGTCCTTTGACCTTATTGACAAAATGAAATCGGAAATTTCCTTTATAGAAAGACTAAATGTTTCCTCGGGCAGACATGTTTCCGATTCAATTAGTTTTAATGAAGCCGGTGCTCAGTGGTTACTGAAGTAGAAAAAACATGCATAAATGCCTGATGGTAATAGAGGACACATTAAGGAGGAAGGCATCGGACACACAGTACGTGTTTCTAAGTGGCGAAAAATGCCTCTATCAGGCTGGTAGGAGCCAGTGGCTTGGGAAGCAGTGAATTATATGAGCCTCAAATGATGCATTAGGATCTCTGGGGCGAGGCTTGAGGAGACTGAGGAGCAAACTGTAAAAACACACGGGAAAATAATCTAGTTTTGATGACGCACGAGGGGGTATCACCAAGCAGATGGTAAAGTCATGCCTATCACAAAATCACATTTACATAATAGTGTCATAGTAGTCAATCAAAATCAATTTATTCTTCCAATCGTGTTATTTGGTAATTTGGTAAGTCTTAAAAACATTACCGCTCATTACCTGCTTTTTGTATTCACCCCCATTTACACCGGCCACTGTGACAATGTGACTGAATGCAGGGCTGCGAACTACTACCCCCCCCCCCCCTCCCGTCTGATGTCAGTGTGTAAAATGTCAACATGGTCAGATGCACTGGCTCAGTTCCCGCAAGAATATGCCCTCATCCAGTGTTATGGTTTGTGCCGCTGCTCCATGTGAAGTGAAACATATTAAACACACCCATGCACATGTAATCTGTTCATGTCTTTGAGTCAAATTGTGTGTGTGCGTGTGTGTGTGTGTGTCTGGTCTTATATCATCTGCTAAGAGTTCCTTTCAGTCTTTTGCAGCCCTCTTCATATGCATTTAGTCTTATTGAATTAAAGCAACCCAGATAAAAGGCAGGTACATGTGTGCTCTGGCAGCATATAGGGGTCTAAGGTGCTCACCATGTAGTTGCAACGTCCCTGTTTTGATTCCAGCGGGGGGAACTGTGTTGCATGTCATTCACCCAATTCTCTCTTTGCTGATTTCCTGTATGTCTCTACTGTCTGTTCCAGTAGGGGTTTAAAATGCCATTGAAATAAATAGCTTTATTCGTATAGAAGAATACAGGTGTAGCAAAAGTTAAGTGTTCCCTTTGGACAGATGTAGTTACACAAAAAATGATATCCATTGAGGGATGTATTTAAGGTTCAACCAGAAAATTAGTTATTTGGAGCACCAAGACCCGAGTTGTGTCACCCCTTGATTAAACAAGCAGGCTTGTTGAAAGGGTTGCTAAGGTTTTGCAGCTACAAAGTCCTCCCCTCAGTGGACTTTTGTTTCCAAGCTCAATCCCAGCAGAGATCAAATCAAGTTGAGAAAAATAAATATAAGAGCTTACTTTAATGTGTTGTTCTTCACCAACAGCAACTTCACCGCTTTTGTTTTACGTTAATCTTCCCTTCGCTGACTAAGAGGAGGTGAACGAGTCTGAAATTCACTCAGACTTGTCTGCATCTGCAGGGCGTCTCAGGCTCTGGTTTACTGCTAGTGTATGCATGAATTTCTGCGTGCATGAACACGTACACTAATGGCACGTACCTGCAGAGTGACAACAGAAATAGATGTGCGTATTGTCGTGATGGTTTTATAACGCTATCATAGCACATGTAAGTACACATCTATAGTGAGAAGGCGCCAATAGATATTAGAGTGGCGGGTCTTGAGGGGTCAAGAGGGGAATATAATGTGTGTGTGTGTGTGTGTGTGTGTTGGACAAAAGAGAAGGGGAGAGGGGGTGGGGTGTGTCACAACAGACAGAAAAGATCCAGCCCAGGCTCCCACACAGCTTTGTCATATCACTAGGAGATTAGGAACACACACATGTCAAGCTAGGCAGAGCCTGCTGCAATAATGCACCTGCCAGCTCTCAAGATCCACTCAACCCCTGTTCAACCTCTTGTTCCAACATGCTAACACAAGAGCACGCACACACACACACACACACACACACACATAAGTGAACCACATTTCTAAATATTGATCCCCTTCCTCAATGCGCACATGAGAACAGAAGGATATAGTATGAAATCAGTGGAAAATTAATTAATTGATATATATATAGCATGAGGCATATCAATGAATCAAATCCAATGTGAGAATTAAAGTTGAATGTAAATGTAGTTCAACACACATACAATGAAAAACACAATATTGAAGAAATGAAAAGGTTGGGATCAGGGGAAAGTGGATATTTTACATGAAAAACCTGACGGGAGAAGGTCGTTGTCCCTCTTCATGACAGAGTTCCCCAAGAAAAGGAGAGAGAGGAGAGGCTCAAAGAGATTCATCTCCACCAAGATTCAAGGTCATCCAACCTAGTCATCCTGGAAGCACTTGAAAAATATGGAGTGAAGACTGGAGATATTCTTCTGCCCAAAAAGGAGTGCAGAGGGAAGACTGACTGAAGAGAATCACTGACCTTCAAACAAGCTCTCTATCCATATAGAGTAGGGGAAGACATGCACAATCCATCAAAAATGCACATGAACTTTCCCTCTTCAAATAGTTCCCGCTTGAATAGCAGTCAATGGATCAACTATGAATATTGCATGTACTGAATTGCAGGAGGTTCAGATTGAATTCACTGTGAAAAAAACAAAACAAAAAACAATTCTGTGATATTAGAATATCAAATTCTTAGCTCCTGTCTCAAAGATTACATTTTGAGAACAAACAAATTCCGAAACAGTGAGTGCCTGCTAATGTTTGAATACATTTGTAAAGTAAAGTAAGTTTGTAAACATTTAATTCATCTAAAATGAAAAGAGAAGAAAAGATGTGCAAGGTATTATTAAAAAGTGTAAAAAGAATTCAGAATCCACACTATGGTCATGAAATTGCCTTTTGCCACAGTCCCTTTTCAAGAACGGAAAGATCAGTGTTAATTTTCAGCCGTTCTTTGATTGGATGAACCTGCCTCCCTCTTGCACGACATGGCTACCACAGGTCAGTGGCTGGTGCAGTGTAGCATGAAACAAACAAATAGAAAAAGGCACCTTGTGGCACTTGACTCTCGCCAGAATGCAACCGACGGCAAGCCTGCCAGCGTCCTGCAATAACGGCCGGTCCCTCCTAACCAAAGTGAGAGAGAGAGAGAGAGAGAGAGAGAGAGAGAGAGAGAGAAGAGGAGGGGTTGCAGGGAGAGGGGAAAGAGAGCTGGGAAAGGGGAAAAACATGGATCTAGAGCTGGAGATAAGGAGGATGGAGAGGTTGAGGCTAGCATGTTAGTGCTCTGAAATCCAGGAAAGGGTGAGACCAGAATAGAACCAGCTGCAGTAAACATAGATCAAACATTGAACAGCAAAAGTATTAAATAGTTTAATTGAGAAATCGAAAAACATAACTACATAAGATACACATACTGCTAATCATATGGGAACTCAGATTTTACACATCAAGTCCGTTTACAGGTCTTGAGGAGTACTACTGCATATATGAAAAAAGCTGTATAAGGGGCTGCTCACATGTTGAGTCCAAAAACATGTGGAAAACGCCAGCTGTGCGTCTTTCATTTTTTTATCCAAGGTGGTTGGGTTGCTTGGATGACAATGAAGTTGCAGTAATTGGGCAGTAAGCCTCACTGACTAAACTAAACAAAGTCAAAACATAGATACATGGATTTCCAGCAACTTGAATCCCTCACTGTAGCTTTACTGCTCCATTTGTCTGTCAGTTTGGCTGAACCCTTCAACCGGATGTCGACGTCCTTGGGACAGACAGTGAAGCTCCAGGTAGCCCTGCACTAATCGATTAACTTCTTCTCCATATAGTTACCGGAGATGGATATTTACGGAAGGAAGAAAAGATATCTGTTGTGTGTGTATGTGATAACGTGCTTAATAAACTGTTTTTATTTCGGGGTGCCCTGAAAAATAGATGCTTGGGAACTCGTGTGCACCGCTCTCGCCTTTGAGCGCTATAAGAATACAAATCTGGAGGTGAGGCAATAGAAAGCTTACCAGAAAGCTGTAGCCTGCTCCGCATCTCTGCTTGAGGCCAGAACCTCGAGGCTACATTGTTGACGGTCGAGTTGCATTTTGGGTAATATAGGCCCGAGGTTTCAACAAGGAACCTCTCTGGTTCTGCTTAATTGATTTTGATCCTTCTTTTAAATTTTAAACCATCCATCTATTGTGAGCCCGAGAATGCTTTAAATAGCCAAATAGTGCAGTGTCCTCTTTCAAGGATCTAAACACAATTGTGTTTTAAGACAGCCTTCTCCAACAGTCCACGCACAATTGAGAATACATATATGAGGGCAAAGAGGAGAAGAAGGGACAAGACAGGGGAGAGGGGGATGGAGAACAGGAGAGCCAGGCCGATCGTCCTGTGATAAGACGAGGAAAATAAGTCTGATTATCAGAGAGGCCAGGAATATTAGACAGACAGTTGGAAGTCATCTCAAAACTCAGGAGGAAAGAGACAAGACAAGAGGTCACAATTATGCCCCGCTAGCTGCACTCCCCTCCTCCTCATGAAGTCCTCTAATATATTCGGATAGTTCCTGTATGGCGCAGAGGGGAAATTCTAATTAAAGGGTGGGGGGAATTTTGACACATGTGAGGCAGAGATCAATATTTAGCACCATAATCAGCCATTCCTGATGGCTTGACGGTGTCACTGCGAGCAGACTGCAGCTCTCCATTAGAGCGCTTGGGAAGGAGCAGACGAGCAGGCGAGCAGGAAGTCAGCCAAGCAGGCAGGCTGCGGAGAGCCGCCAAACTCCCAGCCATCATGAATCAAAGCAAGTGATGCCTCTCGTGCTTCATTTTGTTCTGCTTTTTATCTTCATTCATCCTCTTAAGGGAGAAAAGTGAACTCTGTCAGACTGGTTTGTGACAGGGGTGCAGGAGAAGTGGAAAAGAAAGGAAGAAAAATACCATAGAGGGGAAACGGTAGATCAGGAGGAAATGCAGCTGTCAGGACTTTGGACTGTGAGATGATTGTAAGGTACACAGATGGTCCTGTCTATTGAGCGATTTTCTCTTTTCGTTTGATAAATATTTCATTTTGATTTCAAACGGTGGCGGAAGAAGTATTTGTATCTTTTACTGAAGTGACAGTGGCAATTACACACAATTACAAGTCTTGCATTGAAAATGTGATTTCCTCAGGAAAAAGTAATGTAACTAAAGTAGATAACGTAAAAGTAGGAATACGCCCCCTGTGAGTGTTACATTATTGGTTGGTTGTAGCTGGTGGAGGCGGAGCTCAGAACAGACATGAACCTACAACAGCATATCTGACAAGCTCATATGTCTTGTGTGTATAATCTTCATCTGTAAAGCAACTAGAAACTGAACATGTCATAAAAGTAGAGTAGAATATTTCCCTACAGACCGGGTGGAAGTTTAAAGTAAAATGAAATGAAGACAGAAGTAAAGCACAACCTTACATTTGTATTTAAAAACAGTACTTGAGTATACTTTGTGAAAATAATTTGACAAATGGCCATCTTATTTCATCGTCGTAACCACATTTACCGTATAAATTTTTCCAAACTGATACAAGCACACGCAATATTTGTGCTATGTGAACAAGGCTGCTCAGCTGACACGGATAGTGACTACTGACTCAGTATCAGGAACATGGTGTTGTTTCCTCAAGGCAAGGAGAGAGGGCGAGGGGCAACGGAGGGGGCATGTGGAGGTGTGGGTGTATGTGTGTGTGTATATATGCGTAGGTGGGGGGGGGGGGCCGTCCAGCCCAGGGTGTCCCCTGTCTCCATGTGTCAGCCCATCTCCTTGTTCTTGCATGTCACTGACACACACGTGGGTACTTACCAACCCAAGTTGCTCCAATTAATGGCTGTCCCACTGCGCTGTCCGTTGTGCGGTATGCTAGCCTGGGTGACAAGATATGGTCTGGGATCTGTCTCTCCAGTGACATAAGGAAGGAATTTTAAGAGGGAAAAGTGATGCAAACACACACCGCCTCATGCTGCGCCAAGATAGGTAGATAACAAAGACTCTTGTAAATGAGTGGCAGCGAGGAAGGCATTGAGGATTCTCTAATTACTTGCTGCAATCTATCTAAGTCACTGGCCTTCTAATTTGATTTATCAGAATGCATGAATTCCCTTGGAATAATGCCCTTATTAGAAGGACAGAATTGACGGGGGTACAAGAGGTCTGCCGAGAGGAGGAGGAGAGCAGAGATTTAAGCATCAATTACAGTCAAAAGGAGAATTAATAGTTATTAATCCACAAACATAGCCATCGTTCTCTCTGCTGCCTCTCTGCCACTTGGAGACAATCCTCTTTACACTTGCCCCGCTACACGCGCACACACACACACACACACACGCGCGGTCACACATATTTCCAAGGCATGCACAGACACACATAACAGCGTAAAGAATACATAAACACAGGCATGTAAACAAGCACATGCAAACACTCAGATGCAAACCAACATGCAAAACATCCACACCCATATATTCATGAGTCAAAATACAGAAAGAGACAGTACATACTGCAGAACTGAGTGAAAATGAGGAAAAAAAAGAAAAAAAAAAAGTGTAAAAAAGCAAGATAACAGTAACAAAGGTAAGATGCCATAAATATCTCTTACTGTGGACGGTTCGTATCGTTTGGCCCACCGGTAGAGCAAAGGTCTTTAACTCTTTAACTAAATTCTTGACTGACAAATTCAATTGCTGTCAGTCTTCCAGGGCCTTCAATGTAATATGTGCATTTTGATTCAATTTACCCTGCAAATACATACATATACATATTGTTTATCTGGTTATGGGCCCACAAAAATCAATACTTATATCTGTGCTTTGTCATTCCTAAGTGCATCATGAAATAGCAAGATATCCCTCTAATTGAATCGTACAAAACCACATAGATTGTTAATTTTGTGCTATTAAGCTAAGCAACATTTACAATGTCGTCTTTTTTGCCTGTTGATGACTCTTGTTTGTCCACTTGCATGGGAAAAGAACATTTCATATATCTAAAAATTGAATTTAGAAAGGTCAATCTCTAAACAAATAACAATAAATCAAAGATGAAGCTAACTTGTATCATTTCTAAGGAGAAGAATTCAAAGTACACAGGAACAGCTTTCACAAGCTCTTATCATTAGAAACAGAAAAATGCTGTATTGCCATGTGAAGGATACGTCTTTTGTAATTGCGCATTATCATGATTATTTATATCATCCTAATTAATTCATATGTTACAACAGCACTTTTTAAAAAAAACCCACAAGGTCATATCACATGCACAAGAATAACAACAAAAGGACAGCTTGTCATGTTAAATAATTTAAAGATCAGTGAAGGCAGCAGTGCTGCAATACAGTAGTTGACACTCTGGTCTGAGTTTTATGTTAAATCCTGTGGTTTTTGTTAAAGGGTCGCTGAGTGGCTGAAAGGAGAATGCCAGTGTGCTGTTGCCTTGCTGTCAGTCACACAGAGGCAGTATTTAGACAGGGAGCTGAGAGGTCTGCTCCGCTGCCAGCTCCTGCCTTTTAAACAGCCCTTTCCTCAGAGAGACAGCTTAGCACTGAGTGCCAGTCAACCTCGCCTGCCCAGCCATGCCCCCCCCCCCCCCCCCCCCCCAAAAAAATACACACACATACACGCACACTTTGATAGCCTCTTTGCTAAAGAACAATTTGGCAGAAGGGGAAAAATGATCATGTATGGTCCGACCCAAAGGTACTTTGTAATGGGTCTATCCCCCTGCCTCAACAAAGTGGAGCGAACGGCTTCTGGACAGCAGATTCATCAGCATTACTTGAATGGAGGAACAAGCTCATACAGCATTACGTGGCTGACAGGGAAGATATATCTAGGCAACTCAGCGCATCGGGGATCCTCATAGACCTTCAGTCATGGCCTGTGGTAAAGACTGAAGGATGGGAGAGAGGTTGTGGAGATAACACATCACGCCCTGTCCACGGCCCATATTATGATGCTGTCCTGTAGCGTCTGGGACAATACTGTGTTAGCTGCCAGAGTGCCGTTGACATCATTGACAAACCTCTATGGTGTCAGGCAGTCACTCACACTTCAACTGGGTGTCTGTCTTCATGCTCAAACGGTCAGGCACTGACACCTTTTCACGTGGATGAAGATTCTCCAGTGACTGACAAAAAATAGTGGATGGCCTTTAAGGAGGGGGAAAAGACACAGCAAGAATAGCACCTCATCTCTAAAGGAGAGACTTATAATTTGCAATAATGGCACACCAGTAGCTCTCAAAGAGAAAATTACAGGAAAAAGCCAATCTGAAATATCCTTTTAGCTGGCAGAAACACATCCATTGTAGACAGAAGTCTTGTTTACTCGGTAAAATGGCATCAATTAGGAGCGGATGGCAAAATTAGCATATTCTCTTAATGGACTGGCCTTTCTTGTGCAGCGCTCTCACACTGATTGTATGGAAGGGACATGTTAAGGGAGACTGAGAAAAGGTCAGGTGTCTGCACCATTCAGGTGATCATATTTTTCACCAAACAGTTGTGCATTCTCCATGGCTATTGTCATGTTATACTGCAACATTCCAGTATGCGGGGGAATTTGATTTTAAATCGTTGCGGAAAACAAGTCAGTCATCCTGACACTTCCAAGGTTCTGGACACAGAGCCCTTGAAAATATCTGCTGGGATAAATATTGCATATGCCTGTGATTTTGTTTATACAAAATTGCAAAATACACCTAATAATCACAGCACTATTCAGTGTAACTACTTCAGAAAAGTAATTAATTCCAGTGAAAATGCAAAAAAAAGTCTTAGCTAATAGTAGTTAGTTTAATAATAATTAAAAAAAATATATAAATGTAATGCATGTAGCCAAGCACAAACATAAGTGAAATAAAAACAATGAGAGCTACTGTGTGTTTTCTTTCCATCCGCACGCTGTTGGGATTCAAGCATACACTTGAAAATCGGAGAACAATTATTTGAGAAATTTGAGAAATTAACGGACAACTTAAAGCAGTGTAATATCCTATTCCTAGCACTGAGCTAATCAATTTGAATGATTTGCCAGTTAATTACCATTATTAACAGCCCCCTATCACTTTGGAGGCTAATTAATTATAAAAATGATATTTCACCATCAATGCTGCGGTTCGTATCTCAAGAAGCACTCAGCTCCTCCCAGCCAGACCAGAGCCGCAGACTGCAAATTCTCTTCCCTCGTCCTCCACCCCCCCATCTCCCCTCCTCCCTTGTGCCTCTGCTCCCACCACCCCAAATTGACTGGTCTTGCACAGTTGCAGCTGAACAAGAAAGGAATTGCTAGTGTCAAGACACAGTTTACAAATATGACATCTCCTCTGCCATGGCTGGAAATATGAAATATTGATTTATGTGCAGTAAAAGGTCTTATAAAAATGATCACATACACATGAGGGATTAATGCGCAGAAGATCAATAGAAATTTCATTCTTGACACTAGACTGTCACCTATGGTGAAATGCTAAAATAAAGAAATCAATATTATCTATGAAATGTCAAATTTATTATAATTATGTGGATGAAAGCTGGCCAAGTGGCTCCCAGGGGGTTGAGAGGGATAGGGTACTGCTCTCAAGCATCCCTCATGTCCCTCTTTCTCATGCTGCCAATTTTGAGAGCAATATTGGTGTAAAGGGTTTTCACCCGTTATGTATGGCCTTGTTGTAACAAATTCCTCCTGGAATATTTAACTGTGGAAAGACTGACAATGGACAGAGCTGCAGTTCATAGCCTGCAGGTTGCGTAGTTAACAGCTGTTAGCTTTGGCACATATTGTATGACTCTGCCCTCTCGATTGAAACCTATTTGGCAGCTGCTGCTGACATGGACAAGTCGCAGGCCACTAAAGTACAACATCTCGGCATGCGTCGTGGTTCAAAGATGACGGATTAAGTCAGGCTATGTATCGATCTTAAGGTTATGTATGTAGTGAGTGATCATGCAGATTTGTTTTGCTTTGGACATTGACTATTTAATAAGAAAAGGAGTCACACAAAGCCATAAAACAATCATATTAATGAGGAAAAAATGATTTTAACTGTTTTTTCAATCCACAAGGGGAAAGTTTGTGAACATTCTCCCCCATTTCCAAATGATATCAAGAGATTTCAGCTCTTTATGTGTCATTGGGGGTTTCTCAAATCCCCCTCAATGTTTTATTTGCATTTAGACTAAGAGCTATTTGTGTTCATTCACTCCTTTTCCATGTCTAATTAATATCCTTTGAATGTGTGGGGATCAATTTATTTAATCAATGTTGGGTGTTGCCTCTGGCCTTCTAAAGGTCACTTAGATATGGAATGGGAAATCATCAGAGTCAGATAATGTGGCAGGCAAACATTGCATGTATGATCACACATTTCTGAAAAACTACAGAAATGTATTTTCCTTTCTGTCTTCTCATTTCAGGCAATAGTCTTTTTTTTCCACCAGAGGCCCACTGTACACACTAGAGTGTGGCAGCTGTGTAATCCCTTTAACAACCGACGGGGCTATTAAATGAACCGGTGGTGCAGCTGCAAATAGCCAATAAAGCCAGCACAATATCATCCCTATTAAACAGTAATCTTGGCAGGCTTAAGAAGTTCTCTGAAAAATGGGAGGAAAACCATAACAAAATGTAATCAAGCAAAACATGGGGATTTTCCTCAACAAAATAAGCCAAACAATTTTCACAGTGGCTTACATGAAAGGTGTTGAGCAAAAGCACTCGAGCCTCAGAGAACTTCGCAGCCCCTTCAGGTGACCAGGGTTTGCCGCCTTATCACAAATACAGAAGCGCACAACAAATAAAATGAGCCTGTCAATCGAAGCAATTTATCGCCACAGATATTAACAGAGAAAGGGAAACAGGGGAAAATAACAAATTGTGCAGTTACATTTTAAAAGTGACCAAATCGAATTCATAAGATCACAATTGGAGAGATAGAACCCAGTTTATTTTTCCTCCCTTTCACCGGCTTATGTGCTCTGTCAGATGAAAGCGGAGCAGAGAGCCGCCGTTGATGGAGCCTTTGAGCCCGGGAGAGGAGGCAACCTGCCTCTTGAAGGGGCGCCGGGGACAGCGATAACCAGGGAGGCCGCGGGAGCTCCCTCCGCTGCCGGGGGAAGGTGTTCCAACTTATCAGAGTCTGCACGCGGGGAATGATTACCCCTTTGCCGGGCCGATTACTGCTGGCTCTCCGGGTCAAAAGCAGGCCAGGATGAAAGAGAGAACTGAAGCCTCCTATCCTGCCTCCAATCATCCATTAGCACTCAGAGCGAGGGGCTTGTCTACCCCTCCACCCTCTCTCCGACATGGGCTTGTCAATCTGGTGCATAAGTAGAAGAGGGACGTAATCACAGGCGTGACTCTCACTCACACCGATGTCATGGAGGACGGCGTGGGGCCTGCAGAGGTAATTTATGGATCCGAGTATAAGCACTTCCATGACATATTATTTATTCATTTGAGTTTGTTTAAGAACAATCCTCGTCATCTGCAGGGCGAGGCAAAGTGTGTTTACACTATTGATGTATGGTATATATATGCTGATCTGCTCACATGAATAAGAATGTGAAACAGGCCAGTATGCACAAAACAACCGACACATCAAACAACAATAACTGACTGCAACACACACACCATTCGAGGTTGCTCTGCTTTTTGTTTGCAGTATTCTAATAACGTAGGAAAAGAGGCATGAGGAATGTACTCAGACCGGTCTTTCAGTATGCTCGCTGCCATGTGCAATATCTGCTCTGTCTATTTCTTTACACCACTTTCACGCCTCTCCATTGAAAACAAATGGGACAATTGTATTCTCCGTGAAATATCCCTAAGAACTTGAACAAACCACGTCAACCTGAAACAGTTCCCCAAGGTGAGTGAGACACACTTAAGAGTATCTACATTTAATGCTTCACTCTGTATGCATTCCCCAGCCAACATCATGTTATGGATGGACAATGGGCTGGTGTAGTACAGCTGACCAGACTCACCTCTGCCTATAACAGCACACCCCTTCAGATTAAGGTCAGTGCTTTAGTCAGCTACCTCTCGCTCTCCTCTCTTTAATACCAGAAAGGGACAGGAAAATACTCCAAGCCAATTGCTAGTGGCAACTCTGATGAACAGAGTGTAAAAATGTGTGTTCCTATGCTTCCATGCACAGGTCAGTGCGGGGGTCTTTACAATACAACAGAGTGACCCCTTGCTCGGAAACCTCAATCGTGTAATTTCAGTGACCAATCTATTTGGTGATAGGGAGAGCTGGGTCTCGGGGGAGTGGGTCCAGCTGTGTGGATTTGGGACAGGTTTGTGTGAAAGCCGCGCTGTCTCTCCCACAGGTACGCCAAGAAAGACGGCAGGTCAGTACCGAGAAAGGAAGAGCGGACGCTGCCATTTACAGGCTGCAGTCACACAGACACGGAGGCCGCACACACGGCACCTGTGCTGCTGCTCAATTTCAAGTCAAATGTAGACGTCTTTAATGTGCACACAAAAAAAGGAAATCAGAAGATTTATATTTCCACAACAACTGAGCAAACCTGCAGATGAAGGTTTTCAGCCATGCTTGCAGAGTGGTGGAACAACGGGCCGTGGGTTGTTCCACCACTTTGGTCCGGACCAAAATGTCTCGACTATTATATGGACTGACATGAAATTTGTTACAGACACTTGTGTTCCCCAGATGATGAATCCTTCTGACTTTGTTGATGCCCTAAATGTTCTACTAGCGACGCCATGAGGCAGACATTTGCGGGTTTTCAGTAAAAGGTCCTGGCAACTATTCGATAGATTGCTGTGATATTTGGTGCAGACATTCATTCTAATTTGTTTAGTTATTATGAAATACCTGCAAAACCAGCCTCACCTGTACCTTGTGCTTAGTGTCAAATTCGCAAATGTTAGCATGCTAACAATCTGAGATGGTGAACATGGTAACCGTTTTACATCAGCATGTTAGCATTGTCATTGTGAGCATGTTGCCATGTTGGCATTAGCATTTATCTCAAAGCACCGCAGTGCTTAACACAGCCTCACAGAGCCACTAGCATGGCTGTAGACTCTTACTCTTGGTTTAAGAAAAGTTTACCAGCATCTTATCAAGATCCTTTAGCTGCTGAGGTGACACTGAGCATGACCATGAATCCCTGCAAACTCCAGGGCTGCTTTCCTTTCCTTTTTCCTATGAATATTCATTTTGCACTATCATTGAAGTATCACATTTGTCCTGCAGAGTTCCCATGACTGAGACTACTTCTTGGAGGATAAAAAGGAAAAAAAGGAAAATACCAGGCATCAGATATGACGTACCAACATAATAGAGCACATTTCCTGACTTGGAATCAATCAGATAAACCCTTAATATACTCTACTAATGACTTCAACAGAAATTCAGAGTAACCATTCTCATCCCATGATGCATATCTTTATTGAATGAAATGATCTTTCAGGCTAAACGTATTGGCTGCCATCTATTGTATAGCAGGGCGATAATGTTACCTACTGTACATGTCACAGACTTCTGTGCAACAAGATGTGATCGGTGTTCTGCATTAAAGAGATACTGAAACAGTGTCTGAGCCAGTGTTTCCTATGCCGTAATAGAAATGACATGCCAAATGATGACTCAAGACCAGAGTAGCCTTCACATTAGTGGAGATAAGAGCTGACCTTGGCCTTGTAGATGAGTGGACATAGAGAATGTAATAAAAGGAAACACACACTACTGCGGTGATACTATTCCTGAGTAAAATCTTAATGCTATTGTTCCTTCTAATTTGACCATCCCCTGTGCAACCAAGGTATTTGTTCTATTCAAATATCCTTTCAAATCAATCAAATCAGAAAACGAAATGCATAAGAGTAAAACTGAAACGAAGCACATTCATCATTCGGCATCATTCAGATGAGAATGCAAGTTCAACGAGGTAACACATTTCTGAGGCCTGCACAAACAAAGAGAGAGAGATCTCGCCACATGGAAAGACCTGTGGAAATGCTGTTTTCAATGATCCAAAGCATCTTGTCTTGTCCTTTTCACATGCTTCCAATGAATTATGTATCTGCAGTGATTTATGGTGCGCCATGCTCAACCCTCTTCCTCTCCCTCAACATGGAATCCTACATGGATTTTTCACAGAGAGCCAACTGGGAAAACCAAAATTGCTCAATTTAAGGAAGTAATTAAAACTGTCCGCAATCAATATTTATCTTTAGACGGACCCTGGTGGGGGTTTAGTGGCTCACCATCCCCCCACCCTGCCCCGTGTCTAGCCCTATGTCCCCCTGCTTTTCTCATTGACAGCTGTTCAGCTCCTTCAAATAAACCAGAAACGGGAGCAAGCTGTTCCCACTCAGAACTAAAATGACATGTTGTGAATAATCAAATGACCGTAACACATGAGCCAGCACAAAACATGTTGAGGAAGTTTAGTTGATTGTTATACAGATCAATGTGCAGTGTATATCTATAGAGGGACAACCTGTCCTTCGATGTGCACCGTCAATTCTAAAACAGCCAATTCATCATTTTCTCACAAACTACAGAAATTTAGATATTATGAAACTTTCAAAACTCATGAATAAGCAGAAGCTGAGCACTCTATTTTGACACTCTGCAGTCAGATCATTTGTTTTGACATCAACTTTTCACCTGAGCACAAGTTGAAGAAGTAGAGCAACACAGATTTCTAGAATATTTAGATATTTATAAAAATAAAGAAATCGAAATTTACACAAAATAGAAAATATGATATTCTGGATACAAATAGTTTTAAATTGGTGGAATGAATTGTATGTCTACTTTTGTCCTAAACTGGCCTATTAAGCATGTAAAGCATTATACAAATTGTTTATAACAAATAGTGTTATTGTAAGCCTATATACAAATAGTTTTAGGTGTCTCCTTTCCCCTGTGAAGCAGCTGTAAATGGCAAATAACAGTTAATGAATGATTTATAATCTCAAAAACGAATTGAGATGGACTGTTTTTAAAGAAAAAATGTAGCTCAAGATCCACTTACTAGATTTCTCTTGGAGCTATCAGTCAGATTTTGTGGCCTTCAACAGCGGAAAGTGTTTGCACGGTTGACATGAAGTGTTAACAACTGTTATTTTGTCAATCATTTATAATGTATTTATACACCAGTTACAGATGCTTCATAAGGTTAATAGTTAATTATTGAAATACATAATAAACATTTATAATTGAATTGAAACCCTTTTAAGAAAAGTCCTGATCAGTTGACGACATATACTGTAGAAACTGTACACACCTCTATACTGGTGAGCTCCTTAAAATAGATGCTAAAATCCACACTAGTCTAATAGAAATCCCTCACATTAAACTTACCACGCTGAAGGGTCACGACAGGACAACTTCTGTCAAAAGAAAGTAACAATAAGTCCCCAGACTGATATATCACACTTTAATTCAATAGATATTTACTTGCGATCAATTTAGTAAGGTGAAACATACATGTAAAATAGAAAAGCGGTGGCATGACAGTTTGGTTAGACGGTCTTCAGAGACCTCTTGCTGCAGGCAGAAATCATGTCTCTGTCATTCTATATCATCAATTTTAATTATCCTCACAAGTGCTCATTCAGCTTCAGGCAGCAGTGGGGAAGGCAGAATCTGGGAAAAAAATCTTTTAATCTATTTGGGACGTGAAGTGTGAGGTGAGACCTCTGTCTGTCACAACCCCCCTGCTCCAACACCACACCACTTCGCCCCGAAACCACACACACGCATGCACGCACGCACACACACACACACACACACAGACAGACACACACACTGACACACTCTCTTCATGGGCTTGTGCTCGGATGCAGACATGTACAGTAAAAGAATCAAATGTATGCATACATCCCACAAATATACACTTATACTAAGAGTACAAATAAGTCAGTTTATCAAGTTAATCTATGTAGTTGCACTGAAAAAAAGCTTTTCTTGGCCGTTTTCCCTGTTTTCCTCTTTAATGTTGCTTCTTGTGTTGTTGCAGCACCCCACGAGGAGTCAACCAGTAGGTCAATATAGCAAAGGTCATGCAACTCCTTGCCAATCTCCTGCTGTAACTGAACACCACACACATTTAGTGATCATTATGATACCCCCAGTTCCTTCTGTCCTCAATAACTTGGCAGGGGTCTCACTGGCCACTGCCCTCCCCGCTGTGCTAGACCACCTTCTATTTACCAACAGATCATACAGACTGCACAGCCACCGTTTGTGGGATTTTCTAATTGGTTGGGTTGGATTATTGGCTTGATGAAGATAAAGTGACATAGAGCTCTGTTTTGGTTGGGAGGGACTGTTGTTTATTGTTTGGAGTGGAATTTATTGGGGTTGATCCTGAAGATTAAGGATTATTTTGGTTTTTCAGTGGCCTGGAAGATCACACATTGTCACTAACACTCTATTTAACTGTCAATTGTTATTCGTTACACAATTAGGATTAAGAGGAAATATAAAAGTTAGATGTCGTTATACCTAATAGAAGGCTGTATTTGTGTAAAATGATCATTGTTAGGTCTATCCATAGATTTTAGGCCAAAAGAAAACAAGAAACACTTTGGATACAGCAGACACAACCAGAAAAAACGTCATTATTAAATGAATTTATTTCCATAAAACAACTTTGAAATGCTATCTGTGAAGCGCAAAACTGTATGGTTAAGTTTGTGAAAAGATTAGATATTATCTATGGTCAAGGGGTAGGGCAGACTGACTAAAACACTGATGTTAACTCCAGGGTTAGGCGATGCAAAACTCCACTCCCTTAACTTCCGCCTTGTGTGGAATCGTCCAATATGGACATATTTCTTAGGGTACTTGGCTAAGGAGATAAGAGGGCTGGGGTGTACATACTTCACATATGCTAAAAAGCGAGTCTTAACATTAAGGGTTAATAATCGTCTTCAGAGATTTACATGACCCACGGATAATAATTGTCTGTAGCACAACACTAAGCAAAACTATGCCTGAGACACTTGCAGCAACAGGACACAGAAGTTTGCTGAAGTTCAACATTAAGGCTAAAAGCCCTTCTTAATTGTTTTTAAATCTCCTTTTCTTTTGCCTTACGTTTTGATGTTTTTAATGGTTTTATGTGAAGCACTTTGAATTGCCTCGTTGTTGAAATGTGCTGTACAAATGAACTTGCCTTGCCTTCTGTTACGTACAGCTTCAGCTTTATGACATAACCTTTCACCATTATAAAACAGCTGTGGTATTTTGTAGATGCCATTATTTACCATACAATGTCTGACGCTCAATCAGACCTTCAGTGATTGGAAATCTGTAGCACATAAGTATACAATATGGTTAAACCCAATTGAGGCAAATTGCATGCATTTTTAGGGATCATTAAGTTATTAGCATCACTAGAGGGGGCAGAAAAACACTTGAAAAAAAATCTCTCTTCTAATTGCAATCAATTTCTCCTTTCAGAGAAACTTCTGATGCCTTCCGGTATTCTGCTCTTCATGGATTTCACGCGGGGCTTCGTGGATCTCATCCTAACAACAGTAACAATGTTGCTGGCCAATGAGAAGAGAGGATGTACAGAAACATATTGTAGTTTACAAGAGCTATTAAAGACACTGCTCTGCATATAGCCTCAGCCAAAAAGTACAGGCAGGAATGACCCGTAAAAAGACATAATTAATAGGAAATAGGTCGCCTGTGATTGGCAACAGCTGAAAAGTGAAACAGGCAGAACGAGGAGCTGATAATGAGTTCTGGTATTGGTGAGAAATCCCCCCCACCCCAGGGTGAAGAAGAAAGGTAGCCCTCCATAAAAACAAAGGATAAAAGAAATAAGTTAGAGAAAATCACTGGCCAGCTTTTATGTTTCACTCCGTCAGCTGAGTGTCAGGGATTTGCTGTCATAAAGATAGTGAAAGCTCAAGAGCTGGCGCTTACCAAGAATTAATCAGTTTAGGTTTTGGTCCTGAACATAGAATGTCAGACATTGCCTCTCAACTCTTGGAGGTGATTTCTTTGAGCCGAACAACACAATAATCCCACTCTCACTTCTATTGAAGGTCAAAGTTGGTCAGTGAGCCAAGAAATACCATATCCGAGCTTCCTTCCTCCTCAATTGCCGCGAGTATAAATTATGGAATTAGTGTATTGATTGTCGACTATGGCTTCAAGCAATCACTTTTACAGCCATGACAAGATTATTTTATCCTACTTTTCCTGTATTATTATATGTTGTGTTTGAGTTATTCTACCAGCATGGGAAGTGACAGCTTGAATTTATTCAATAAAGCGGGGCAGTTAGGGAAGCCACTGAGGCAAAAAACAGAAGACATGGCATGAAGGAGAGAGACAGCGTTTCTGCCTGCAAGCCTGCCATCCTAAATAAAGAAAGATATCTGCCCGAATGGAGCGCTGATCAATACATTCATACAAACACAAGCACATCATTTGTAAACTCTTGGGTGATAACCTCACAGTGTTGCACATGGGATACTGCAGGAGTGAGGAAAAAATAGACATCATAAATTACAGATAATAGAGTTTATGATGATTTGTAATACTGCACATAAATGGGATATGCCCTGTTGTTTTGATTTCATATGTCATAATAGACAACAAGTGGTATCATTTCACAAATTATTCAACTGTGTCGTCACACTGGTAGAAAGTCATTTTACATGAATCAGAGTCAAAATAAAGGTGACCTGTGGATTTTTTGACTACTAATGATTTTGGAGAGCGGTGTTTCGCTGAACGGGTCCTCATATTGTTTGTATCCTGTTCTAAAAGCAGACACACAAGGACTCACATGCACAAGCTTAGAAGTGATGTTTCTGCTGCCTGCAGATGGCTGTAAATTAGCAGTTGTGGTGAGAAACATTGACTGTAAATAATAATTTCATACAATAACTACAAGACACCTTTAACTAAGTCAAACATGAGAGTGTTTAGGTTGCAAAGATCTTAAGCTTTTAGATAAAACAATTGTGTTTTTATTGGTTTCATAGTTTTGACCATAGTTTCTACCTTTGCACTCTCCCGGGCTAAATCGCCCAGATACAGGAAAGCGGTGACATTGCTACAGTGACGTTCAATCCAGCAGGAAACAAGCAGGCAGACACTTCATTTGAAGTTCACCCCACTTGTCTGTGATAATCCCTCAACTAAGTATCGTGCAAAATGTCAAAGTTGAACCAATAATTCTGTCTGCAAACTGAGATGGATGTTTACAATTGTTGGGTAATAATTATACTGTTCAACTTGTTTCGTCTTCCAATAAAGTTGAGTAATCTCGGAGTTTGTTTAAAACCTGTACGATTATCTGACTGCTCACGTTTTAAGCCCCATTGTACTGTTCTTTTAGCAAAGCCACGTTTACTGTCAACTTGGTGTGTAAAATGTTACTGTACAGGTTAGATAAGAAGACGTGGTAGATGACAATGAAATTGAAAGGATTCTTTAGGGACAAGCAAGTGACTATGAAACGATAATGTGGAAGATGCTGAATCATGCGTATAGTATTACTCAGTCTCATGCATGTGCACACAAGCACATAGACCACACACTCCTACAGTGTCAGTATGTGCCCTTGCACAACAACTTGTGGTACACATAAAAATGGATCAAAGAAACACAAAGTAAATTCACAACTTAACATGGAATAAAAAACTGATTTTGGCCTCCCACAAAAACAATAATTTGACTAACTGAAGATTCATGCTCTGTTGTGCTGCAGCAGCTGGTAGAGTGAAAAAGCAATAATGCACGCGTGCTATGATTGATGTACCTTCCCATTCATAATCTAATTTGTATTGGCTTTCAGTTATTCCCAAAGCGCTTCAAAATGATAAAAGGTAAAGTATGACAATGAGACATACCGTATGAACAAGGACAAACTACAGACATTAAACACAGATATACCTATTTTATACACGTTGCAAGTTTTTATTCCCATAGATTCAAAGTAGTTAAAGTAGTAAAGTGCAATGCTTTACATAAGATAGCATTGGGAGTTAATAACATGGTTAATAAAACAATATATATATATATATATATAATTTTTGTGAAATTATAGTGAAGAGATTCAGTTTTCTCAGTGACCGATAAGAGAAAAGCATGACTTTACAGTTGAATATCAACAGTTGTTCTAACCAATCAAGTTGTTTAGACGAATATAGGAATCAATCTGTGAAAATGGCATTAAAGGCTGAGACAGTGCCTCAGTCTTGCACGTGACAGACAAGCATCCTCGGCCTGTATGGCATCAAAATGACAGGACCCAACACAAGTAATCTGACACATCTTGATCACAGCACAGTCCTGATCTTTCTGTCACACTGGGGATTAAAACAGAAACACAGGGCTAACAAGGGTCAGATATGAAATTTCAAGGAAGTGACACATGACAGGACAAACAATTAAGTGTCAGTATGCTGACCTTGGGGCAACAGTTTTACACCGTGACCCTCTATGCATTAGTCATTTCACCCGCAGCCGGAAGGGAGGACAAATGGGGAGCATCGCTGCTCTTGTTCATCCAATGCCACAAGCCCAGTGTTGTTCATTGTTTAGTCGTTATGATTAAAAGATGTACAGCACTATGGAAATCAGAGAGCTTGTGATTTGTCTTTGTCCGGTCAGCCTCCTACAGTATTCAGTGCGAGTTGCAGACGTGCAGCTCAAGGTAGTTGTGGTCTTTCTACAGCTCAAATAAGCATGGATCACACAATATATATGCACACGAACACCCGTCATTATATTTTGAGAAGTTAAGCAATAATATAAATAAAGATGTGATTCCCTCCTTACTGGTTTTGGTGAAATGGTTCACTGTTCAAAGAGCACATTCCCAGTATTTGGCTGTTTATAAAAAAAAAACACCTCTTTACAGGAGGAGCCTCTATCAATCTTTGGATTTTTTTCTACTGTGGAGGCTATACAACTGCACCTCAGAAATCAAGGATGTAATTACTCATGCAGAAAGCACAACGTGAAGGAGAAAAAGCCATGTTCTGCTGAGTATTGCTTTTGGAGGAGGCAACCAAACAAGCAATGGTGGCGCTGTAATCAGTCAAACCCGACTCCTAATTCTTCAGGTGGTGAAGACCGCAGCATTTTTACCTCAGTATCAGTGTCCTTTTTTTGTTTTTACACAAACTACAGTAAGAGAACTTCCCTTTTACTTCCCGTTCAATTTTATCTATGACCCAGAAGTTATATGACAACTTCACTGTTATATATATATACACATTTTAATGATTTAGACAATGCATATACGTAAAGTAATATGTGTTATTTTAAAAAAAAGAAGGGAAAATACAAATTAGTGCAACAGCTACTGCAGAATTAGTAGGTGTTGTGAACGGATCAACTTTTGTCTTGGTATAAATAGAAATGTTCTTAAACTAAGGTATGTTCTAGCTTTTTCTTCCACCTGTTGAATACATTTTAATAGCATTACAGTAGTCTTTAAAAACATTACTACTCCTTATTAACTACCTTATTTAAAATGACTTGTTAAAGATCTGAATAATGACCGGTAGTGCTACCGCCTTGCACATAAACAAATATCAGCTAATTCATTATTAATTTCTAAATGTGTTTGTTAATCATCATAGACATTGGCCAGCATGGTCTCATTTCTCTGTGACAGCTGGTGATGCTTTCCTGTGATTCACAGTAATCCACTTTTTATTATGAAGAAAGTACTGGTATTTTTTTATACAGTGGGGAATGAATATAATATTGTTCGTGGTAGGGACATATGGTCTAAACAGAACAGAAATGACAAGCCAGATTTCAGAGACAAAATTCTGCACTTACTACTTACTATTGTAGACTACTATCGACCAATGATTAAACTGTTTTGGTTTGATTAACTTAAGGACACAGAAGATACATTACAAATGTTGGAATGTTTAGTTAAAGCAGTCTTAGTCTGTCAGAAACCCAACGATTTTTGTTTCCAAAAGAAGATACTATTGAGTTCTTTATTTCAATAAAAAAGGTGTTGTATGTAATTTAATTTAATTTGAGCATTTCTGTTGGCAGATTTGAAAATGCAACAAAACCACATCCAGACCAATAAATGCATTACAACTTTGGACATCTCACAAAAAGAACTGGGCACAGTCTGTATGAATAAATCAACCAAGGCCAACTGCCACAGTTGAGTTTCACATTGTGTAATATCCTGTTGGCACAATATTTACTGGAAATGCTACAGAATCCCAGACTCATATATTAACTTTTTATGTAATAAGACAATAACACACCAATGATTAAGTGTAAGCACTTTGCCTCATACTGTAGTTTACCTGCTTTGATAATGCATACTATTATGTAAATGAACATGACATGACCCAAATCTGCTCTGTGTAAATTAATGTATTTTACCTTTAAGATAAGATGTTGCACATCCACCGAGCCATTTGTGTATTATGTTAACAAGAAGGCATAGCTGAGATTCAGTAGCTAAAAGTGGCATAAATTACAATAAGACAAAGCTGCTGAACAATCCTCCACTAAATGATTTCCATAAAACGCATTGATATTATTCTATTAGTTATAATAGTATTTTCAAGGTGCAAAACAAAAGTCATTACTCATCTGTGGTCTCTATGGTGAAGCTGGCTGCACCATTGAAGTAACTTTATTTTTAAAGCAGTCAGACCTGAATAAAGTTATCATAGCTCAGGTACAAACCCACGAACCACCAGAGGGGATGTTTATATGTTCTATAGCTATCTTTTATTTTTGATCATCTGTGGCAAAAACACGTTTCAATGTAAATTGTCTCGTAATAAAAATGTGGTGAAATAAGAACTAAATGCTCTTTTCCTTTATGTTGCACAGGCAGAATGAATCATGATAAACGGGCTAATTCTGGTACATGAATATCTACTTCTTCAGCATATTCTGGAGGGCAAAACTTACAAAGACCAAATAAAGAAAGACAATAGAGAGAAATCCTGACAAATGTAAACCTGAATCAAAACCCTACAAATAAAGGATAGCAGGCTTTGCAAATGAAAAGCAAACAAACAAACACACACAAGTTTAAGAAGCAGATAAGTGGGGTTATGACCGCTACAACATGAAGCGGGGCGGTTGACTGGATCGAAACAGGGGGCTGGGGACACCTTTTTTTTGAACTACTTCTCCAGCAAACAGCATTATCTTGATTAAAGTTTAATTAAGGATCACATTTGGCTGTGCCTTCAGAGCGATCTACATGAGCAGATTTCCTGGGGCTTAACTCTATCGCTGGGAAAATCCTCCTTTATTACTTTCAACCTGTTGTAAAAGCTGTTGGCACAGAGGGACCGCTGCCTCATTCACTGGCCTTGTTTGCTGCTGGAAAAATCCAGAGTCTCAGGAGATCTCCCCACTGTGGTTCAATTTAATATCTGTCCTATCACTACAAGGCTCGGGCTCATTATTAATGATACTATTCATTAATTTCTTGTTGGGCTGATGTTATTTATTAAAATATTAAAGAAAGCTCCTGAGACACTCTCACGTAATGAGGGATGTGTCCTCCTTCCACAAACCCCCTCCTCCCTCCCTCCAACCCCCCTCTGCTGGATGGATGGTGGGTGGAATTACCCCACTCGGACGCTGCTAGCCTGCGCACCCTCATTAGTCGTTCTCCAGGGCTGAGTGACACCATAAATCCATTCTACACGTCCACCACCGGCAGCCATATACAAACGCACACCACTTGCCTCGCCCCGTTAATGAGCCATTCCCATGCACAGGGAATTGACTCGTGTCCATCCACCATAACCGGACAGTATTTTTTGGAAGCGCTAAATTGCAGCCTTGGTATAGATTTAGGGCATCGGAAAACCGTTTCACTTCTCATTAACAAACTATCATGTTTTAAACTTGAAATTGAACTCATTGGCCATGTCTGCGGCACATAGAGAGGTGTCGATTGTTAAAGCACCATTACCGAAATGCCTGTAGACTTGATAGGTGAAAAAGCTTCTTTTTTTACTGACGTTAAGGCAGGATACTTAAATTGCAAAAACAACAAATTGAGTTAAAGTCATTAAAGAGTGTTTCATTATTTATACATTATATAGAGTCAAATATCAGGAAAAACTACTCTGAAGTATTGAACAAATCTATAATGCAATATAACTAAACACAGACTGATAAAGTCTGATGAAATTGTAGTGAGTGGTTCAAGAGGCTTGGGCATTACAACTTATATTGCTCTGCCACCTTAAATTTGTGTTTGTTGCCTGTTTCAAAGCCCTAGTATTAATGGTTGTTCACGGAATCCCAAGAATCCATTAATCATAATAATTAATCTGATCCAATTATATTGCAAAGAATATAACAAATTGCAGGGAAAAATAATGATCTATCACTGCCATGTCATAGGGATATGGGACTAAAGCAGTAATTAGACAGAGGGATTTTAAACAGTACACACCGAGCAAGCAGCTGATGGCTCTACTATTTGAATCTGATGATGTAATTAGAGACGAAGTTGAACACAGTGTTTTTGCTGGTTCAACTAATGAAGGTCTAGCGAGAGGTTTAGCCAGCTTTTCAGAGGCAAGATGTACAAGTAATTAATGTTTTTTTGTTGTGTGTGCAAAAATGTAAACGTCTTGCTGGATGAGATGTGGACTTTGTTTGAGGAGTGTGCCTTTTACGTCATATACAGGATTCCTGCAAAATCAACTTATAAACTTTGAATTTGAGGCCATTGAGGTCAGCTGAATGATTATAAAATACTACATATGGTTTTCACGCTGAATATTGCGTTCACTTAAATTTACTAACAGACTGCTGAGAGCTCATAGATTGTAAATATGTGTGGTGGGTGATAGGAATGCAACAACAGGCTATAGACTGTGACGATTTTATTTTGACTTTGATCTAAGTGTTGCAACGAGTACAAAGACGCCAGGCGCTTATCACAGCGGCTCAAGAGCGTCTGCAAAACAAGACCTCAGCGATGCTCTGAAACATGTAAAGACGCAATGATTTTCACAGAGCAGGTAAATCCTAAGACGTAAAGCACATCCAATATACAGTAAATCCGCTGTTTGTTAGATAAAACACCATGTACAAACCCTCTCAGAACATACAGCACTGTACTCTGCACAACATTATCACCTCATCACAAAAATACGGGAAAATCAAATTGGATATGGAAATAAAACAGCCAAGAAATGAAACCATTCTCTACAAAAAAAAAAAGCCCTTTAGAAATCCTCCTCTGCTCCTTGTTGTGGAATTGTTGACTTCTCGTGAGTACAGAATTAATCACCTGCCTGCCTTCGTGGTCTCCGCGCTAGGGCTCCAGGACAGAGGTAATAAGACAAGCCCTTCAGGGACGCACAGCCGAGTGTAAATATCAGCTGCTGTGCATATGTAAATCACTCCCAGATTTATATATTTTTTAATTTCTTCTTAAAGGCTCAAGTGTGCTAATATCAAATAGCAAGCTTTTAGGGAGTGTTTAATGGATGTTGGTGGGTGGTAGGGGAGCGCCGGACTCTGGAGCGTTCGTCAGTTCATGAGTAATTAAGGGGTGTTTTGCAGAGCATAAATAATGCTGTTTGTATTGGCCCTATGCACGAGTGGAGCGCCGAGAGAAGAGAGGAGGTGGGCTCGGGCGGGGGGTGGAGGTGAGGTGGGTGGTGGGGGTTGGTGTTGGGCAGAGAGGAACGGCAGGGGTTAACCCCTCAACACACACCTCTCCTCACCACACTGCACCTCTTAATGCAACACGCAGGCATGGAGAGGCTCATTTGTTAGTTCTATACCACTCAGCATTACTTAAAGAAAATGATTGTTCATGAGGATCACTCTGACGTGGGGAGAATTACTGCGTTTCTTTTCACTAACCTCCCCTAATCGTTCTTTGATGAAATAAATGTCATAACTGGAATGCATACACAGCAATGAGTACTGAACCACTAAAGGCACCTAGTTCTTTGTTCTAATCTATGGATGTAGCCACATGTAATATATCCAATATTAATAGCACAAACATAAAAATGAAGAAAAAGGGATCCTATAGGTAATTTACTTTATGGTAATTATTTTTCCCCTAGACAAACACACCTACTGGATCCCCTTTGTGTGATATTTGCACTTGTTTCTTCATTTTATAGTGGAGTTTTAGGTTTTTCTAGAGGTGAGGAGATCAGACTATCCAGATCTGTTTCATATTCTAAACTTCTGTTTAAAACTATTATTTTGTACCTAAAATGTACCTCTCTTCCTTTTATGTTGTTTGTTGTCATTCGTGTTCTCTTTGCTATTGTTTTCCACACAGCACTTTGTAACAGTGCTTTATGTATAATAGTCCATGATCATTTTTATGAACCAACTTTGGTATGTCATCCTTGAATGTTACTTTTTCTGTAGGTATTGACTTCATACACATATTACACTATGTTAACTTAACAGTTCATCATAAGGCTGTTGTAACAAATCCACCATAAGAAAAAGGTATTCTGAACAGTGTGTACTGTAAGTCATGTCAGAGCAGGTGATTTTCACTGAGGTAGGAAATAGAGTTATTTCTTCACACATTAGTAGAGGAGTTGACAGGCCATGGAATGTAATGCACCTGAGCGCACTAATGGTCAGTGGGTAACTCCTCCTCCCCAACACCACCACTGCAGACACCAAAGGAGTAGGAGCCATTTATAGATCATTCCCTCGTCTCCTCTTGCCAACATGTTCACCTGCACTTGCTAAGATATGCGCGGCTCTACTTGCCAGAGATATCACTCCAATTGGTACGATTTTCCTTCAGAAAGAACATAAAACCTTGTGATATATATTTATATTAGAGCCAGTTATTGTGTCTTATTAATCACAGCAAGAGGGTTTTATTTTCCACAACACAAAACATTTATCATGCACATGAAATATGTTTCTTGTTAGCATTAATATGATCGTAACACAGCAAGTGCAGTCGATATGCCATGAGAGAAAACGAAGCTCCAGAGGAAATAAGTGATTCTAAACGGTGCTCTACTTTATGAAACTGTGATCCAATATTGCATCTAACAAAGAGGGAATACATACCCTACCCTCCTCCTCCTCATCCCAGTTTTAGATGCCACAAAGGACTATGCTCGTGAAGAGAAACATACTCACAATATGGGCTTACAAGTTCCTCTGGGTACAATTATACCATATCTCTCTAGTAACAAGTGGCTTAGGTAAGGGGGACAAGAGGACAACCCCTTCAGTGGAAACAATTTAGCCGTCATGACTGTGTGGCAGGACCCAGTCCTGTTTGGGAAGCAGGCTGATCCCCAGAGTCAGAGGATAATCTTGTCCAGCCCAAAGAACCAATAAATCAATCTGGTTTAACAACCACATTTCACAGACCTCTGTTTAGCTCTATCAAAAACAACAAAATGAAACATTGGTGTGGGCTTTTAAAACACATTTTTCACCATGTGACATCCATAAACACCAATTCACAACAGGAAAAACATCTAATCCGATTACTTCTCTGAACATTTCACCGTCTTTAATTAAGCTAATTAAAAATGGTAAATTTGTCATTGCTGATGATGCCAAAGAACTATAACAGCTGCTTGATAAAAATGGCCAAAGACAGCTCAGAGGATATTATAACTAAGTTTATTCCACTATCACCTCCAGGATCATACACACAAAAGACGTGTTTATTCATTAGACTTTTAATAAGCTGAGGTATCAGAGCAGACACATGCTGGGGTTGTTTGTGACTCACTAGGAGGTAATGTAAAGCTAACAGGGGCTGGCAGCACCTGTGCCCCCACGTTCCAGCTGCCAGCGCTGTGCCGCGGGGCCCAGGAGAGGCACATTAGCCGGGGCTGCGACTGGAGCTCCACTAGCCTGGTCATGCTGGGGAAATGTCAGCCGCGAAACCAGCCAGGTCCACTGAGCCCTGAGCCTGGCTCTGGCGCCCAGCATGACTCTGACATGATCATGGACGGCGGTTGTGACACATGTAAGCAATGACTCCACACAGCTATCTGATCAGCATTACGCCACTGTCAGAAGGCTCTGACTACGGGAGCGTGATGAGAGCTGTGATAGGGCTCCCTCTCTCAAATGGGTCAGAGATAGAGGTGGCCGGTCCACCTCCCTGAAAGTACGCAGCACTAAACACTACCTTCTGTGTAACAACAGCATTTGATGTGTATGAAAACACTCAAGGAGTCAGACGGAAATATCTGGTCATAATCTAATTCATTCATTTATTTTCCATTAATCTATTTGTCTTTCTCTTACTTGATGTATTTATTTTTAATGAACACACAAGTCGGATTTAAAATACACCAGGAGTAAAACAAGCATTATTTGTCATAAGCCTGTGTGTGTGCATCAACCATCAATCATTGCCATCAGAATTGCCACAGTCTGCTGTCAGGGCCTATTACTGCTGAATTCATTTCCCTCAATTAATTCAAAATCTAACCCCTTGGCAGCCACCAATGTATGCTTTTTTTTTATATCCATCCACCCACCTATTTGTCAAAATGGACTCAGTGACAGTACAGTCATGCATTCATTATAAAAATGAGAAACAATAGTGCACACATATCATTAATTAACTCAGCATTTAGAAAAGACAAATATACAGCGACAGCATTTCTGCATACACTGTGGTCTGGACTCGAGTCAACATCTCAGACTACGCACTTGGATATTGCCAGAAACATTCTATTGTTCAACATTTTTCCCAAAACAATCTCGATTACAAAGAAGAACCGTTGTCGGATAATGATGTTTGCTGACCCCACTCATCTTTAATTTGACTATTTTTCTGATGACAATGAGCATATAAAGCCAAAGCCCACACATGAGATCCCATCAGTTAAGTAAGAAAAGACAAAGAAATGTCATCAGCAGTGTAATATTGCTTGATCATTTGTCTTATCTAACGCCCCACCCTCTACTCATACACATAGACATGAAGATAAACAACAAAAATATAAAAAGTACATAATTAATAAACAGAACAAAGGGCAAATATCCTTATCACCAAGGCTACTGTATCCGTTTTGTCTTGACTTTCATGCCTAAAATGTAGCGTTTAAATTAATTAAGCTTGAACAAGATTTAACTTCAGGATATCATTTGAAAGTATAATTGCCCAGAGGGATTAAAATGGACTCAGTGGGCTGTAGTGTCACCCCACTGAGCTCCCCATGTTGGGAAATGTCCAATTTTAAAGATTAATTTGCATCTTTGAGGAGAAAGTCTTAATCTCAATCTTTCTCAAACGTTAAAAGATGAAAAAGTAAAATAATTTGCAATCAGATGCCACTTGACTAAAATGTTCACCATGCAGAATTCTCGATTACATTCTTTCCTGTGCATGATTCCAATCACTTTAGTGGCTGTGCAGGGAGCATTTCACCGTGTATATTAATTACACAGGGACTTTGTCATGTGAGGGTCACAGCAGCCATGCTTGCTAAGCTGGGTCATTTAAACTGGGAGTGCAGCTTTGTGAGCCTGCTGTGCACATCACGGCCTCAGTCAGAAGGCAAAGAGCTGCAGAGATAGGTTGCTGGTGTGATTACCGGTTCAGTAATAAATACCAATTTTTCAACGGCACCAGCAGAACTCCTGCGTCTAAGCAGCTCACAATAGGATTAAAATACGCCTATTAGACTGTGTTCATTACATATTAGAAAGTTAGGACCGCCAATTATTCTGCCCACTTGTAGCATAAATTTATCATTTATTTATTTATTTTAAAAACTGCGAGGGAATGTAAATCACGGTTATAAAACCTGCACTATTGGTTATTTAGCACCACATTATATTTTCCAAGTCTGAAACATGTTTTTTTAACAAATATATCACTTTTTTTGTGTAAACCAAACTATTACATTTGCTTCCCGTGCAGTGCCTTTGCCACAAGTGTTGGTTGACATGAGCTCATGTGACATTTGGGAGGAGGGACGGGCATTCGTCGTGGATGGTTAGGCTTACAGCTATGACTCAGCTTGTTGACGTGTGGGACATTTCTCACATCTCTTTAGGCAAACACACCAAACAGCTCCAAATTGCTCCTAACAACTCCCAGACCAGAAGAAAAGGGATGCTCCTCCTGTTATTCCAAGAGCCACAAAGTTTGCACGTTTTATTTCATGCATTTCGTACATTGTTTGGAAACTGATGCATGTTTCAAAGAGAAAAGGAAAAAAAAAAGAATTCTACATTTTTGACAAACTTCTACAAGTATAATAATCCAAATGTTTTGGGCTCCTTTCTTTCTGTATTTAGGAATGAAATCTCCCAAAGTTGTGACCAGACATAAAAAAGATGATCTGCACAGGGTTGATTGGTCATGTCATGCGATATACATATGTCAATACTTGCGTGTCTAAATGTGAAGAAGTAAGGACTGTTCATTGAGATTTTATATTCGTGTATGAAGAATGATAACTGGGCTAGAAATACACAGCACAAATACTATTTTCCGAGATATTTGCATCAGAAAGACACACCTGGAGCTCTATTTCCTTGAAATAATTACAGTTGTACTGTTATGGCGGTCATAATTCATCCTCCTCGTCCTAAAATATTTCCTGTGTGAAAGAAAAATCTCAACACGCTCATTCTAACGTCCATAAAGCATTTTATTGTTCAGTGGGAAGCATGAATTAGGCCCCACTCAGTATGTAGAAGTGATACCCAAATCATGTGATGTGTCCTTTTGAGGCACACCTAACAAGTTTCATTTCTGATTAGCTCAGCAGAAACTGTGATAGTTTACCTTGATAAATTAGAGGAGGCAAGATTTAATGAACGGAACATGGAGGTCACCTTTGTTTCTTGGGGTGATACAATAAGAAAAAAACAAACAGATTTTTCTTACTGCCACATGCCTCTCCTTAATAATCAGATTTCTCATCCTCCTCGTAATAGAGGGTGCACAGAATCTCATTACCTCCTCTAGCTGAGGGGAGAGAGGCAACACTTCTTCTTTGACTTCCTCTGTAAACCGGGGAGGGGAGGGAGAGGACGGGGCGGCGGTAGAGAAAGCATGGGACACACAGAGTTCTGCTTATTTGCACATACATCGACATCCCCTTACAGATATGGAAATGATTCAGGCAAAACCCAAATGCTAAAGTCGACACCATTAGTTTTCCACTTCATAATCTCCACATGGGGCCGTTAGAGGGATAATGTACCATACAATACATGGTTTACTTTTAATTAATAGGGAAAACGTATTTTGAAACAAATATTAAATCTAGATTAATGTGAAAAACCTCCCAGCTCTTTGTAAATGTAAGTCTCTGCTCCTTTTAAAGAAAGAGGGAACACAGCAAAAACAGTCCACTTGAGGACAAAACAAATCTAAATTCAAGCGCCATGAAATTGTTTGATGGAACAATGGGAGATTACAAGTTAATTCTTTTGATAAATAAAGGGATAGGGTTGTCATCCTGTCACCAGAGAAGAGACAAAGTCATGCTGGAATTAGAACAAAATATTCAAACTGAAAATATAGGGTTCATATTGGTGTAGCTGCTGTAAATATTGTTCTTATTTGTGAAACAATTAATAGATTAGTTGATCAACTAATTTGTTGATAATAGAGTAATTATTTAAGTAATTTATCAAGGAACAAGAGTCTACAGCCACACTAACTGCTCTTTGAGGCTGTACTTATAGGCACAGCAACGTTATTATGAATCCAACTGCTTTTTCCACACCCTGCGTAGTATTCAAGCGCTAGGATTGGCCATGCATCATGCTCGCCGACATACTGGTAGCCCGATTTGTTCAAGTCCTTTGCCCTTACCAATGTGCTATTCTGACCTATACTACTCAAACTCAATGCGTAACCTTAACCAATCGTCTCTGCTTCAACTCGCTTCACGCAGGGCGGGTCTTGCCAAGAAATGCACTGGGATTTATTGTAAGGCGGCAGAGCAATGCTTTAAACTAAATGCTAATGTTGGCATGCTAACATGCTCACAATGACAACGTTAACATGCTGATGATGATCAGTTGTAATGGTTAATGGTTGTAATGGTTAGCACAAAATGTTAAGTGCATCTGATGGGAATGTCATTAGCTTCGCAGGTATTTGGTGATAAACCATAATTGAAACTTGGCCTGATGATGGCACTAGAGGAAAAATGTCAGTATTATTCATCAATATATGAATGTCTGCATTAAAAGATTCTTAGCAATTCATTCAAATAGTTGTTGAGTACAGTCTGAAGCAAAATGATGGACCGACCAATATCCTAATCCCTAGAGCCACATTGCGAGCATGGCTTCACAGTATAGTTTTTGCGCTTCTCTTTTTTTAAATTATTTAAATTATTTAAAAAGATGTATTTTTGTGCTTTCGACTGTTGCTTGCACAATTTGACAACGTGCTGTCGAAACATGTGTGTGATTATGACTGTTATTTGTAGACTAAACAATAAATACATTTGAAAATAACTACTACCACTACTATGCATTAATGGATAATTAAAAGAATCACAATTTACAGCCATAGTCGGTTTATTTTCCCACCTTTTATTGTCAACTGAATACAAGGATTCATAAACGGTGAAAAACAGATTATAAATGTCCAATCATTAGCGTCTTTTCCCCCTTAACTATTTAAGATATGTTAAACACAAATCCACATAAAGCACATAACTTCTATTCTAAACTCCGACTGTCTGCCCTGTAGTTATATAGGTTTCATACATCAGACTTCTTCTAGGTTTTAAAAAATATGTTTGATCTCCTTTGATCATTCTTCCATGCGACAGACCACAAAGTAAAAGCAAAAGGAACAGCTCCTCCACCACCCAAAGTGGCACAGTGCAGTATAACCCTCTGCATGCTCTGCTCTCTCCAAATGCCAGACTTTATTGCCAGGTTGAGCCCTGGTTACACCAATCTGCACTTCTTATATCCCCTCTCCCCACTTCCTTTGTCATAAATCCATCTTTCCAACATCACAAACTCCCTTGATCAACACACTGCTCCGTTCCTCCTTTAACTCACAAGCATACATGTCGGCCAAGCCTTCCAGCTGAAGGGGTGTTTGTTCCGTCACCGATGGTGCTTCATGAACACTGTACAAGTGGCTCTTCTTTTCTGAGCACATGGGGTGTTCCCACTCCCCTAAGCAGGAGGTGACAAAGCATTTAGCAGCTCCTCTACAGTAAGTGACACATTTGGCTTCAGTTTGCATTAAGCACAACAATTAATGCATGTTAATTCTTAATTATGCTAATTCCATTTGAAACGGGCTGTGAGGTTCTGTGAGGGTGGCTGGGTGAGAGCGGACGCTTTGGCGACATGGAGTTGTTGTTTTCTCTGGTAATGCTCCTAGCACATTCACATGTCCTCTGGTGTTAGGGACCCTTAATGAGGATGGAAGTTCAAACATGACATGCTCTCGGCTCATAAAAATAATTGGGCTGTTTTTTTTTTTATCTGCCAAAAAAGAAAAATAATCGGAAAACAATGTAATATATTTGCATGAATCCCTACCAAAATTTACAAGAGCACTTTAAAACACCATGACTGTTATTTTAACACAAAACAGTGGTGCAAACAGGACACTCTGAATGGCTTTTAACTGCTGTAATAAACATAAACAATGAACCGCTCTGTGTATATTGTAGTTTTAAGTAAAAAATTACAATGTAGCTCAGGAACTTGAGATATTCTTGTAGGAATATGCTGAAATGATTCTAACTTGACATGAATTAATGGGGGTTTAATGTATTGATGGCTGTCTGTGATTTTGGAAAGCAACAAAAGGGTTTCGCTGGGCAAATTACACTTTTGGGAAACTGTACTCTGCCTTCAGGATTTCAGTTTACGACCAATCTATTTGCATCTATCTAAAACGTACTGTAACACATGAAAACCAAAACAGGTCACCAAAGAGCAGGTTAAACCGTCTCCGTCTCTACTGTTAATACGCTTTAGGTCACTGATGAATCTCAGAGACATCTTGCTTATTTCGGCTCTGAGATTTTGTATTTTGGGGTTCGGCCTTATGCCTGGTCAGAGCTTCACACTCAACATCATAATTCCCCTGAGGAACACAACAAAGCCATCTATCTGTCTTGTGGGTAATGTACTGTACACATGTGCTGTAATGAGATACAACGAAATCAAACCAAATTGTGTGAACAAATGAGTGTATCTAATTTTCTAATCTTTTTGCTGTAAGCAATTTTAAAGCAAATTCTATCAGATCTTTGTTTCAGAATAAATGTGTCTGTGTCCCTTATAAGCGTGCCATCTTATTAGGGCAATTCCCCAACCAGAAACCTGCAAAATGTGCACTTTTGATTTTACAGTTCCATAAAATGTCTCTAATTCTCTTTATTCTCTTGTGCTTAGGGTATTCAAGGAAAATGAACAAGACATGGTTCGCACTGTTAAAGACTGTGGCAGTCGGAATATTTCACCTGACACGAGCTGTGCAAGTCGCATGGCACAGCCAACCACAACTGGGCCATTAAATATATGTAAATGAAGAGAAACACAAGAGAGCCGGGTATAATAGCACGCACAAGGGAGAAATGGATCCTGGGTAGTGATTAATTTATTTGATGATGCCTCTAGTGAGGAATTTTAGGTCACAAATGAAGTGACAGGATGACAAATTACCATTTTAAGGAATTTACTGGGAATCATTAATTGTCAAGTAGTTTACAGCAGGCAGAGAATATGGAATAAATGTAGATCTCTTTCCTTATCAAGGATTTTATTCTTTTTAGCACTTGTATTATATAAGATGTTCTAACTGAACAGCAAATATATGTAGAATACAAAAAGACACAATTAAATAGTCGTTTGGTGCGAGGTAAAAAAAATTATGTTTGAGGTACACAAGGAGCGTCAGCTTCTTAATCTGGTTAAACCCGGCTGTGATTGCACATGAAAGTTTGTTATCTACAATGGCACTCTTGCTCTTAGCAACACGAAACTTTGTCATTTGACTTTTAGTCTTCAAACTTCTATTATTACCGCTCTGTCACCAATTCAAGGAACGCCATCAAGCCAGAGCAAACGCAGTGATTTAGCATGCCCTGTGTATCATAATCATATCATATTGTTTCTAACTAGCTCAACAATAATTCTGATTCCAGTGTAAATCAACACCTATGATGCTTTATAGTTTCAAGCACATGTCTAATTAAGAAAAGGGTTATACAGAGTGATGTAAGGCCTGGCATATTCTGTAAAGGAAGAAATGTATAGATTGCTTCTGGCATCTTTTAAACAGTTTGGCTTTGTCACTGACAGAATAAATCAATTCATTAATTAAAATTAAGCTCATGTGTAAAAGACGGTATCATAGTTTATTTAAGTGTTAAAGGAGACAGATGCTCTTTCAAGAGTCGCTGTCAAGCTTGTCTGTCCTGTTCACTCTGCTGCGTTTAAATGGCTTTTAAAAGCCAGTGGTAAAAGAGAGCCGAGATGACAGGAGGAATCTTCACTGCATGTATTAATTCGACAGATTCCTTGATTCCCCTCCTGGGCTCCTCTGGAGGACCCAATGCTTCAGCGACTCGATGGTGCATTACAGTAGGTGTGACAAATATCTTTGGTTTAGAAGTGCTAGTGGTATGTTGGTTCACAGATGACATTTCACTGGGACGTCTAAAAACACTCATAATTGTACTTTCCAAAAGGGAAGCAGTGTCACAATGTGGTCCCAATGATGTGTCCCTAAGAGGAGGCCACTCTGTGTCTGATATCGTTATATTTGTTTTATGTGGAGCATTATACTAGAGGAGCAGATTTCACTTTGATTAGAAAATTTAAATAAAGCATTGCATTTGAAATGGCGATATAGTGACACAAAAAGCTGCTGAAAAGGTTAAATGTGTGCAAATACCATTAAATGCAATTTGGTTAAACAACATCTACATTTAAACAACAATGTGGAGCATAGCTCACCATTCCTCAATAGCTAAAGTCAAACTGATTTTTTTTTTCTGTTAGAAATCAGTATTTTTGGCCGTGGTGTTAATGCTACTTGTGTACTTATTTGGTCGAAATGGTAATTACCAAAAAGAAGAAAAAGAAGTTGATAGGGTTGAAGTTGTGTTAAGTTGATTGCTATTAGTAGTTTTGATGTATTTTATGCTGGGAATTAGGAAGTTAAACAGGTCATAATCTCTAGTGTGTATTTTATATTCCTGTGACAACATCTCCCTCAAACTGTATTGAAGTTTCTTGCCAAAAACAACATTTTACAAGATTATATTTGAACACATCATGACAACATTATTATTTACCATTGCCTTTTATTTTTACTGAATAGAGCTTCAACGCATCATAGTGTAACCTCAATGGAAACTCCTTACCGGCTCCCTGATTATGCCAAAGAGGACTGTGCTGCTCACAGGCTCCTAACAGCTAAACAACTAATGTTAAGGAATCTGCGACTAGAAAGCATTAATGACCTCACTTGAACTTCACAAATCAGTCATTCCTCATCCATTGCGGGGCTTTCGAAGCGAGAAAAATAATAACTAGAAACAGGGTGTTCGACAAAGGGTCAGTTGCGCGATGCAGCGCTAGTGGCCAGTTAGGACACACTGAGGCTTGCTTGATGGCATCGCATTCAGTTTGAACACGGACCCTATCATCTAGAGACACAGTCTCATTCTCAAGAGACCTGATAAAACTTGGTAGCCACAAGGGGGCCACCTGCAAGGGATATTTGGTGACCACAGAGTAACTTTGTGTGGCCACAGGCCATCAGGCCAAAGTTAATGCCAAATGTCAACAGTTTCCACAAAAATAAGTTAAAAAAAAGATGTATCCTCTTTTGAAAAATAGAAAGATTATGCACAATAGGTACAGTATCATTATAGTTTAGATTTTATAACACAAAAGTGACAGAAACTCTTATTTCTGTTGAACTTTAATGTCTGCTTTAGATTGCATATTGAGGCCTTGTTGCCCATTATATTGTATACACCAGATGGTTTGTTACACAGAACCACCTGAGAAGCCATCATTGGAAAATGTTTGGGAAAGGGCCGGCACATAAAAAAAAATACTTTGTGGGTGATTGGATGAACCACTTGCCAAAAATTCTTGCCGAAGCCAGTAGGGACAAGAGCCAAACCTTATTTTGCATCGAGAAAAGCCTTCAGTTGTTTTTCTTTACTTTTTTTTTTCCAATGATGAAATACCATCCAGTTCTGATATAACTGATGTTATTGCAGCATCTACAGTATGCAGCCATTGCTGTCGATTTGAACAGTCGCCTTTCTGCATCGCCTCGCACACACCTAAACCACACCCGTACCTGACTCCTCACAGGATGCCGATTGGTCAGTGCACTGGCTTGCCGGACACAAATGCTTTACTCGAAGCCCGACAAGATGGATTTTGGTGCGATATGTGATCCATAGATTCACATGTGATTTAGTGACATTGCGAGAATCCAGCTGCCGTGCGAGGCTTTGCTTGTGTTTGAATTTTCAGACCACTGCAAACCAGGCAGAGATACAAACAATCTATATGATACAACCAATATCAATAGGTACAATTGCCCGACAACTTTCTTACCCATAACATTTCCTGGACGCACTACTCTTGAATTATATCACAGCACAAAGAAGCAGTGCACTCTCTTTCTCTGTCCCAGAATGCATTAAATCAAATATCACAGTGGACCGACTTAGTGTTTCTACCATAGATCTGGGTTATTTTGCTCACACGTTTCCTCTAGATTAATTACATGAATGATTACTTTGCTCAGAAAAGCAACACTCCTACTGAACATAAGTCTGGCAATAACACAACAGCCTATCACAATTCACTGGTGCAGACACAGCCTATTTTTGCTCACTACGCAAGTATTGCATTAGAGGGAAACGTGGAAATTGGATGCTGAAATTGAAAAGTCTTTTTTGAAGAGCTAGCTCCGCAGAAGAATGAACCAATTCTCTTGTTCTCTTTCAACAGTCCAAAAACAAAAAAAACTGATTTATTGATGATCTTATGGGGTGGTTAATCATTTGTCAAGAAGTTTGTAGAAAGACTCAGAAGAAAACAATGTACGTTTCTCGTAAGTGTTTAATTTGAATATTTCAGTTCTGAGAGCAAGCCTGACTGCTTTGAGCTGAGAGGTCATCCATTTAGAGTTGTACTTGACTGCAGTTATTAAGCTGAAAAAGGAATTACCAAAAAAAAAACAGTTTTAACCATTTTAACTTCAGGCTGTCATGATTTTAGCAGAAATCTATGAGAGTGTGTAGAGATATAGACAGATACGGTACACAGAGAAAGGTGACACATAGACAGTATATATGTAATCCATTTCTCCACTGCAACACCTAGTTTATTATTTTGTTTTTAACCAGCGAGACATGGGATACTCTACCTCTGCATAACCTCTGACCAAACCTCTTTGGTGTCACAACTGAATGCATGAGTGATCAGGGTAATGTTCACACTCTGCATTGGATACACATTGCATGTACCATGAAAGTGACTATGGGCTTCTTTCCAGATTGTGCCCAATTTCATGGTGCTATACACACACAGCATCAGTTGATCAGTTGTGGATAGTAACGGCAGCAATATAATGGAGCATTTTGCATTTTAAGTTATGCAGTGAGTTCTGTAAGTAGGACTTGTGGCACCAATATTTTTAAATAAAGACAGTAAAGCATCACAGACATCCTGTGTGTTTTAAAGATGGGACGGTCTATGTACACATTTATTGGGAACCTGAGAACCTACTGAAATCATCTCTCCCTGTGATGCAGAAGAAAAAAAATGGATATTCTCTCTCTCTCTCTTCCCTCCTCTCCTGCTCTTGGCCTTTGTGGCGAGAATAATAAACTGAATGCAAGTGATGTGTGTGGTTGTGGTTTGATTAACCTCTGCTCCAAGCTGTTGCTCCACACAACATCATTGCCTATTGACCCGCAGGTGCTCAGAGGTAGGGCTGGTGTAAAGGTCTGGAGATGTGGGACTAGCAGTGGTAACAGGCCCCGGCCTAATTGTCTATTCTTTGGAAGCTGAAGTTATTGGCAGCTGCCACTGTCTCAACCGTCTTAGCTCTAGCAAAACGAACCAGGGCCTGCTAATTGCAATGGCCTTTTCATCATCTCAAATCAAACACTTTCATAGAAGCCAGGAGAGGCAGCATCCTCTCAGACCATTAGTGAAGTACTGTAAGTATAGCACTGAGCTGGACAGGCGCATCACCTACACCACTCCCAGGATGTTACGCATTTTCCCTCACTAGCTATGGGAGTATTTAGCACACAGACCCGTTGACCTCCTCTCTCTCTCTCCTCACCTGAAAGCCATAACCCGATTTTACCAGTCATTTAAAAGGGTGGTTGGCAGGAGGGCGGATAGCAGCTCGGATGGCGGGTGTAAGTGAGGGGTGTGATGGCGGTGTTCGGCAGTGCTGGATTGTAAGGGAGGGCAACTGGTCCTCCTGACAAGAGATCAATACTGTCCTCAGAGTGGCTGGAGTCAAGCTGCTGGGTCTGACAGGGGGCCGTGTGGCGTAATTGGATCAGGGGGCGCAGCAAGTCGCCGGCCCACCCCCCCTTCAGTACTGTCACAGCTGTCACATGTCATCCCCCTGCACTGCTGTCACCCCAGGAGGCTAGTGGTTCTCTCCCTCTCCCCTTCCCCTCGCACCCATGCAAATGTCCACTTAGCAGATGAATGCCGCCAATATTAGGCACATTCTTCATGCTTTTATGCAAAAGTAAAATCTATGTCATTTGAGAATTTCATGGAAATAAAGTCACCATTTATTCAGAGCCGAAAGGGTGAATCCGCCTGTAAAAAGTGAAAATGGCTTGGTTCAGCTTATTAATAATGGAAAGAAAATAAGGCTTTGGAAAAACAAACAATGAGGGAGTTGAGGATTAGAGGGGGGGGATGAAAAGCGAAAGAAAAAACTTTATAGACAGCATAATGAAAAATCACTCACCTGTAAATTACCTCATATAACTCACCAGCAACACTTAATCCAAAACTATTGATTGACTGATGTGTAAACCCAGCCGAATGTCTGTAAATTGAACCCTGCATTGTGAGGTGTGGGTTGTTTTCCAATAAATATTGTAGCACCATTGTCAGATAGGACTTAAGTCGATAGATCCTCAAGCAGAAGAATACAAAAAAAAAAAAGTCCAGTATCTTAATTATCTTTATAAAACAATGAACTGCATGATCACTTTAATCTGTCATTTTTTCAGCGCGGCACAAGGGAGATGATGATTGATTTCAATAGGGACGACTGTGTGCTGCAAAAAGACAATAATGGAGATAATGATTGTCTGCTGTTAATCTAGTCCTTTAAAAGCAGTGCTCTATTAAATTCCTGAAGGATACTGAGCATGTTTTGTCCACGTGACTAAAACAGTTCTTAAATCTGTTTGAAAGCTTCAGTAATTGTTACCATTTCATCAAAAGCAGCCTGAGCGTATTTGGGATAATCACACATCTTGTGACAGACGCTGATATTTCCGACTGCAGACATCACAGAGCTAGGTGGATTAAAGACTAGTTAAACATTAAACAGGAATCCATATGTAAATTTACAGCACTAATTAGGAGATGCTGTCTGTGATGTTATCCTCCAAGAGACTCTCTGCCCTCAATTTTCACACACTTAATCAAATTAAAAGCTTAGGAGCAGCATGATTATCGGATTATCACTGATACATGTACATTTCCTTTTAGTTTGGGCAAATAATGGGAGGATTCTCGCACAATCTATCCGGTGGCTTAACTCACTGTTTGTTTTAGATGTCTATATGGTTTGTGTCATACTGAATTCATCCCATTTTACATCCTATTTTCTAGAAACAAAATCTAGCTTTTATTTTGTATTTTTAAACATATATTTACACAGTGGCTTGATTTTTTACAACAGATTACACTAGACTACAGTTAAGTCCCATTTTTGTACATTTCTGTCTCTCATGAGGGGATTCGATGTAGACATTGGTTACGGTACAGTTCAGATGGCACTGCTTTGATCATGAGGCCTGAAGACTTATGGACCTGAAGGCTGGAGAGGCTTTTCACACAGGCAGAACACGTTTCATACATGTACACGCACACGCTGTGAGGTTAATACACTGAAAGAACATGCACAAGTGAACTCACATAAACACACGGGCGAAGCTGAATCACTGTTTCACTGATCTATGACAGCAAAGCCTCCTTCTGGGACTGCACGTTCACCTTGGCAGTCTCAACGGTTCAGCGGCCCCAAGGATGTGGTTAACAAATAGGGAGAACGATTTCCAACTTCAGGGCGGTCGCAGACTTGTGCTAAGTGATCTGTATTCCCTGTGAATCTGCTGTTCCTTAACCCTGTGAAATTAAGAACACTTCCTGAAACTCGCCCCCAGACCTCTCACATAATACAAAATTCTAAAAGCACAATGCATCAGTGTCCTAGTGTAATGTAATATGGAAAAAAAAACGGCCATAGCAGAGCAAGGAATTTTCCTACCAAACATTTCTTATGACTATCTACATTATATATGCAGGAACCGCCTACTGTGCCACAATATGCCAAATAAGATGGCCGTTTAATTTATGTTTTTTTTGTTCTTCTGTCTCTCAATTTTGGAGGCTTTTCTCCACAGTAGGAATTCCACAAGGCTATACCCAAGTTTTGTCAAAGTGTTTTGTGGATATAATTTACCAGATACCACCTGCTGTAAGACAGTTAACAGTAAAAAGAACAAGGCTCTCAGAGTATCGAGGAAAGTAAAGATTGGCAGGTGAAAGTGAGGCTTACAGGCTGACCTACACACAAGACCTCTTCATCCGTGACTCATAATCACTACTCTGGGGGAGTCACATGGTCTGCTAAAAGGCAGCCAAAGCCATTATGGGGGTGCTTAAAACTCCACTTAAAGATCACTTTATAGCCTATTACTTTAACTGTGGTTAGGTATTTACATGACACCTCCAGCAGCTTTTTGGTTTGGTAATACATTTGCTTGTGGGTAGAGCATCTTATGTGACTGTATGCTGTGACAAAAGTAGTCAACATCCAGGCAACAGCTATATAAAAGGTGCAGTGTATTTCTGATCGTCTGCTGAAGATCGCAACGCTGTATTAAAGGATAAGATGATAAAAGGCCAAAGATTCACAGATGCGTGGGACAAATATATTTCAATTTAATTTCATATATTGTTAGAAACAAAAATACATTGGCTTTTTTTTTTTTATAGAGCAAAGCCTGAAATGCTCCATATTTCTTAATTTCTTGGAGGACGTTTGTATGGTGGCATGAAACGCTGCTGCTGTTACACTGTGTATTACATGACCTGGGCCTGGTCCCCCAGCAGGGTAAGCTTGGATCAGTGGAGACAGCCCCTACCCTGGGGTCAGCTGCGACCGGCACGACTACACCACTGCAACGTGACGTGGAGCCGGGGCGATGGTGTGTAAATAAAAGGGAGAGAATTGCGAATCATGGCTGCAGCGAGCGGAGCAGCTCAAGCAAAGATGGTTGCCCGCAAACCTGACTGGGAGGTGGTTTGTATGTCTGTGTGGAGGTGGCTGGCTCTCCGGATGGGGAGGAGAATGACTACCATCACCACGTCCCTCTCACAGCTTCCCTCTGGCCTGACAGCTCAGGCGCAATTCACCCGGCTGCTCACTGCTGACATGTGGCTTAATCAACCACATGTGCACTAATGAATGGCCATATGAAAACAATTAAAGCTATCAGACTGGCCATGGCAGGTATTCAGCTGTTAATAATTCAAGCTTTTTCTCAGCTGTTTAAACATATCTGAGAAAGTATGATTTCATATACTCACAGTAGTTGACTCTGGACACTTCCAATTACAACTTTCATTTTTCCCTGCCATTTTAAATGTATGGTAGATAATCACGCCAATTAGAAGGCCATTATCAGCCATTTTCTGAGAATTAAGCTACAGATGGATCAAAATTATTATTTTACTTCAATATTTCAATGTCCTGCTCTGTGTGAACCCCATGCATTGTGCAAATGTCTCCTGAACAAAGGATTACAATCAATTAAACATTTATGGAAATGGCATCGCTTCCTGTAATGCCGGGCTATTTCCCTTGACATTTTGCACCTATTATATTTTCAGACATTTGATGATGTTCCTGACTCATACTTGGACTTTTTGATAAACAATGACATGTACAAGACTGAGACAAGGTAACCGAGCGTCTGTCTCTATTTGAGACAGTATCTCGGTTTCCCCACAGTTGGAGGATTACAATGAGCCAATCCTGAAGTTTGTCAGAATCTGTGAGAAATGTCAATAATTAACAAATCATGGGCTACTCAGAGAATAATTACAATCATTACCTATTTAAGTTTCTTTAGAAAGGTGAGCATTGTTTATTACTTTGAAGCTTGTTGCGTGTCAAAAGTGGAACGGAAGCAAAGAGAAATACTATATACTACTATATATTTTGCTTTAAAATGCTTAGGTAAGATTATTGGTGTTTTTGTTCTTACATTTCCATTCCTTTGTGAGCCATTCTTTCAACCTCCAGCTTGAAATATGCAAACAGAGTAAAGGAGAAATTTGAATTTGTGTAGGGAAAGAGCTCATGGGTTGAACTGGCAAACACCTTTATGACTGAAAAGATTCATATCCTCTGTTTATCATTCATATCTGTGTTTATGCATAATACCGCTTCACATTATATGACTCAGTTTAATCAACAGGACTTATGTGAAGCAGACTCCTTTTCTGCCAGAGTTTGTCTAATATGAGTGAGGCCATGGGGAGAGGTTGTCAATGTTTGCCAGTGGGTTTGCTCATGGATGAGACTGTGATGAACATCTCCCCTCTCTATATGCAGCTGTTTTAATTCCCAGTAAAAAGCAACTCACTTGCCAGTCAAAACTTTGACATTTTTTTGAATATTTCTCACAAAAAGTAGTTTTTTACGCATTTAACATACAATGTCAGTAAGCGTTCAAACTCCATATTTGAATAGCATATAATCTTTTTGCTTATGATCTAGCAGCGGTCGTTTCCTATCTTAAAGAGGGATGATCAAACAGTACTCCTTCTACATCTCCCTTCAGTAATGCATTATTTCAAGAGTAAATCTTGAAGTCTTGCTTGCCTTTGTGCACATTGACAAAATGTTTATAATTCATGCCATTACTCAGAAAAAAGAAGGTTTTGAATAAACAGCATGGTTCATTCCATCATAATTCTTTATTCAACTGGCATATCATGGGAATTTCAACAGTCATAGCAGATTAACCTTGTGTGTGCTTTCTAAGGGCCCCTCTTTGATACATTTACATGCATCCTGATCAGAACCCTATTTGGTGAATTATTTCATTTCCATTTTTTTCTCACCAACTTGACCTTCCTCTTGCAAAAATAATCACAACTGTAATTTTGGAATATTTAGTCATAGTAATTATATAAATAATGAATCCCCTGAGGTTGGAATATTGCCAGTGGACCATGTGCACAGAGCATGTCCTAGCCACCTCTCTAGTAAACAGTGTATGTGTAGGACAGGCTTCATATATCCAGAGTGAAGAATCACAACTGGAAGGTCATATTAGGTAACATGAAATAAGGAAAATGGGTATTTTCACCTCCCACTGTAATGGAACGTGAAATGTTTGTTGCACTGGTGTAGTGCGAAAATGTCACAACTTCAGTTCTGGTGAAGCTCACAAGTCCACCTTAAAATGAAACGGATGTGTTGTACAGATTGTTGAACTGGATTACATTTAAAAGTCACGGCAACAAATAATAGTGACGATAATACACTGTAAGTCATATGTTATATTTTACAGCTTAGTCTATTCAACCAGTAATCTGGACAGCATACAGATGATTAATGTCTACAGATAATTTGTAATCTGATAATCCACAGAGAAATCCTGGAGATGTTGCATACGCGTGAATAAGAGGAACATATGGAAGAATATTTGATCAATAATCTGATTTTTCCAGAAAAGCAGAATATTCACAAAACAAGTAACATTTGGAGAAATGTTATTGCAATTTTGACTTCTATATGACTCTGCAAGTTGTGTTATTTAAGAAGAGATAATCTGTTTGTATTTCCTTTTTAGTTTGAGGTGAGTAATAATGACATTTATGTCTTTGAGCTTTGAATACTGCTGAATATGTAGTTGAGCCGTTTCTCTTTTGCTTCCCTTACAAAGAGCTGTGATATCCTCTATGTATCCCTGACGGTAACAGTAGTAGTAGTAGTAGTAGTAGTACCACTTTACATGACGTGGTTTGTCCTCTAAAAGGGAAGTTACTGACATTGTTGAGGGATAAGTGAACACATAACAGAGCAGTGCTTGTGATACTGCTTCACATTGGACTCTATTCACACCACTTAAAAAATGCGTAATGGTATCTCCAGGTGTAGCGCACAATATACAACTGTGTGATTACAATATCCATATGCACTGTGGTAACCACAGTATGTAGAGGAAGATAGGAATCCTCCATACAAATATGAAAATCAACAGTGTTCCCCTATTCCATATATAATCAGTCAGCCCACTGCTGGAGGAGATATCAGCCTAGCTTTCCATTTGCTGATAGTGGCATGCAGCGGCATTAAGAAATCACCCTGAATGTGCCGGGGTAGATAACTGAACATGTTGGGTGTCTACAGCAGATATATTTACACAAAACAGGGAGCAGACAGGGTAGATCTAATTGACTAGGTAGCAGTTTGCTGAGGTTGGTACGGCAGGTCTCGGAGTTGAGTGGATGAGGGGCTTACAGAGAGGCCGTCAGAGAGCAAAAGATTAGTGCTGACGTCTCTGCCACATCAATTACAACCCGCTGCTTGGCTGGGGAAAATCCCCACCACTGTCTCTTCAAGGCCACCAAGCACAAACTGGGTGTGTCAGAGGTCATCCAAGGGAGGAAGCGCAAGGCCTCGGCCCTCCCAGTGGGAGTCACTCCTGTGGGCTGGAGGTTCAGAGTCCCCTGTGGAGGCAGGTGCCACAGAGAGTTTCACAGCAAACACAGTACAGCACAGTAGGAGGGGAGTGGCAAGGATGGAGAATACAGCCCGGGCACTGCTCTACTCATTCCGTTTTCATGGTGTTGCATTAGACGTGTGACAATGGCATTGTATCATCGTACTCTGCTTTTGCATTCACTTGTAGCTAACAAATCATTATTATGTTTTAGCTCATTTAATAGTTCTAAAAAATGTTCAGTTGTACACATACGGTGAATAAAAATAGTAGAAAGATAATGAAAGTTCAGTTGCTCAATATGCGAAATATTATTAAATTCATGGGGGAGTCGTGCGGATGAGAGATTTTAAACGTTTTTTCCCTTCTTAAAAACAATGCAAATAGCATAGAAAGTCCTCTGTCATTGCCAGGCCACACAATTGTAGTAAAAGGTTTAAGCTACGCTGCTGATAAACCCAAATGACCTCTAATTCCAAACACTGCTGACTCCAAAACATATACGAGTCTCCGCTAACACGAACACAATGTGTTGGTGTGCTGGCCACCAGGCCGGAACTGCATGAGGCCATCACACAGAGTTAGCCTGCCTTCTCTGTCTGCCTTTTGTTGTTGTTGGACCAGTCAGAACCCCCACCCCAATACATCTAGATCTGCATCTCTGTCAGTGGGGGGCTGACACCAGGCATTAGCCAGCGGGGCCTCTGATAGCACCAACACTTCACCTTCGGCTTGAGCCCCTACCAACCTCCACCAACAAGCCCAGCAGCACAACGACTGGGGTGGCCAAAATCTTTACAGACCACTAAACTCTGTTTCTTGATATCAGCGTTATTTTAGCTGCGGTGTCAAGAGAGGATTATTCTTACTATGAATAAATAAGCCATTGCTCTGCTATTTACTACTGTGGTATTACATTCATTTTATTTTCTGCCGTAACCAGTCTGGGAGTCAAGAGGATTATCTAATTATGTTATATGTAGGCCTACAAATACTGCCATTCAGACAGTCATATACATAATCAAGCATAAAGGCAAGACATAGTGATGAGGCACTAAGAACAACAATCCTTTAGTTCCCTAAAACATCTATATAACAGGACTTCAGAGACTGAGAGAATGGGATCATAATCCCATTAACTTTAATTAGATCTATGTGATGCTCACCTTTCTTCTGTGACAACAAATTAATGATAAGCCAAAGAGAATTAAAACAGTGGTAAGTGAAACCCTTTTCTTCCCCCCAAGGCTCTCTACTGGGTCCCAGCCTCACCTAAAAGCTCATGAGAATTTAGATCAAACCCCTCCTGCGTAGAGCTGAGTGAGACCAGCCATAAATTGCTAATAGACTAAATGAAACGAGGTAGGAGGCTCCTGCTCTTCCGCAATTACCCCTTAGATGTAGTCATTCATATCCCTGCATGTCTCGTTTCATCAGGATAGTGCCAGCATTTTGTCAGGCTGTCTTTGTTGCACAGCCCTGGGTTGGTTAGAGGACTGACCATGGTATCGATATGCAGGGGAGCATTTGAAACAACAAAGTGCCGTTTGACTGGTCGGTCGCTCACAAGAATGGCACCTCTTCCTGCCTTTCATGTAGGATGGGTTCATATAATCAATTATTAATCAAAGTCAGGTTTTGAAACTCAAACTCAAAGTCACGTCTGCCAGACTTAAGTATCTCCATGTGTTTTTTATTTGCTTGAGCACCTTTTCATGTCTTTATTTATGATGCTCTTACAGTATGTGTGTCTGATGAGCTGCTATTAAGGTACATCTTCATGCAGCGGTGGGTTAATTTTTTGGGGGGGAGATTTATACTCGACAAAGGACACATATTATGACCATGAATTACTACAGCTTAAATCAATCGGTACAGCACATCCAATCAGATTATAGGATTTAAAATGAAGGGTTGTTCTTTTTATTAATGAAGCTATGTCGGCAGTATACCATACAACGTTATATTTAGGTGTCTATTTGGTCAGAAATATTTACATTTTTTTTAATTTTATTTTACTTACAGCAAAAAAAACTCAAATAATTTTAAAGAACCAATTAATAATACAACATCTTAAATTAAACAATATAATAAGATTAAGGACTATGAACTGCTTTTAATATGTGACGAATGTTGTCTTCTATGTTTTTAGTGTATAGCTTTTTATAATGATTTTAATATTTGTAAAGTGTCTTTGAGTATTTTGAAAAGCGCTCTATAAATAAAATGTATCATTATTATTATGAAAAAAAGACTAAAGTATACAATCTATTGCTACATCAATTACATTGTATTAATGTAGAGCTGCCACCTCTGAGTGTGCACGGTACGCTGCTGGCCTTCACATTGTGTCTTTACAAAGATTATATCAGGATTAACCCAACTTTATTTAGAGCCTCTATCTTTTATTGCCCCAAGTGTAAAGATATAGTAAGCTCACCTTGTACAAACATTGATAATCAGGAACATCTGACATGTAAATCATGATTCATTTATCTTGTTTACCCATAACTAGCACAGGATAAGGAAAATCTAGCTCTTATAAACCTCTACACTTGTTGTATCGTTCACTTTTCAATAGAATATCTCTGGATAAAGACCTATGAATAAATATTGTGCCACTTGCAACTCAATTTAACCATTTTGATAAAGAATTCATCCATTGTTTGGGAAACTCCAACTTTTCTGTCCACCTTTTATTGTCAGACAAATTGAAGTGTGCACTGGGAGGAAGACCAGCGGTAAACACAGAGAATCTATTTAGCCATCCCATTCCAGGGCTGAGAGGAGAGCTGGGCCCTTCAAAGGCAGAGGCAACAATGTGAGTGACATCAGGTCATCCGGCCTCCTCACAGTCACCTGGCTGATAGAATTGTTCTGGGGGGAGATAGGAGGGACCTGTGAAGCACAGCTTTTTTGTCATTGCCATATCTTGTGATTGATGGCTCCATGGCCGCAGTGAATCTGCCCTTTTTAAATAATGTATGTTGCCCATCGCTATGGACAAGTAGTTTATAACCGGGTTATTTTTCCATTGACTGGAGAGATCAATACTTTAAAGACATGACATTGCCACTAATGAACTACTTAAATGGCTCTCTGGAGTGCAAAAGAATGGCAGTGTTTACTCAAAGCAAAGAGTGAAAACAGTTTTATTAAAAGCTGCATTGTTCTACTTTGATGGATAAAGTGTGAGCAAAAAGAAAGGTGCAGGCTAGAATTGAGGCCAATCACTTTGAATTCAACATGTAAGTAGATTCTGCAATCCAAATAAAAACAATAGCCCCTCCATTGCCACATTCTCAATCATTTTAAACAAAACATTATAATATAATATTTAGTATTGAATCGTGATAGGAATCCACATCTTGATGGGACAAAACGGTATGATTAATTGCAAGGCATCTCTGCTAGATTGAATTAGACCGTTGTACCCAATAAACTGATAACTCAGTTTATAATCCAAGAATTAGGGCGTGTAATTCCCTAACAAAATTGTTCAGTAGAGTTATGTGTTGTAAATCAAGAGGCCCTTGTTCATTCTCCCTCTAGCAAAGTGACAAATTAGCCAAACAATAGTGTTTGAATTCTTATTAAAGTTGATTAATTCATATCATTAGTTGATCACACAACAGCTCATAAAATATACTAAATTAATTTCTTTACTGTGATTAATACATGAAACACTTGAATTAACATCAATAAATCAATGTGTGAATCAATTACATTATCATGTTTAAATACAGAGCTAATAGTGTACATTAACTAGCAGCGTAGAAGTGATCATATATCATTTGGCATTCCAAAGAGGAAGAGCAGAGGAGCATCCTTAAATGATCAACGATGAAAGAGATCCAACTCTGACCTTAATAGGTCCCAATACATTCTGCATCCTGTTGCTACTCTGAAACCAGGGTAAGTTATCTAACACCAGGATTCAATGCAAACCATGCTTCCTTTAATCCAAGATTTATTAAATAGGACTGATTACACGGTTCCTATCAAATAAGTAGCAATGAGCTGCTGGAACATGGAAAAGATGTGAAAATGACATACATTAAATGCAAATACTGCAAGTATGGCAGGACATCGTGGGATGGATCAAAGCTCATCCCCTAATTTGCACATAACCAGTTTTCCTATATACTACACTACACTGTAAGTTTAACTTTTTTTTACATATATGGTAAGTGTACTGAAAGTAAAGTAGAGACCCTTCAGACAAGAGTCGTCATCCAATTTAGCACTTGGAAAGTGTCTTGTATAAGTGACTGCCTGCTGCAATATGAACAAGGCAGCTATGAAAAGCATGTCAAGGCCTCTTTGTGGTTGCACTGCGGAGAGCTACAGACATCGCTGCTCCATTACAGGGCTGCTGCAGATGTGAGAGGTCCTCTCAACCAGGTGTTGTGTGGATCAGTCAACAGAGTTAACGTGACACACTTTGTAGAGAATTACACCTCTACCACAGCGAGCTTTGGGCCTATATGGTCTTGCTAATAAACCTGGACCTTGTAATGGCTGTCTGATCACTCAAACGTAGGAGCAGCAGCAACGGGAGGACAAGGAAATGTCAGCCAACACGGATGGAAAATGTACCTCCACCTTTGTTTAAGGTTCATGTGGGCTGAGTTTGATTGCTCTCTGTGTTTGTGCCAGGGATTGGCTTGTTACACGTTATATGGGCACAAGACTTGACTGTTTTTTGTAACCACTCGGGCTGCTTAGGAACCTGGCTCTCCAATATTGAGTTTATGAATGAAGCTATACTATACCTTAAGAAGCAGCCCTGCACCTGAGCTGAGCGCAGGAATAGTGCATGGAGTTGTATAGAACTGATCATAATGACTCAAAAGCAATAGCTTGCAAGAACATTGCTCTTTTGCGAAAAATGCAGACAAGGACGGTTTAACCGAAAGGATAAGGCTGGCAATATTCTATATTTTGGTTATTGTCAACAAATCTCGCGAAAGACCAATAGTGTGTTAGTCCATCTCCAGTGTTTCCCACACATAGACTTTACTTAAGCAGGCAGCCCAGGTATATTAATGGGAAGCAAAGTATATTTGGCGACCCATTTTAGCGTTTTTTATGATTATTTATCCTTCCAAGTGAACAATGCCATCTGAGATCGATTAACTAGTTTACAATTCCCTGAATAGAATACATTTGAAGTTCACAAATGGTTAGTAGCCTATCATGAACTCCTCTGCACAAATAAACAAAGTCCCAAACTGATGCATTCTGATAAGTTAGGTTATCTATGTTCTTAACACAAAGCTGTCAATCTCACAGACCCAACTTTTCAAATAAGTTATAAGCAAGCATGTAAAGAGTCTAGCTTGTAAGGACAGCTAGAAGTAAATGTTTAAATAAACTCTCCAACTTCCAAAGCCCATTTCTTCCTACTGAAGACATGAATTCTGAAAAAAAAAATCCACAAACATTAAAACAGATACTAGGCACTGTATAGTTTACTTAGAATGGATTGAAATCTGCATTTCTTTTTTTTTTTGGGGGGGGGGGGTATTTTCAATATCTAACAATGAGTCTATTGCAGACACTATATCAGGCCTTGGCTACACAGGCAATCATTCTTTATTAGGGTCAATATATTGTTGGTTTTGGAAAATTATTGAATACCACCAGATTTAACCTTTAAATGTCCTCATGGTTAGTCTGTGGTTATCTATTGTGACATGATATCATGTGGCATGACATCTATCTTTGACATTGAGAGGCACCATGATGACATATGATTAATAATGTAACAGTCTATTATTTGAATATTACTAGAATAAGTTCCCTGGGTCGATTAATTTTAATTTTAGGCATTGATGTGTCTAAATGTTCCTCTTTTTGAAGGCGGACTCTTAAGATCATCTTATAAAAGGCATCTTAAAATCTCCAGGGCCAATTCAAACGCCACTTGACAAAAGAACCGTCTTTGCTACGGATGTAACAGCCAGTGGTCTCTTCTAATCTTCTTCCATAGCTGCTCCCATTGACTCATATATATCTTTTGATATCATAAAAGACATACTTACAAATGCATAACTGAATCCAAATGCTTACCAACTTGAAACAATCCATTATTATAGAGGGGATGGCATTAATTCCTTCTCTTGCTCTGAGAATTGCTTGATGCCTCAAGATAATTTGCCATGTAATTCTTTTCACCTACACAGATGCGCTGACATAAAGTACATGCTTTTTTTTTAAAACCCTGATAACGGCCGTTAATTCATCAAGAGTAAATAAAATGTTTAGTTGGGAAGGGACATTAATTATCACATTCATCTGCTTGCTGCTTCCAAACTGGGCTATAATGAAATGTGTTGTAATAGAGATTGCTGTTGGGGAGGCAAGCCGTTTATGAATCGCTAGAGGTGCAGCAGCTGCCTTCCCCCTTGAGAGATAGAAATTTATGCCGTACACCCCGCTGATTGTTGAGAAGGTAAAGAACCAATAGCAGCATGTTCAGAGGTTTAATTTAAAGTGTGTTTCTCACTAGGCTGCTCACAACACTTAATTAAACTCTGCTGTTTTGGCAATGACAAATGCTGTGGTGCAGGAGGAAGCTGGGCTGCTGTGACTGAGAGGCTTTTGTAATTTCTCTCATGTGCAGCGATGGCCAGATTCAGGTCAGAAACTGTAGAATTAGAGAACTAAACAAGATTTAGACATGGGGAATGAGAGGGCAAGGGGGTGGGCGGTTACAGTCATTTCTTTCTCAGGAATACATCTATTTTTCTCTCTCTTTTTTTGTGTCCTCTTACTCATTTTTGGAAAGTTTTGTCATAGATTTATGAGGGTTGAGCTTCTGAGCCTGGTTTTCTGCGCTTATTGCCTTTCACACTGATGTTTCCTAAGGCATGTGTCTGCTTGATGGAGACTTCAACATTTTACTGAAAGGTATGATGAATAAAATGAATAGTAGGTTCCTGCACAGCATATTGTTCCTTTTGTTTTATGACAGTCTGATCTTTCTATTAAGTCTCTTGGCATGATTTTTGATTTGCCAAACCATATTTTCACCAAAGGAAGCATTACGTTTAAAATAAGCAAGTGTGAAATTTAACTTCAGAGGTCTTGCACACAAAAACATCAAACTGGAGGCAGTCAACAAACTGACAGGGAGTGACTAATAGCTTTCTTTCAGGGTAGAAATCCAATTCATGCCAAACAAAAACCTTATTTTGTTTCTGTAATGGTATGACTGTATTACTGTGCATTTCATGAGATCCATTTAAAAGGTGGAGCCAGTCTAGCACATAGAGACTGCAAAGCCTTGCCTGCTGCTGTGTTATGAAGTCGAGGAACTCTGGCTACACTACCAGGAAATAACCACAAAGATGCCTGCGAGGCACAAACAGGAGCTGGAGCATTTCATTCAATAATGTAATCCATACTGTTAAGTAAAAGACCTCAATTCTTATGTCCTGTTTTATTACTTGGAGCGAATGGTACCACACATTATGTTTTCTGTCACATGCCAATCTATTTGCACACCGCTTTATCACAACAGTATAAATAAGTAGTGGTTTTACAGGCTGTGTAGGCGAGAAAATACAAAAGTTGCAATTATTCAGCTTGAAAATGTATTCCCAACAACACAATCACCGACATCATTCAAACATATCAGAAGGTTTAGATTTGATTTGATGTCATTTAAATATACGCTCTTGGTATAACATAATAATAACAACTAACATTAAATGTTCATAAGCTACAAATCATCAAATCTGTTTCTTATTAACAAATCTACTCCCTATCATAGGATTGTGCTTTTTATAAAAAAAATTGAATTATTATTATTAATTAAAGGGAGCACAATTGGTCATTTACATTGTACTAAACTAAACTGTGAACACTGACTAGTGCAATACATTAATATACATGGACAGGCAATTATAACGGTCTTCATTATCATGTAAAAAAATACATCAGTTCACTTTGAAATGAAGTAATTTCACTGAAGGTGAAAATGTGTGCTAATCCAGAGCATTAAATAATAAAAATAACAGCATATGCATATAGGAAAAAAAACATTGTATTTACCATGTTTCATATAGGGGATGCAAACAGCTCCATATGTATTTTGGTGTTCTGTAAATGCCAGGGAGACACAGCAGCATCCGTTGGAGTTAACGGTGCAGCACTTTTGTGTTCAGTAGCACAAATCATTAATCATGAGGCCGGCCATATTCTTGTAGTGCCTGTGCTTTCATTACTGGGCCTAATTAAACAGTTCTGTGAACTGGAATCTCAGATTCCTCTGTTACAGATTATCATTAATTATGGTGAAAGTGCTCAGAGATGTTGGACTCAATTATATTCTGCTCAACCCTGGCAGCGGGGTGATTCATTGTTCTGAGCACTCCACAGCCGTACTGTCTCTGCTTATCACCAACCTCCACTTTTGTAAATTGGGCTCTGCCAGCCAACAAACTAAGAATTATGTGCTGCTTTTTTCATTACAAACATGTTGGAGGAGCACAGACCAATTAAGGGTGGGATATTTTGTGTGGAGTGATGAGGCAGGCATTGGTGCAGGGAGATGGGGGTTGGAAGGGGGGATACTATGGGAATGAGCTCACCAATGCTGAAGTTGTGGCTTTATTACCATGCGTGGTGCAGCCCTCCACCAAGTGTATTGACTGATTATGCTCAGCATACTTCCTCAATATCTCATAGCTCTCCGTACTGTAACGGTAAAATTAGAATTTGGACTGAATATTACGTTGATATTTCTATGCAAGTGCTGTACACACAGATTTCCATTGTCCTGTAGGAGGGTTTAAATTGAGATTTCTATTAAACTGGCAGCTATGAATGCCTATAGCTTGGAGGAGAGCGTTAACTTTTCATAATATCTGTGTATGACATGCAACTTTTTTTTTGCAGCTGAACAATGTCAATATTACTTCTATGGTCTTATGTAGAGTACGTGGGGTCTGTGTGTGAATGAGATTATTGGCCACCTCTTTTTCGGGTCAGAGAATTGAAGAGGGAAATCTGAATTAAAGAGAAGCAGAAGTTCCAATGGTAAGCTTAGGCTTTAGCGGTTTGCACAATTTCATATGCCGCAGTAGGTAGTGATTTTAATATATATGAAAATCAGCTGGAGCAGTGTGCATGTTTCTTATAAATCACCGGAGGGAGATGTTCACATGCTATACAAAGCAGGACTGTATTCGTTTCCCGTTACTACAGTGTAGTCTCAGTATGGCTCACAATAAAAGATCCGTCTCAGTTCCATTGTTTTCAAGAATTGAGAGAATAATGAAGCTTGCAGTAAAATGGATACATGTGAGAGGAAAACAAAGAAAAATCTGACATCAAAATTGTATTTAACAGTATTTTTGTTTAGTTTCTTAAAACTATGGTTGGTCTAATCCCATAATTCCCCAGTCAGAGGAGGAAGAAATGGGATTGTTTCTTCTAGTGACATAGCGGCAGCTCATTGAAAATGTAATACACTACTTCCAAGTCACAGGTCAGCTGGCAATCTGAATTTTAAAAGGACTGTGAATAATATTCTATTTTATTTTGAAAATGAACTTTGTGGCCTCCATCATGAATCCAATATATGTCTTAATCTTCTGGGCTCTTGAAGCTTGAAGCTCTGGAAGAAGGCCTTTGACATCTGAACCTAATAAGGAAATCACTTGTTTTCTCATCCATCTTCACATTTTTACAGGGGCTGACACGTAACAGTCCTTTATTTTAAAAGTAGCTGATGAAGCATAAAATATGTTAAATATTAAGGCTTTTCCTCTCTTTTTCTACTTACAGTACATTAAACGACTGTGTTATGCAAGAGGTATGAAATACGAATACAGAAATATACACAAAAAAATCATTATTAGTATTAGTATAATTATTTCTATGCAGTTGTACAGTACAGGTTAGTGTGCACAGTGTATCCTTAAGATGAAAAGATTAACATCCAAGCTTCTATTGTTATTCTGAACTGAACATGGCTGGCAGTGGCAGTGAATTTAAGCGTTAATTACACACTAACCTTTTCAGAATGGATATTTAGACACGCTGTGTCCTGCGACTCTGAATGTTCAGGAAATGAAAACATCCAACGACCAATCAGTATCTACTCACATTAGCATAGCCTTTTAAAGCCCCAATGCCCCAAAACATGCCACAGAAATCCTCTCCTATTTATCTTAAAATAGCCACTTAACTTTGACTGACACTAATTCTTACTACATGGAACTGTAGAAACCCCTTCATTTCCCCCTTCTGTCTCTGTCAGAAAATTACAAAAGACAGAGTTTGTGATGTCCCCAATGTGAAAATCCCTTTATTCTGTCAGATTACAGCATTTGATATGACGTAGTGCGGCATTCTGGCATCACATGCCTGCCAGAGAGAAGGGACCTGTCAGCAGCAGAGGAGAGCAGTGCAGATCATCACTCTGACTGATCCAAAGGCCCAGAGACTGTCATCTCCTCCGACTGTACAAGTCAACACAAATAAAAGTGAGGAAGCAAAAGCCATAATGGCTGGGAGAGATCCAGGCTCATTGTGGCCATTACTTTTATTCAAACCTTACAGATGACAAGATGTGAAAAATGAGCCTGTGTCTAGTCGGGTGCCCATTAGTGAGTGAGCACATTATCTCCCCTTTTTCACATTGAATCTCCTCCCTGCATGCAGTGGCAGATGCTCCAGAGGAGTCACTCACTTTTATGGGCTTTTGACTGCCGTACTCTTTTAAATACAGGGGCCTGCACCAGGCAGAGATGACGTATGGCTGTCAGCGCTCTTTACCTCACTGACATATGCCTTCAGTGGATCCCTCCTTAAATCTTCTATCTAAAACTAAGGGGGACAGCTAACCTCCTCCCTCACAGAGCAGACAATCATGCATCAAATTGATTATTACAGCAAAAGGACGTGATTTCTAAAAATCTCTATTACCAGATAATTATAGTGCAATTTACTTAAGTACAGTCTAAAGTAAATCATGAAATACAATTCCCCAAAGCCTTTAAGAGTTATACTTACAACTTCAGAGGTACTAAACCTATGAGGATTTTGGGGGACAATAATTGTAGATTTGATAGAGTTGACAAATATTCATACTGCAGTATACATTATATATATATATTTTTTTTTTGTAAGTTTTGATGTTAACAAACATCAAGTCCAAGGCTCTTTTTCTTCACACCTCTAATAGTCGTTAAAACACCTCCCCCAGCTGATGAAGGAAAATCAATTAATTTGTCAAATCACTGTGTTCCTGTCACATTGTTGTGGCTGTAACTGACATGATGAACAAGTGCTTCATCTGTGCTTCGTCCATCTACATTGTGAGAATTTCACATCACATAAAAAAAATATATATCAACTTAGAGACATTTTAACACCTGGACTTACATCTTTGACTCAATCTCTACTAAATGAAGCTAAACTAACTTACAACCATTTTAGTTTAAGTTTGTCATCCCTTTCTCTAATAATATTAGTGAATGAATACAGTGAGACTTCCATTTACTCCATTGCCAACAACATACAGCTGATCTTTTCACTGCTCATCAAATCACCAAGCAGACTAATTGGGAATGTGTGAAATAAATACAAATATGGAAAAACATGTATACACGTAGAGCCTTTTCTCCATTCCGAATGGCCGGAAATGCACCAGTGCCACAGTCAACAAATATTCAACAGCATGGAAACCCCCCCAGGAAGGTTGAACCTATTTGAAAATAACTGCATTTTATTCTACAACGGCAAATACATCTGGATGCAGTAATACAGAACAAAGCTCAGAGGTTGTGGTCAGTGACAGAGAATCCTGGCTTCTCTCAGGCATGAGTATGAACCAGACCCGCTTGGTTCAATCTAATCTCTGACAAGAAACAACAAGCCTTTGGGACACCCCTGCGGTCCACCTCTATACCGCACAACATCATAAGCAGCTCAACGCAGGGGGTTAGATCTACTGTAGCTGTCAGGGGAGAAATATGTTTCCATTTTACAACTTCAGTGGCAGAGAAGACCATACAAATGCTCCTCTATTTCCCTGACTATTGCTCACTCGTTTGAATCTCTCCCCTCTCTCTTCTGCTCCTGTCAGTTTTCCCTCAGTACACACACTCAAGGGGTTCCCTGGTGACTGCGTCCCATTACTATCCTGAGAATGCTGCACAACAGAGCTGCACCGCCACAATGTCCCCAGTGTTACCACTCAAATTCCCACATTGCCAAGTCAAGCACTGTGCAGGGCAAACTGGATTTGTTAGCCAGCACAGTTTTAACTCCTCACTTCTGTCATATTAAAACTTCAAAATGGAAAATGCGCGCACCATAAGTGACTGACTACTGGAAGGTTTGACTCTGTTTCAGATCACAATTTAGACAAGCTATTTCAGCAACCAGGTTCAACACTGGGCCCGGGCAAACATCAAGACACTAATTCAATTAGAAATCATTTGTATTCTTTAGTGATGCAAATTACTGGGTACAAAACATCCTCACAATTTTGATTAGAAAAGTAACATAACAGTCAACTTTCATTTCAGCAGCTATTTCGAAGTAATCTTGTAGAGCAAAGCTTACTGAAATGCTAAGTCAGGTTTTTTCATAAACCCAAATCCCAGGTTTGATATATTAAGTTCAATTAATTACTTCTAGCATTGAGTTCGAGCATTTTTAGTTTTTCTCAGTTCATCATACCTGAAAATATAGGCCTGTTTATATTCGGCTAATGATAAAAAATGACATCACAGATAGATACATGTTGGCCAATAAGATATTGTAGTACAAAAATGATTTACCAGAGAGCAATAACATGTTTATTTTCAACCGTTACAAAGGGCACACATATCTTATCTTGGTCACATTTCTTTAGAAAATCAAAGTTTATTATGTAATACCTTTACTGTTGATATCATCAAGGCCATGCTTGGTTATGCACAGTTAAGTACTGTAAAATGGTTTTAAGGAGTTTTAGTTACAGATACAGCATGGTTCCAGCTATCGGTACAGTCTGTGTTTATCCAAGTTACAATGATTCCACGAGGATCTCAGGCATGATTGTGCTAATCACCTGACACACCTGATTTCCTGATTCATTTTCTCCATTCATCTTGAGCAAATGTAGCGACAGCTTGCAAACTGTTTGTTTTGAGTTGTCAAAAAGGAACCAAAGGCATGTATCAACATGGAATAAATGCTACTGCAAGATGTCACCAGCTGCACATGATATGATGAATTACAATCATATGTTAATCAGCCGGAGTAGCAGTAATGGGTTGTTTACACGGCGCTCCATCACAAACCTTCTTGGACTGTTTTCTCATATACAGATACGGATTCTTGAAGAGACAGGAGGACACTACCGCTTTGCAATACTAATGTACAGATTTAAGTTGTACTGTGTTTGTTTTCCAGCAGCATAGGAGCAACTAAAAATGCATTTATGAAATAAAATGTCTTTAATTAAAAATTAACCGAGTTTGTTGATGCGTTTATAATTACTTTGTTTAAATCTGCCTGCCTGTTTTTGTTATTGTTACACAATATGTAAGACATTTGCTGCCAAGACCAAAAAAAAATGTCATCCTTCATCACTCAGTGTATTTCTCTCTGACATGCATGCAAAGTCATTTAATGCATGTGTGGGTGGGGGTCTGTTGTGGACGGTTGGCCACAGAGCAAACAGCAGTAGGTCCAGCAACAAGGTCAATACTAGCGTAAATACCTTTGTATTTCCCCAGCCACCAACAGTGTTAGATCCTGCAGTTTGTCCAGCAAACTTACTAATGACTGGAATAGCCTCACTGCTTCACTATTGTTTTCCTTAGTTGGGTGAACGAAAAGGATAAAGCAGGTATATCAACAGTTATTATTGATGCTGTTATTAAAATACATACATGATTTGTAGCCTATTCAGTAAGAAAATCCTTAAAGAGTCTTAGAAACAGGGATGTCTTATTCCAAGCCTGTTCTACAAAAAATAACTGGATTTTCTTTCTCCAAAAGAACTTGCATTTATTTTGGAAAGTGTTGCTTCCTTACAGTATATTATTTTGATAGTATTGGAAAAACCCAACTGTTTTTTTATATGAGAAAATCCCCCCAAAAATGATACTGTAATAAAAAAATTTAAAAAACCTTAAAGTGGCAATCTTGACAGTTTTCATGTAAATAGATATCTGTTAATTATATCTATCGCCAAAGGAGGAAACACAATGGGGATTGAGCCTATAGCCCAATGATGAAAGTATTGCTATATTTATACATTTGCAATATTTCAAACGTGTCTGTAGCGACATTCACTCAAATAGAAATTCTAAATCAACCAGGACTAAATACAAATCTGAACAGTCAATATTATTATCAGCAAACATCTTCATGAACATACATCCACAAATTAATATTAACGGCAAACGTCTTCGTAACCTAAACAAAAAGCATTATCCATCCGGTCATATCCCAGTTAACAGTGAAGTGGATTCAGAGTTGTCCACAAAAGAACCTACTCATCAACTGACACTTTTGGTGGTGCTATCTAACCTGCATCCTCTCGGTACAACATCTCAAGTATAGTGACGTTTGCGAGTCTTAGCTGGAGGGACATTTAAGATTTCATCAGCGCTTCTCAATGAAAATAGACATGTTCTCTTAGGAATGTATTAAACAAGTTAAATTCCAAACAAAGTCATATTTTCAGGAAATTAGAAAACAACAAAATCACTAAAGTAATCATTGCAATTTATGAAATATGTAGAGGGACGCTTATGCTACTTTGTGTAAATAAATGAGAATGAAGAGTAAATAGAAACATCACAAGCACAGACAACCTTATAAACTATACTACAACTAAATTGCTTCCACACTCCATGGACTCAATATGCGATTTAAAAAGAGCCTGGCGGTGGCAATATTCCTCTGATATGGTGTTTAGTTTTAATAGGAACCCTCAGCTCAAATATGAGCTGACAAACACAGCAAGACAAACACAGTCTCTCTCCGGCAATGAAATATACACTATCAAATAGACCTGTACCTTTTTGAATCCGCTGTGTGGGTGAAACTAAAGCGCAGAACAAACAGCATTCTGATATGGCTTTGAGGGTGATAACAGCGTCTGACAGGGTGGAGAGAGCAGGCTTTGGGCTCGGTGCGAAAACACAACCTGTGATTGACATGATTCCCTGGCCTTAGAGAAGTTTACCTTTTAATAAGAGCTCAGAGAGGCCCTCTCAACAACCTGGTCCAGGCGCTCACCGACAGCCGGCGACGGCTTGGGAGGTGTACGTGCATGCATTTATGTGCGTGTGGGGGTTGCTTTTGTGCATGCATGCGTGCACATGTGTGTGTATCGACGCACACGTGTGTCTGTGCCCACTTGTAGCAGATTTCAATCAAGGATTTCAGCCATGCCCAAATATCCCTTCTCTTTTGGGCCAAGTTGTTTGAAGAAAATGAGTGGATTCAGGATCAAGAGCCTTTCTGGAGGAATTTAAGTCTGTTTGAGGATTATGACTTCTTCATCCTGTACAAAGCCTGCAGAGAGAGCTATATGCTAGCCCTTGGAGGCAAGGCTTACCAATGCATTCCAGACGGTGATATAGAAGTGATAAAACCCAGGACAGATATCATAGTTTTGGGCACAGATCTTCAAAATAAATAGGGGAGTTGAAAACTTTCCAGTTTAACTATAAGAGTTATACAGTGCAAGACTATGCATGATGAAAACGTGGCCCTTAAACATAATTGCAAGCCAGCGTACTGCCTTTGTGAAATTATGGGGACATATCTTTGTACTTCTAACTTCTTAGTTTCTTGTGGATCATCTCTGAAGGGAGCTCTGATCAAATCTGTCATTATTTACCCTGTTTACAGCGTAACCTCAAAGCAAAACAAGAAATCAATAGAAAATGGGGACAAATTACTGTAAGTGTCAATATTTAAGACAGCTGAGATAAAGGGCTCTCAGCCTGTAATAGATTCTTTCCATTTACTTTAAGCTTATCGAGCAGAGGGTTCGTCAATTGCTGATAAGACCATTAGTTAGTTGTTGATAAAACAATTTAGAATCATTACAATGTTAAACATAATAAATGGAGGTTGTTCAAAGGATAAAATCAACACCTAGCAATTACACTGCCTGTTCTTTTAGAGTGTATTCATTTTCCCTTTGCTTTACCATAAACTTAAGTATCATTTCTGTAGCCTCCGAAAGATTTAAGATATACAGCAAAGTCCACCATGTAATGTGAGTGGGTCTGAACGTGTATTGCAATAAACAATAAACATTCAGACACCAACTTACCTTTCTTGGCATAATAGACTAACCCACATCTGTGTGAAAAGGGACAGCCAGCACAGCGGAATGGGTGGGACATTTTGATGATGTGTATGTGTTATTATCACCAACAACATTATTATGTTGTTAAGCCCATGAAAGTTTAAATGACTAAATGCCTGGAAATATTCTGGGCTGAAGGGTTGTTATGCAACATGCTACACAACTCACTTAATTCAACACTTTTAAACAAAGACGAAGACACACTCATCTCAGCTATCTCCCAACAGTACGAGTCTCAAGAGAGTCGGCTTTGTTGAGAAGGTTACAGGACTTCGTTTGACCCCAGAGCAGTGTGACTCTTGGAACTGGGGCTCTGCTGTACTTCACACTTATATCTTTTGTTCTTGATCAAGTGCACCCACCCCCATACAAAATACAGCCAAACAGACCCGAGTGAGGTGATCATCCCGGGCAAAGGAAGCCATGAACAGGCGGGAGAGAGGAAGTAGCATCTCCTACAGACAGTCGCAGCAGGGGATGGACTAACTATAGCCACATCAATGACTAACTCTCACAGCAAGGACACCTCCCTTCACTTTGAAAATAAAATAAATTAAACAACAAAGGGGGACACTGACATTCACTGCCTTTCAGTTTATTGCACCAAATAACTGCTCGTCGTACGTCCAGCACAGGATCATTGTCGAGTTCAGCCGCCAGTAAGACAGCAGTGAAATGAAAAAAAAGCATTTCCTTCCCAGCAGGACTGATGATTTTTATATGGATTGTAGATGAGGCAGAAAAAGTTCCTTCATCTACTGGCCTAATATGGTCATTCCAACACAGGAGGAGACCCATCTTTGTACTTCTTCAAGCATTACATACACAATCAATAATGGAAAAATATACACTGCGAAAGGCCTTAGCAGCCCACAAGCAGCATTGATAAATGATTTTGTGCCAGTTATGACAGCAAGGTGCATGCAGTGAAGAGAGTAGAAGGCCTTTTTAATAGTGCAAGGAGAGAATTAAATCAAACCCAGGAGGGCCTCCACTGGAAAGGAGAGATGCTGCATCTCTCTGCTCTAAATCACAGCTCTACTTAAGCTCAGCCCTCTCTTTCCCCATTTTTCTACATTATCAGAGGAAACCTGTCACTGCTGTCTATTGGAAAGTTTACAAATCATGATTTATCAGAGAGAGGATCTCTAAACACCTGTGTGAGAAAATAAGCATCCCTTGCATTATTATTTACAGGCCAAAAAGTTTTTTTAGTCTTTCTTTAAGTTAAGAAAGTATATGAAAAATATTGTAGATATATTATTTTTACAATATTTTACATTTTTATCAAGTGCTTAGAGGAGCTGTATTTAACATTCTGAAAATCAAATTAGCAGCAAACTATTAACTATGTAAAGATATAGTGGAGTAATTTACTTAGTAACTCTCCCTCTTGGTGTGTTGTTATCCGAGCTTCTACAGCAGTTGCAACTGATAACGCTGTCCCGACCGACAGCGTCACTGCAAAAGTGTAGCACCCACCCTCCGGTTCCCCGTCATGTAAAAACTGTTAGCTCTGTCAGCACTTGCGCTGTAGTTTGCACTGTTATTGCTATTAGCATCGTTAGGTATGAGCCACCAGCTTGCCATCTACATGTTGAGAGCCGTTGAGAGGCAATCAAAATGCTCCCAATCTCGGATCTTGCCCCTTTAAATGTTTGATGAATACCTTATAACAGAAAAATATAGAAAAAAAGCTGATGATATACAATACAATTGCCATTTTCACTATGGCCTCTGAGTACCTGTAATTTCATGTACAAACAATGTGCTCCTTTAAAGTCCTCAGTGTAAAACCCTGTAGATCACAGCTCCTTATTATCCCAAGATGGGAAAAATAAAAACGGGGGCTTAAGAAGGAGTGAAAAGTTTCCAAAGGTCAAAAATTAATCAAACTCATTACCTGTGGAAGAGAAGGATCCTGGTAGCTGCTAACTCGTTTAGCAGATTTTTAACCTCTATTTTCTTTTCCAAGGGGTGGAGATTCCCAAAGGAGCAGACGTCCATGACTTCTCATTGACGACAGCATCATAATGATCCTCCGAGGCCTGATTTTGGAAACATAAACATGACAGTTTTTGAAAACAGAAGCAAAAAAAACAAGCATACAGCAAAGTCTATATATATATATATAAATAATAATGCCGTATTTAACCGAGTACTGTATGATATATAGATAAATGTCATTATATCATACAGTACTCGGTTGAATACGGCATTATTATTTTTAAAACTAAGACTTTATGCATCAACAACCTAAACCACATCCCAGTTTTAGGCCACTTTGTGCAATGAAAACAGGCAAAGCTACACCAGCTGGGGAGAGAAAATCCTACTGGCCACCAAGGCTAGTTGCTACTGCAGAAGAAAGCCACTAAGCACAAGCCGTATAAGGGAAAGAGGTGAACCTAGGGTGTTGGGCACTCAGTCCACCGTCTGGTCTCTTTTCCTAATGCAGAACTTTCTCTACGCAGGGCTTCTTTTTGAGGAAACACATTGATGAGAGACAGAGGAAGATGGTTGGATATATAAACCTGAATAAGCACTAAGCTTTCTATGTGTAGGAAATATATTAGAAAATTACTACTGCAAATATCTAAAACAAATACTAGCTGTCCAAGGTATGTAGAGTGTGTAAATATATGTTGCTGACATGTTGATTACCTTGACAAATAATTAAAAACAAGTATATAATTAATATTACAGATTAACTGTGAAAATATAAAACGATCATGAAAAAGACAGAAAAGTGGACATTGTATTTGTACATTGAATATTAAGATTTTATAGGTTGACATAATTAGCAGGAAAAATATCAACACATTTTCATTATTTGTTTCCCTTAACACTTCAGTTTAACACTTTACATTTATATATAGAACATATCTGAAATAGGAAGTTGAAATTAATCTATTCTAAAATCAAGATCATTGCAAATTGTTTTCTCACAGGGAAAAAGATACGTGACCCCATTTAGAGTAATTTCTCACGCATAAATAGCTATGAGCCTAATTTGAGCTGATTTGGGTTGTTAGGTTTATGGGCTAAACATGCTGAATGTTTGACGGTAAAATTTGGCCACGTAAAGACACCATCCAGTTGGTAAAAGCCCCCATATGGTAACACTGTGAACTGGTCTTCAAAACCTGATTAAACCTACATAAACAATTAACCTCTTACCCCATCCCCTTACTATTTAGAAAAGGGAGTTTAATTTGAATATTTGTATTCAACAATTAAAAACAACCTATTGTGCAAAAAAAGCACAGTAAACTGCCTTTATGTAATGTCTTGTGGCCTATGCATATTAAAAAAAATATCATTTGTATTAGTAGTATTACAAAAATAGTTAAACTTGAGTCTTATTTCCTCCACAAGAAAAAATAAATCATAAAAAAACAAGAAAAACATTAATGCTCTAAGGGAAGTCCAGGCTGTAAATGTGCACAATATTCCACATTATATACATGTCATTTCAGAGTGCACTCCAAGAGACGCAGTGTCAAATCTGTGTGACAGATTTAGGTGAACGCTGGTGAAAGGAGCCCTGCGTGGGGAGAGCGGCTTAGGGCTGACTCAAGCAGCCAGTACAAGATCTCCAGCAGGCAGAAAGGAGCCCTGCTTACCGCAGAGCCACGTCCAGCCCACCACCACTGACAGCCAAGCAATAACCCGACACCGTTGCCATCTTCTGACTGCAGTCACACATGACTTTTTGTGTCAGCATCACACCCTTTCACTTTATACTAAGTTCGGAGGCATTGCATTTGCTAAAAGATTGGCAAAAACACAAAGCAAAATTAAAAAAAAATTTTTTAGAATGCAACAATGGCCATGGTAAGCACATTTTAAAAAATGTATACGAACATATCTAATTATCTGCAGACTGATTTGGTGGATAAACTAAATGGAATACAGAACTTGAAGTGAGAATTGAGCCCCTGTATGAGACATAATAAGTATGTGGAGGTTTCATATGTGGCGCTGTTTTTCTTTATTTCTAGTGGAATGTCTCCCTCTTTTGGGGACTGCTGCAGAAAGAAAGTAGAAGACAGCAATTCCTGCAATTAACAATCATCTTCACCTCAACAGGCATAAAAATAGGAAGATGATAACGGCCCTTTTATTGCATTATAATTGAAATCCGTGGATTTGAGTTTTTGCAACCGAGGTGTCGACCGAATGTTTTTATGCTGTAGGTGTAAGCAGTAACTTGCAGTAACTGAATTTAAATATTATTTAGCTATCTAAAATCACTGGGGTCAGGGGGATATTTTATTTTCAGACGTGATGAGATGTCATAACTTTTGTTAGTTTGATCACAGTTGATTAAACTAGTTAAAAAGGTATGATGTCACTGAGCACTGGATGATGTAAATTCATTTTCAAATCTGGGAGCTCCCTGACATCTAGTGGACAAAATCTAGACCGTCTCTGCTGCAGCAAAGGCCAGCTGCACCTCAAGTGCAAAGCTTTGAAAAAGGCCATACATGCACGGCTCAAACATTCCCAAATATACCACTTATAGTAATTGGATTCCAATATACAGTGCAATGACCTAAAGTATCCAAAAAGTTCCATCCATATTCCAAGATTATGGATCTATGAATTATCGACCAGCAGTCTTCAAAGACAGAAAACTGCGTGCCTTATAAGGCATACATTATTTTGTCATAGCATATTATTTCGAGAAAATAAGAAATGCATAACAACACAGCTCTAGATTTTGCAGGGTCAGGGGAGCTTATGCCCACCGGACTAGAGCCAGTGTTGCTAACTTGTGCTTGCAGAAGTACACTCATAGGCCTACTTGTTTAGGTTCTGTGGTACCAGGAACTGACGAAGTCACCATTGCACATCATAATTCTAATAATAATGTACTGTGTTTGTTTGTTGGTCTTACAATGTCGCCCACTCACCTGCACTCCTACATCTTTGCTATGTTTGTATTAACAACCACAGGAAATAAGTCCTGACTCTGTGTGGCATCCCAGAGATGTTATTGTTGTAGTCCTAGTTGTAATGCCCAATAAAGTAATCTAATAGATATTACTATTTTACACGACGTGCTTTAGTAGTGGTAGTACTGTTCAGGACAGCGGCAGAAGGTTCTCCAATCACTCTCGCATTATTCTCAGTTAACAATATTGAACACGGCACTTAAGCTAGTACACGAAGAACTGAAAGCTTGCTATGATCAATACTCAGACTCAGTTCAATGGGGTGAAATTCAAGATTAGAAATTGTGAAAGTAATTGAGGTCAAGAAATTGCTAAATAGAGGTTAGTTTATACAGTATAGGTCAATAATTGTTAATTAGCGAGACATCCTGGTCATAGGCAAATTACCTGAGAAAAGGGAGCAGAGCTGTTTGCTGCCGAGCAATTAAAACATATTTTTAAAAGGCTCAAAGGCACAGTATCAAGGCAGCAGGTGAAGGTCTTGGATATAGTGCACAACAGTCTTGTAGGCAGTAAAATTAAAGTGTCATATTTACCTAACCAGTTCAAGTTCTCAATATTTCGGTAAAAGGCTTTTTTATTCGACATGGAAATGTGGATGGATTGTAAATGTCTGCAAATTATGACTTAACATTACAACTAATTATGGCAAATAATGTGTGTCAATTATTATTGTTTTTTCTTAAAAGGATAGGATCAGATTTGTTCAAATCTATTTTAATACAATACTCACATTCCCATATGAACATTGAAAGAGTTATTGATTGTCATACTCTTGTTCATACAAGATGTAAATGGGGAATTATTGACTCAAATAGCTGGATTGGATATTGATGACAACGGGGCCAATCTAATCCAGTCAATTCTGTTTATATAAAACATTGTATTCCTGTTGATGTTTAAATCAATATGTTGCTGCATTAAAAAGGTTTACAATTGCTGTTGATTTTGAAGATGTATTATCAAGTTGCTGGTGTATGTGTTATTGTTTTAATAATAAGTAACACTTAAGGAAAATTACATCTATGTATCCTTTTGATACAGCTTGTTTTACAAAGTTAAGAATGCAATGTAAACATCATGCCTTGTGTTACCTTACACATAAAAGATTGGTCCCGGTCACTTCCACACAGTGAATCATCTTATTTATCGGCGCTTGGTATCGGCTCATACCCAAAGCCCAGGTATCTGTAGTATCTGGACTGAAGAAGCTGGATCTGTGCGTCCATAGCTGTAAAGAGGTTTCGCTCTGCTGTGATTACAGCAGGATTACAGTGACAAAATACATAGTGATTTCAATACATAGCCCAAGTGAGTATTATATCTAACTTGAAAACATCTGAACCTATCCTTTCATGATATAGGAGGACAAAATATTCTTCTCAGAATATCTTGACAAAGGACTGCAGCTGAAAATTAGCCGTCTGGCTAACACCGGTACATTGAAAGAAATATTGATTAATGTGTGCTGTCCTGATGATTGTTGATCTAACGAGATAGATTTTGTCTCAGATTTTGTCTCACTACAAGGACCTTGTGGTGAGATTATTAAAATATTGTTTTCAAGTTCAAGGAGGAAATAATATTCTGAGTATGTCTTGGTGAATCTGGAGTCATTTTGCCATTTGTGCTTATAGCTCCTTACTGTAAAATAGTCTTTCAAGTTGTACCAGCGTAGCATAGCATTTCTCCATGGTGGTTTACCATACCAGGAATTATCTTTCAACCTTATCATGAGGGCTGTGAATTGGCATAAGATACGGTGCGTTCCACGATACACGTGTCACGATACACCGCGATATATTGCGATACAATACGATACATATTTCAATATACTATTATTTCTTTAATGTAACTGTAAAAATAAAGCTGAAAATACTAATTGCTGTGTACCACCTGATAATACCTTAATAACTCAGGGGACAAATTGCATCAAGACTACTTCAAAGGGTATTTGTATTGCATATAGTCACTAAGCAGAGAACACACTAAACTGAAATGCACTTACATGAAAATAAAGTGCATATTGTATTCTCATTGTGTCACAGAACACTTTTTTTACTAAAATGCACTTTGCCACAACTTCATTTGGAAATAGAATACATACGGTATTATTTTCGTATTGTGTCACCGACCACTCTTAACTTACATGTAGATGCCATGAACATCATATGAAATAAAGTGCATTAAAAGTAAAGTTGTCCGTCACTATGGCTGGGTCCTTCCCATTCATTTATGTCCCATTCTTCCTGGTTCAGTTTTCAGTACCTCTGCGATGTTACTGCCTGGGCTGCTCTCTCTGCGGGGGGAGCGATGTTTTGACGCGTTCCATCACCTCTTTCCTGGGCACTAAACTGCTACATCCATCCTGTGTCGGCAGCAATGATTCGGGATCACATAGCGCCACTCTGCAGTATACGGCCGCTTGCTTGTGAGATGCCATGTTGTGATTTTGGCCGGATCATGTGACCGGTCGGGAGGTCACCGGCCTTAACTTCGAAGGAAATAGGCAGCAACATCTCGCGGTACAGGGGCGGAGCAGGGGGTTGTTTGACACAAACATTTTAAAACAGGATGATTTATTTTTTTAATGTTTCGATAGTAGTCGCGGACATACACTATTACATACACTATTGTTTAAAAAATTGGCGCCATAGTAAGCTATATCGATATTTTGCACAGCCCTATTTATCATTAGTTAAACCTTCTAAAAGTTGGTCTCCACAGTTAGGCCTTCCGGTTATACCTGTCTTGGTGTCATGGCAGCATCCATCGACTTCACCATCAAGCTAACACTTACATTTAAGCTAACTTAAGTTACATAAATGTACTGTTTCAAGAGACAGCAGAATTCTTAGATAAAAAAAAAAGAATTAACCTGCAAAGTTTATCAGACCTCAGCACCAGGTCCTGTCTATATTATGATAGTATAGCCTTTAGCCTTCTTGGTTTTACTTATTTGTATTTCCTTTTTTAATTATTTATGTATCTTTATCATCTTGGTTTGCTTGTCTGTCTGCTTTGCTTTGCCTCTGCAATGCCATACCTTTGTGGTGAAACACTTGTTACTCCCACAATTTCCACTGTTAGTTTTCCTACAATACAATTCTGACAAGTCCATACTTTCTCACATAATGTACAATATTTAAGTGATTGTTGATATTGCTGTTCAATTTTGGCCTTCAAAATCATAAAACTGTCTCAATAACTGACACTTCAACTGAAATGTCTCATTTCTTAACTGCTTTCACATTAACTGACCCCTCAACTACCTTCAAAGCTTCCATATCAAGTGAACCCTAAAGTACTTTTACAACTTCTTTCTTTTTTTTTGCCATTTGGCACCATGCGCAGTAGAGGATGGGTGGTAGTATTAAAATAATTGGTACCGCGACTTTATGAGTAGAGCATGGCAAACCTATTGCAGTGCTAAATTCCAATAAATAGGTAGCGCTAGGGAAAAAATTGGTAACAAAGTTATACAAATGCAAATTTCAGTCCATTGGTGGTGCTTTATGAAAGGTGGAGCTCTCACTGAGATCCAAAGGGTTCATCCTTTAGGAGCATGATTGTATTCAGAAAATATAATGGCAGTCTATTCTACTGTGTGTGAAAATACTGGTATTTTGTTATATCTTATGTGAGGTCATTCAAATGTTTATGGTTAATCCTACAAAGACCATGATTGTCCTTATAGCTATTTTATGGAAACCATGTGTGAACTGTTGGAAAAACCAAAATTGTGACCACACGGTGGCACTACAGGAAAACTTTTGAGATGTTTTTACAATTGAACAAGTTTGCATAATGCAATCCCCTAATGCTTCACAACTATGTCATCTCACTTGTAAAGTAAACTACCTCTGGAGTCTCCTTTTCTCCCCACAGGCAGAGGTTTGAGTCCTGCCATAACTGGTCTTGAATGTTTCTCTTTTACAGTACTTGCTCGGCTCAATTTTATACTAAAAAACTGAAGTTGTTGTGAAAATTTCAGACAACATAATTGCCAGCAGGCTGACTCCCATGGTAGCAAACCGGTTCCTGTGGTGCCAAAACCTTCTGGACATGTATTGTATCAGACACTACACTGTAATATAAAGTTATGACAACAGGACAGAGGCAGAGAGAGAGGTGGCCAAAGGGACAGTTAATATATACAGTATATGGACCTTTTACCCAAACAAGGACAGGGGCGTGGCAAACACATGATCTGTGAAGACGGGAAATATTGGTCCAAAGTAAAACAAGAGGATGTGCATAAAATGTATTGACTTCATTTATTGAAATGATTATGCTGTAACACGTGGCTGATGTGTGCCGTGTGAGTCTTCTTTATTTTAGTTTTCAAGGTAATACTTTATATTCAACAAGATAAGAAGTTGAAGATTAAGTCATTATCACACCAGCTGCCTGGGTCTTTAATCTTTGCTAAGGTATAGTATCCTATCGTGTAATGTCTACTGTGTGTGAAAAAAGTTCTGAGGTTCTGTACTTCTCTTTACGGAGAACCTGGCGACCTTTATGTGGACAGGAGAGTGCTGTCAGTCATAATACCTGTCTGCATAGATGGAGGCTGATATAGAACAGTGACACATGGTTTGAAGGAAACACATCCAGGAGACTACACCAGCCTGCTTCCTCTTCAGCATGAAAGTGCCTGGGGAGAGTGAGATTTGAGGAGATTCTCTGGAGAACTGCAGGGGACTGAGAGTGCCAGCTGAGTATCTTCAACTGAAGTGGTAATTCCGCAGAGAGCAGGCAAAGACGCCACCTGCTTACTTTCACCCATCGACTGCACCACTTTGTAGGCTTTTGTTGATAGAGGAAATGGTTCTTATCATTAATGCTTTTAGGATGAAACTGTAAAGAATAAAACTGCAACACAGTTCTTTAGTTGGAATTTACGGACATGTTGACAGTTCTCCCTCTGTGCACTAGATGGCACTATTGTCCTTATAATACGATTGTTAAACCCACAATCAAATCTGAATGTCCTCAAATCAGTATTACCGAGACAAGCACTCAGCATATCTGATACAAACAAGTTAAAGATGGTTACACATTACTACATTAGGTTTTTATGATTATTCTGGTATAAATAGTTCCAGGTTTGGTGTCATTAATGCAAGTTTCAGTAGCGATGGATGGTCATAAAATGACTTGATTGCAGAGCAAGAGAGAAATGCTGTCAACACCATAATGAACCATTGAACACAGCTGGTTTGGAACATGGTTGTCACAGATTGTTGCAGCAAATTATCATATGGATATTTAAATAATTAAAACGGTGACACCACCTGTGAAGATTACGAAACCGATATCAGTAGATTACATTTTTCATGTTTGTAATTTACTCAAATGCAGAACCTATCAAGGCAAGAAACAACATACTGTATGTAATTTGACATCTTATACAGTACATGTCTTTCTTTTCTTGTGATACCTCCTGACACTGTCAAAGTGGTTTGCTTCATGTACCTGGAGTTAATATCGCGTGTTGTCATTTTAAATGAAGATGCATGGTGCTAACAGGCTTTCATCCTGCAGCCACTTTGCCTTCATATGTTCTTGTCTTACTGAAGGATTACCTTGCATTCTTTTGCATGATCAGACATGCTATAGGTTCCCAGTCTTATGCAGAACAACCATTGTAAACATGCACAGTGCTTGATTGTGCTTTTGAATTATTTGGTATTATCGGATCACAGAGGAATAGACTTTCAAAAGACAGAACATGGTAATCCAATCTGTTTGGAAATACCTGTGAAAAGGTGATTGAAAGTGTCAAGACAGCCTCGTTATAAATGATTCAGAAAGCAGGAGATGTATTTTGTACAGAGTGCCATAGGAATACGGTGTACAACACACACACACACACACACACACACACACACACACACACACACACACACACACATTTGCAAAATGACATAGAAACATTGACTACTGAGAGTTTGCCTCTGTTGCTTGGCTGCTTTTTTAAGGTCTAGGAAGGCCCTCGTTACCTAGACTTTCATTTGCATTGAAAAAGTAATTGTATGCAATTCTATGCAATAAGTAACGTTTTTGTTTTCGACCCAACTCTGCATGAATGCCAGATTGCATTAGATGTATACAGCGTGTCCAAAATGACAAAAACAAATGTTGTTTATAAAGGCTGTATAATTGCAGTGCCTTCACTGCTAATGTTTTTTCTACAAGATGGATTTCCTCTTGGGCCAATGTAATCTGAATTATTTCTCCACAAATGTGATATGAGCCTCGGTGTACAGTGTGAACAGCATGGGGTATTATGCAGGAGAGAGAGAAACAGTTTCTCACAACCTCTGCGGAGCAAGGTGGCCCGTGCTCCACATCAAAATGGAAAATCTTCTACATCTGACAGAACTCGTCTGACAGTAGAACTCATTATACTGTAGGCGACTCATTATCTGCTCTACCTGATGAGTGTTTGTCTGTGTGTGTGTGTGTGTGTGTGTGTGTGTGTGTGTGTGTGTGTGTGAGCGAGTGTGTTTGCCTCTGCTTTAGCATGTGTGTGTGAAATGACATTTTCCCTTTGAGCATACATGACAAGGCATTGCGAAGGCACCGTGTTTTATCCAGACACAATGCGACCATCGAAGGACATGTCAAGTTTTATAAATTACCCACAGCGACAACAGGGAGAATGGAGCTCAGTGTTTTACTAAATGTGACAATTCTCTGACCTTTACAGCATGTCCATTGTTGTAACGCACACGCATCCTCACATTTTCACTAAATTGTGACGACCTCTCTCTTTCTCTTCGCTTGAACTTTCCCCCCTCTGTATGTTCACAGGCGTAACTCCATCAGCTCTCGCTGTGACTCTGACACCTGCTCCCAGGTTTCTGATTTAAATAGGTGGCGTGGGTATGCTAGCAAAATGCCACGTTTTGCATTGGAGTGGCTGTAAGGATGATATTAATTAGCATAATTGCAATGGCCATGTGGACTGAGATTATTGTGTGGCCGCTCGGCTGTCTGTTCTATTGTAGCCCCTCTCAGAGCCTGTGGATTGCTCATTGACTCACCCAGCAGTAGCGTTTCCTAGCAACGCCTCTTGAATGTACTGTACAGTACTTCCCCATCTCATGGGCGCCTTTAATAATCTGCTTTGCTATTTCCATGTAAGCTTTGTTAAAAGATGTATGGTGCATTCGAAACTGTGCCGTTTTTGTTCAGTGTATGTCAGTTTTACAGTGTGTGTCGAAAGGATAACATGCAGTTGTAGTGTAATATGTACAGCAGGGCTTTTTTAATGCGTGCTTTTCATACGACAGGAGAATTAAAATGTTGCAAGAATGCAAGGTTCTGTACAACGAGGAGAAAAAATGCTGACCAGCATTCAAAGCTTTGAATGAATTGCCCCGGAATGATAGCAGTGTTCTGTTGAACAAGGGCTTTGACCCAGGCAATATGATTTACTGTACCGCACTCCTGATAGACAGTTTTAATAAGTGAGGATAATTTCACTGAGCGACGTCGTTGTCATGACGGAGCTGGCTGAATGCACACATCATGGTGTTACACAATTCAACTGTGTGCTGGCCTCCATCAGGTAGAGAAATGCTGCGCATCTCAGCTAATGATTAAATGCAATAGTCCAGGATCGCAGGTTCACAGTAGCAGTCTGTATAACGCAGGAGTGCATTAGCACGCTGTGAGCTGAGGGCAGGAGGAATCGAGAAAGGTTATCTGTTTGCAAGTGATGAATCCTGACATAACATGTATTGTTTTTGCCTGAGTCTGGTCATGAAATTTATGGCCCATATAAAGGCTCCTCATCGTGTGGCTGACAGACAGTATATTCTCCTGGACGGGAGATCATGACTTCTGTTGCCTCGTGAAATTGCGACTGAGATCTCTCTGAATCACCATGCAGGGAATCTGTCTGCATGTGGGTTGGTGTGTAGACCTCAAAGAGCAGGTCTGGGCATGGAATTGCACATTTATTTACCCTTTTCCGAACCCTCACCTAAATCACCTTACCTTAATCCTGGATGATATGTTTGGATTCCCACTTCAGTTACTAAAAATAACCTGGCCAATGCCTCCGTACGCAGTCTGCAGGGTTTTGCCACATCAGCTGCTACAATCTCAAACTAATTCGACATGTATACATATTAGGGTCTACAGCTTCTCAGCATGCAGCAGGAAGCCTCCCGGGAGTGGAACATGTTTCCCTGCATCGCGTTCACCTTGCTGCTCGTCCACCTCTGCCATTGTTTATTCATGTCTCATATTGAACTTCCTCTCCCATCATCCAGAGCTAACCAAGACCCACGAATGCTGCTTGACTGCAGCATCCAACATCCTTGTGTCAGAGCCAGAGTAAGCTCCTCTAATTCTGTTTAAATTCTTGTTTTTAATCTCTCTCTCTCTCTCTCTCTCTCTCTCTCTCTCTCTCTCTCTCTCTCTCTCTCTCTCTCTCTCTTTCTTTTATTCACCTGTTTCTGTCCAGTGCTTTTCCCTGAGGTGAAGAAGATGTTGTCTCCCATCTGGCTGACTTCACAGCAGACTGACAGTCTGTTGCAGTCCTCTTGTGACTCCCTGGTGCATAGTGTTCCGCCCACTGCCAGAAGCCCCACTGAATTAATCCAGCCATATTTCTTTTATTGCAACCACTGAAAAGACACCTTGTAGAATTTGGGGGAAAAAAAACCCACTACTTTGTTGTATTAGAAAAAAAGATCCACTTCTTTATCCTGGTATAACACAGCACAATGCTCGCTGACTGTATCGGAATAGACCATTTATTAAGTGTCTGGGATAACAAAAGATGTTAACTGAGTGTGCAGTGCAGTTTGTTCCCTTTGAATCGACAGTCATCTTGCGTGCTTAATCGCTCTTTAGCGTCAGTGACAGCGGGGAAGAAATGTGACACTGATATTACCCCACTGAGATAAGATTCTCTTGAAATCTGTGCCTATATTTAATTTGATTGCCCCCCTTCAACATCACATTTGGAGCCACAGTTTTACAAGGGTTCCTAAGATCCTGTGACTAATGGCTGAGCATATGGCTTCCAGCATTAGTAAATGTTGTCCCTTATATATTCACAAAACACATTTTCTTTTAATGCACGTTCATGGTGCTGAAAACTGGGTGTTGTGTGTTGTGTTGTTGCCATGCTCTGATTAAGAGAATTGTACAATTAGATAAATGCAGTTTGAGCGTAGATTATGCCATACATCAACAATTTTAGGTCAAAATATTACAGTAGATGTGCTGGATAATTATTTTCAGTGTAACCCTGCAGTATGTCTTTATAAAGCCATTAGGAGGCACATTTCCTGGACCTGGATGCCTGGTGTTAATGAACCACCTCAGCTGTCCACTGTGGTTACTTTCAAGGCCATATGGCTCTCTTTGGGCGAGGATAAAATGAAATGAGGAAGCATGAGTCAGCAGTGAGAATTCGCAGCGAGGTGATTAAAGGTAGTATTGAAGGCACTTTCTGGGGGCAAAAGATTAAGACGATGCTACTCTCTCATCTTCCTCAAAGCCAGAGCCATTTGATGTGGCCCCTACAGGCTACTTGTCCACTGCCAGCTTTTCTCGGCAGCAGATCACAAATGAAAACACACATATTCAAACTTGTTTTGATGAGAGTGGCTATCATTAGACGATAAATTGAAAGATTGGCTTGGCACATCACAGAGTGCTTTTGAAATTCCTCCTGCTGAGGATCTGGCGACAGAGAAGATTTTATGTGTCCGGAGCCAAACATTTGCAAATATATAAACTATCATAGTTCTTCTGACACTGGTGTAGCTGCCATTACTATAAACTGTGCATTTATTATCCAATAATAAGTGAAAGGAGAAAACATATAATTACATTACCATTAACATACAACAATGTTAAATTGCTAAAAACATTGTTTTCATTGAATTTATCCTAGAACTGACTAGAACTAACACACAAATTGACTCTGCAATTAGATGGAATGCCTCTTAACCACTTGGTCAATGGGACTTTTTCTGTTTCATGTAATTGTAAATGGAATATCTTTAGGTTTTGAACTGTTGGTTGGTCAAAGTTGCTTTTGGTTGTGGGAACTTGTTTTTAGTGCATTTTTCTAAACTGTCTGGCATTTTATACTCTAAAATACAAATTTAATTGAATTGATTTGAAAAGAAACAATGAATGATGAAAATAGTCATTCCTTGAATGAGATGGCGAGTAAAGCTAAAATGACCCTGACTCAACAATCTTAGTTTTCTCCTTTAAAACGTGAATACGTCTGTACAAAAGCCTTTTCTTTATATGGTAATAATTTGTACCTTATCAGAGGAAGGTCAGAGCCTGTTCAGAAACTAACACAAGCTGCTTCTTGAGACAGCTTGTTTGTGAAATGCTGTTCCATGTTGGATGTGTGATCATAAAATGTGACCATATACATTGTATGAACAATACAGTATATGCGTGGGTGTGTGCGTTGATGTGCATGTTTTATATTGAATGAGTGCATGTATGAGCAAAAGTGCCTGAAAGGCCTATTACATATTTCCCTTCCATATGTCTCAGGGGGATAATCATATTAGAGTGAGTCACACTTGACCTCCACTGCAGAGGATTTAAATAGATCATAAATAATGCTGCAGTGTAGTCAAATTACTGATATGTTGATAACATGTTATGTATGTTTGATAATATGCCATTTGGACAGCAAAGTGTTCGTAATGGCCTGTTATTTATGAAAAATATAATGTAGAAGGACAACTATTCATGGCCATTGTTAAAGTTTAAAGCTATAGAGCAAAATGATTATTCATCTAAAAGGTTGTTTTGAAGGCATTCGTACAGCTACGACTGCTTTAACTGGTTTCCTGATGTAGAGATGGCTATTGTACTGTACGGAGATGATGCCACTAGCACAGATACATTAAACATGAGCCATGAGCCGGCACTGGAATAAAGTGGAACAGATGGTAAGCATATTTTGAGCTGAGCCAGAATGAATAATTCCCCCAACTGATGACACAGCAACGCCAGCAACAGCTTTGAAAACTCCTAACTTGTTGTGAGCAAAGTTTAGGTTGTATACTCAAGTCATCTTTTTTTGTCTTTATGTCACAAACCTTGGACTGACACATCTTAAGATAAGTTTTTGGACAGATCCAAAATGCAAAAACATAAAAAAAACTGTGAATATTATAAAAGTAAACACTGTAAAAGGAAAACACAACATCCACAAACTTGTCTTTAACTGTAATCCCTTTAGTCTGCACTCCCCTCGTTGTGATGATCTTTGTAAACAAGCTGTTGCTGTGTGTGACATTCTGCTTTTACAGCAGCTTAGCTTTCCAGGTTCAGATGCTGGATGTTTGTCCTTGAGGGGACAGCTGCCCTCAGACCTACCTGTCAGTTTAAATAAAAGGTGGCAGAGCATTTTTCGGTACATTTCCCGGAAGCACTCGGGGTATAATCCATTTCAAAAAGGTAATATGCCTTAACAGAATCTTTTCTGCAAAGTGACGTTAATGTGTCCATCAAATTATCAGGTTAAAGCCTTTTTATTTTTAACTAATGCTTTGACGAATGACTTTTTCATGGAGTCAGCAAAGAGTGACATGTCAAGCATGTTATTATATATCTGCTCCCATGTTCAGGAAAGGCCACGCTTTTTGCTACACTAGTTCACTGACAAGTACGGTTGTGACGTACTTTCAACCAGTTGCTGTCCATAAATTACACTCAACATTAACTCCACCAAACAGCCTGTTCATGTCTTATTTTGTTGACGTTTAGCTCAATCTTTGCTGTTTTTTCCTCTTTCCCAATGACGATGGGCTTTGACATTTGATGCTAAGGAACCCCACCAAACCACGATGGTCATTATTTCTCCAGTGTGGGAATATATTTTGCACCAAAGTTTTGTTTGACTGCATTATGCACTAGAGTTGCTGAATGATTTATTCCGTCTGACAAGTAGCCCATAATTGAATGTAGCTTTCAAACGCAATGCTGTGAAAGCTATCACACTCTCCCACGTTCGACTTCATTGCCTCCAGCAAGCCCATTGCCCATTCTACCCCAATTAAGATTGTTTCTCTGTGTTATTACTTTCAGCATAACTCTCTCATAATGGCATACGGGGAACAGGAAGGGTCAAATGCAAATTTGAGCAAACCAATTAGGTGGTGTTTTTCTACAGCAACACTTCTCATAAGAGTTCTGTTTTTAATAGATGGCCATGCCAGTCATTCAGTTATCTGGACTTAAACAGATGGAGTGTTTGTTCCAGTTCTGTGTGTATGGAGAGGCTGTACTCATTCTGACTGCGGAATAGAAACAATTCCGCTATTCATATTCATAATCTCCTATTTAATCAAGAAACTATTGATGTGTTAAAGTGATACAGATTAAAACACTTCGGTGAATTATCTGAGGGAATTTCCGTTTTGATACTCCTCACACGTACAGGAACCTTGTGTAATAAGTGACCTTAGTTCCCTTCACTTATCTCACTCTTCATTGTCCTCGCCCCTGTCACCTATTGATCTCACCAGTCCTTCCAAATAACAGCAGGGGGAGGATATTAAGCTCCTCTGTGCTTATGTGACCCCGACGAAAAAGTAAGACAGAGAGGGAAAGAAAACAGTGCTTCATTCTGCAACATTTAGTCCAATCAGCTCCCTGAGGCTGAACGCCGACGGGGAGGCTGGGCTCCTGTGGTGAAGGAAAGTGGAGGCTGCACGGCTGCTCTATTTTCTATAGAATCAAAAATGCATGTGGGTGAAGTGCGTTTTGAATTACATACAGGACTATGTCTAACAAATCCATATAGCCTACATGGCTGTTGAGCATCACAGGTTGCTGACTAACTGGTATATTCATCGTGAAGCATCCAGCGTGGAAGATTAACGGTTTGAGTCTGTTCAAAAATTCAACCGAGGAGACACAAAATTCTCACTTTTATTAATGTTTGGTTGCCTGACAACAATTTATGCCCAAATAGTACAGATTATTTAATAGCGATTTTACATTGTTTGCGATTCCTTATATCTGAGATTCACATGTTTTTAGCATTGTGAATATTAACTCAGTAAGAAAATGTTGTCATGTTGTAATTGCATAGCTTACAGCCGAGTGTCGGTGAAACAGTGAACAGTGTCTTTTGGCAGCATGTAAACACCTGACTACTGTACCTGGGGAAAAGAGCAACCCTGTTCGCAACCAATGGAACAAATGGAACACAATGTAGACTCCTGAAATATTCATCCCACTGCCACAGCAGGCACTCAAGACAATGATGAAGCGAATGACCAACAGCGGGACGGAGGCTTAGCCCAGCCAAGTGAAACCACCTTTGAAAACTGTGGTTTTACTCCTGGTGCTCAAAATATAGAGAGTAGTCATGAATCAGAAAATCCTCACTCCTATAGCACAAAATATATCTACATTTAAATTAAAACATGTTAAGTCCTCGCATCGTGTGGGTGCAATGTATTCCGATTGCAGTTGCTAGGTAACAAGTGCTTCAGGGGGAAACCCTCATTATGAAGTATTTAAAAACGCGTCATTGATTGCTAATTTGCAGATAGAAGTATTTGAATACTTATCTTAAATACTAATACCCACTTCAGTAACAGCTTGTAAGCATTTAATTTGATTTCTTCACATAATTCTGATCTTTTTCTAAAGCAAAGCATTGCTCTGGAATTGCCTCTGAACATTTGATTTGTTTCTACATGTAGGAGGATGTTTACGAATTGTAGATCAAAAGCTTGTGTACCGTATGTCACGCTTGCAGAGGAACAGAGGCAGTTACGTACTATCTCTTTCTCATAGCTTCACTCTTATCAAACAGTTGCCTCCACAGCCAGAGCTGGGGATGCAGCCGAGAATCCGCCACCCTCGTCTGAACAGGCTTATTTTTAGCAGTCATGGATTGTGAGAGAGCACTTGTTTTATTTCAGTCCTACTGGCTCTGCCTGAAGCACCACAATTATTTGGTGCCCTTCGAGTATGTAGTCATTCTCCTGGTGGTAGGATTTATGAAGGTTCACTGCAGCTCACAGAAACATTCCTCGTGGCCACGGATGAGCCTGTTTTTTTGCTCATTCTTTAATGTCACATCAGTGAGTTAATGATGGGGAAATGTGTCGCCACTAGAGTTTAATTATTCCACAAATATAATACAAATAAATATCTTAGCACAAAGAAGCAATAGGTACAAAATGATTACACGCGCACAAGAAACGAGATCAAACCGTACATGTTTTGCTGTGGATCACATTCTCAACTGGACGACATGCTGTGGCTCCCCATGGCTGGAAATGTTTCTGGCAAAGGAGGGCGACAGTTGCATCTCAATGCAAACATTAAATAGAAGGGAGCAGATAAAGCGAGATCGTCAGGCAAGCAGGCTCAGTATTCTACCGAGAGAGTGGGCTCGGTGTGATGTGTCCTCCTCGGCTCCTTTTCCCTGCGCTGTTGGCGACTAAAGCAGAGATAGAATTTGACTCAGGTGCAAACTGAGCTGTTTTGTAGACGCCCACACCAGCCCGTTATCTTACAAATACAATACACCAGAGACAAGGCATCTGTTGTGGCTGTGTGTGTGTGTGTGTGTGTGTGTGTGTGTGTGTGTGTGTGTGTGTGTGTGTGTGTGTGTGTAGGGATATGTTTTATTTTGTCTGTAATTGTATGCCGATGTTTAAAACGAACAGAAGACAAACAGATGATAGATTTTTAGCATCCCTGTCTGTTCATGATGAAAACGTCTAACAATACACTGTAAATAATACATATTATATATAACATCAAAAACACTGCAAGTGTGCTATCTTGTTGGCTGTTGCGTTAGGCTGTGGCAGCTGTTTCCACACTGAATTGTCCGACCTAGAGGGAAAGGTGTAAATGTGAAACAAGTCATGACAGAATGTGACAAGAGACAGGACTTTCCTTTCTTCCCCCATGGTATTCTCTTTTACACTCTCTCGGCCATTTTAATCTCCCCCTCAATACCATCCCTTCCAGACTCAACTTTGATCACTGTCATTTTGCAAACTTACAGGATTGGAAGGATTGAGACAAATGCATTATTCATCTCACACACTAATTTGGGTCTCCTCTGTCTGTAATGCACTTCTCTCATCTCCCTGTCACTTTTGTCTTTGGCTCAGTTGGCTCTGTTGGAGGACGGCACTGATCTTTGTAATGGACTGCAAAGTTTAAACCAAAGGAAACTATAACAGAATCACTCTAGTTAAAAGAATATGAATTAACATTACAATTTTAATTATTATTATATATCATATTGTATTTAAATGTATCGGTTTGTTGATCTTCGAGAAAACAGTGGTTGCATTCATTGTTATTATTGCCCCACTAGTTATGTGGCTTCAGTTTATGTCGAACAACAAACAGCAATACCACCCTTGTATTTGTTTCATGGTGCAGATATTGTCTAACCATGCACCATCATGATCGCCTGGAGCTGGAATGAGCGCTAAGCTTTCCAACCAAACCTTCACTTCAGTGAATCACACCCAGAGCTCATGAGTCTGGAGCTGTTGCAATAAAAATGAATTGGAAAACACTGCAGAGGCCTTGAAAAGTTGATTCGCTCACCATTCAGATGGGCTAAAGACTAATTTATTAAAGTATGTGGCAGTGACAAATTCAGTCAGTCCAACAAGGTTACATTTGTACCCAAACAGCAGGGCTAATACTGACAGATGACTGAATGATATAGATCTTTTGGATTTCCAATATGTATGATAAACATAAAGAATCACTGGTGCCGTTGAGGTTTTTGTTCCGACATGGCATGTAGTTAATAATGATAATGGAAGCAGATTTACCTCTCAAACTCTCAGTCATTTTTCAAACAAAGGGACCTTTATTTCAGACAGAGGTAGACAAAAGAAGCCTTCCTATTTCTAGCCAGCAACTATCGATTTTGTTAGCAGAAATGTTGCCAGCAGATGCTAAATAAGATAACATCAGGCTAACATAAAGCTTTTTAATGTTGCCTATCAGGGTGTTAAATATGCTCTTAATGGCTGATAACATATATTATGCTAAAAGACAGAGGTTAAAGGGGCAACAGGGAAACAGAATGGCTCGTCAGCTGGTCGAAGAGCGCCTGAAGCTAGAGGAATGAGGGAGGCTGCAACCCACAATTTCTGTAACATGTCAATCCGACTCACACACCCACTTCATCAAGTGCTGGGAGGATGTGAGAAAGTTTGATTTTTTTTCCTGTTTCTAGTATTTCTGTCACTTTTCATGTGTGAAACTATGTGCAATACAAACGCCTTCCAGGAAACACTGTCCGAACGTGTGAATGGTTATCCCCATATTAAAAGGAGTATTGCATGCATCTCCCACGGCCGACTTTTCTCTACAAGTGAGACAGTTTGAAAAACACTTTGGCTTTCCAACATGTTTGACTTCGTCCTAACCAGCTCTTTTTGAGAGTAAACCAACATTAAAGTTTTATGCCTCGGGCAAAAAGTCAGTATCCTTACCACTTGATGATCCATGTGGAAGACATAGAAATAAGAAGATATTTTTCTTGTATTGCAGAGAGAGTCCTAGTATTACAGTACAAATACATACACACATACAGACATACAGTACATTCTGCATATTTTCATGTTATTCTGACATAAGCCTTGTTGTCTGGCTGCTTAGGACTTTGACAAGCACTTGCGATGACAGATTCATGCTTTATTGTTTGTATTTTTGATATGTTTCACGTTTAACATTACAGAAGACAAGCCTTTTAGGATGAGTTGCAGAGGGACGAGTGTGAGCTTCCAGGACAGAGCTGCAAACGTTAGTTGGTTATGGAGAGGGATAAACAAAAAGAAACACCATCCAAAGCTTAATAGGCATCCAGTACCTCATTATGGTTGCTAAGCGGATTGATTGATGATTGGAAAATCACCGTTCATGGGGAGGGGCTTAGCAAACTGTCAATTGGATGGTTAAAAACTAAAAAGCTTTTAATAAACATGGGCTGAAACATATACAATGTTTTCCTTTTTTTAAATGACATGATGACAGACATGTTGCATCTGAAATGGTCAACCAGGCTGCAAGGGAAATAAAGCAAACCACTGTAGCTATGGGAAGCAATTTGCCTTGTTTTGCAGTGTGTCGTGCAGTGCAAAGTCACCAACAGTTCAGTCTTATGTTGCACCATTCTTCATATGTGATGCGTCATAACCATCTTGACGCTGACACATAGTGATGTGGTGAGAGAAGTGTTCAAACAGCCAGTCAACATGCCATATGTCATTTTGAATGTTCAATGAAGTGTCTCTCTTATTGTCCTTTATAACAACAAAGTAGAGTTTTATTTGCAAATGTCTGCCTTGGAAAACTGTTTCCAAAGTAAATAGATTTGATTGTTGGAATCAATTGGATTCGAGTAGAAGTTGAGAAGGGAAATAGAGAATGCTGATCTTTCAGTGTAAATGATGTTTTATTTGTCCTGTAATCTGCAAGCAACACCAGCTGTTTTCTTTGCTGCAGGCTGAGTCTGTGTCAGATAATATTTGTCAAGAAACCTGATTGTGGAAATTATCAAAATATCCCTCAAAGAATTATATTTTTTATGGAATTTTAACAAGATTTAAAACTCTGAAAAACCCTTTTCTTGCCTCCTATACAATCCTCCCACATCTTCCAAATACACTTGAGTTAATAATTTTTGTATTTAAATGCTATTTCTGTGGAGAGGCATTAATGTTAATGGAGAGGCATTAATTATCTTCCTGCTGGAGAGACCTCACATCACCGAGGACAAAAACACAACAACAAAAAACAAACAAAGTGACATCTAGAGCAAAGCTCTCCTTGGTGGTAAAGGGCGAGTGTTTTCTGGCAGAGCAAGTGCTGATTTAACGTGGCTTTAAAGGATGTGCACCCAATCTCCAAGGTGTCAGAGGATAATGCCATCAGTAGTTTTGCTATTCTGATTGATGGAGTTTATTTGAGAGATTCAGAAGAAAAGGTTTTCTTAAAATAAAAACAGAATCAACCCATCTGCCTGTGATACCTACAGTCATGGCACTGACTTATCTCCACGAGTCCTTTAAGGTATCTCCTGAACCACCGTTCAGTTTTTGACAGCGACAAAGGGTGTACTGTGAAATATGACCAGCAGCAGTGATTACACAGGGTATGATCAAAACAATGAGAGCACAATAATAAAAGACTTCTCGCAGTGACACTGGCTCTGTTTCAATGCGGAATCCTTTATCTGGCACAGTTTTGCTCCAGATTTAGAAATAGATCACATCAGTTTGCAGTCCTGCATGTGTTGTCAATGAGGCAAGATAAATGTACAAAAATAGCAAGAGCAATCCATCGTTAATGTTGTGTCTTTTGTGTTTTTGAAAGAAGGTCTGCAGACTTTACCACTGATTCTAAAAAGATACAACCGCCTACATCTCTGCTCCTGAGATTTTTGATATGGTTTTGGTCCAGTTATCCACTAGAACACATGTTCAGTATCAGTCGGCATAGAACGTGATCATCCAAGTATATCACTTTTACTGGGGCTTTTTGTCTCATCTTACAAAATGCATATAATACATGCACATAGCTTAGTTGTTAGCTTAGCTTAGCATAACCACTAAACACAGGGGGAAACAGCTAGTTTGACTCCGTCCAAAGGTTACAAAATCTGCCTATCAGCATCTCTGAAGCTCACTGATTAACATGTAGATGGACTTTTTTCACCCTTGGACAGACCCAAGCTAGCTGATGTAAAGTCTGTATTCTAGGTTAAGCTTTAAGTCAAAATTGTTTTGTGCACAGTGGTTTGAATATGCGCAGGTTTTGGTTAATATCAGATTTATATATCAGGTAGATTCACTCGCACTGCCAATGCCGGATCTTTACAGTGAGGTAAGCATGTTGTTGGTCGTTCATCATTATGACCGCCCCCTGTAATAAGTAATACATTTTATTTGTTTGAACGGGTAAAGCATGCATTAGATCTAGTCAAAGTAGCAAGATGCTAAACAGTTAGGTTAGATCTTTATTCCTGAAGAGATTGGGTATCATACAATGTATATGATGCATTTAGAGAAAACCAGATTATATGGCATGGATTCAGTAAACAGGATGAATATGGGGCTGTGGTAGACCCTGTGGCTATATAAAGATTATAGTCATAATATTATTGCTTTCATCACAAAGGAGGCAGATAATGGGCCCTTATTAAAACAAAGGTTATGATTTCCTCACAGGGCCCACCTCTTAATCTAACAAGTAACACCTAAGTTGAAATTCTAATTGAGTGTCTTTTATGAATGACCACACAGCCCTACTATATATTTAGGTTGATTTTGTTATATGATGAAACAATTGCAAAAGAAATTGCACACAGAACTACTGTCCTAAGCAGGTGATTTATGAGAAAAATGCCCATAAATGCTGTCTAATATCACAGGGTGTTATATAATGATTGCTTTGTGCTTATCAAGTAAAAGTATTGACTCTTTCAACTTAAGTGTTACTTTAATAAGCAAGTGAAAATTGTGTGGGATTGTGCCCACTTCAGACAGGTCATATGATGCCAATAATACATTTTCAAATGCAAAATGCATCATCCAGCAACATATTCTGTATTTGATCAACTCATAAAGTCATAAAATCGCACATGGTAAAATAGTCTATATATGAAATACCAAAAATCCAGCTGTGAACAAACATGAAAATGGAAACAAGGTAATATAATTAAGGCTAAACATCTTTGTCTATTACCTTTGTATAGCTAAGTCAATAAGAGGAGCATGCAATCAACGTAACATTGCCACAATTTTACATTAAACAACAAAAGCAATCAACTCAAAACAAATGTATGTGCCTTTCGTCACCACAAATTAGAACCATGTAATGTAGATTTTCCACGTTGTAAATCATTATGGCTTTGTGCAATTGTTCACTGTCTGTAAAATCACAGATAGAATTGTTATTGTAAAATAATATATCAATAAATGTCATGCCAAAAATTATTGAGATTCTGCTCTACATGCGCTGTTTCTTACATGCCAGATTGTGCTAATTGTACATCATCCTAAAAAAAATATCAGAGGTCTTTCATAGCATGTGCACTTTCATCCAGGGACAAATGTGCTCAATTCCGTCACCCTACTTTATATAAGGTATATGTGCACATTTTCTACATTTCTTTTCATATAAGAATATTGTCCATTAATAAATTAGGGATAGTACAAGGTAGGGAAACAAAGGTGGATGGCATAAGTTAAAATATGTCGCCTGCTCTATGTAAAGCGATCTGAATTCATCTTTCTGAGTTTGGGCGGCAGGTGTCCGTCCATCCTGCCCCCTCCTCCCCCAGCCAGTCGCTGCAGTTTGGGAGGTAAGTCCGCCACAGACTTACTCATGGTCTCCGTGCTGATCTTGGAGGTCTTACCCATCAGCTTATCATCAGAGACGCCTGGCACAGAGCTGATTCGCTGCAGCTTCATGGGCAGGTCTCCAAAGCTGTAAGTCATCTCCGAGGTGGTGGAACTCATCCTTAGTAGCTTCTTGGGCAGGCCTTCCCGCCCTGTGATCTTCTGGAGCTTGGTGGGCAGCTTGGTGGTGCTGTCATTGTCCTCCAGGGTCTCCAGACAGTCCAGAGAGCTGTTCTTCTCCCCGCTGTTGCACAGGGACGGAGCCATGAGGGGCGAGGAGAGGAGCAGAGCCTCTTCCTGCTCCTTCACGCTGTATGGAGGGGTGGGCACCTCGAACGTAGCGTGGAACTGAGAGTAGTCCACCTTGAAGAAGCCTTCCTCCAAGGAGATAACCGGGAAGAAGCGGTGTCCCCACAGAACCTCGTCCTCGGTGTAAGACGTCCTCGCTTGGCAGGTCATCCCTGTTAAAAGGAAGAAAGAAAAAAAAAAGACCATTGAGTGGATGAATTGTCAGATTTAGAAGTTCAATTTGAGGCCTCAAAAACGATGGCAAAGGATGTGTCACTCTTGGCACAGATCAACCCAATAAAGACTGAAGATGAAATGTTTCATGACTCTAGTCAACAACAGAGGCCTGATTTAATTATATGATTGGCATCGTTCCATATACAACAATGCAAACGAAAATGCCTCAATGAATAAGAACTTAATGTATTACAGAGCCAGCTACCTAAATAAAGCTTAATGGATTTTTTTTTTTATTACTGATTTCCTGCCTAACTTGAAAGATAATTAAAAGTTATTTGTTGTATGTGTTTTATAAGAACGGCTATTTATTCAATGACAGTGATCCTGTACATTTCCCCACTGCGGGACTAATAAAGGATTATCTTATCTTATCTTATCTTATCCATAAAAGACCCAATTCATTCTGAAATTCCTGTTCATAAGGAACTGTCAATGCAATTAAAGCTATACCGACTCAAATAGCTGGATCGGATATCATGAATGACGGGGACGATCTATTCAATTCAATTAAATTTGTATACATTATATTAGAGCTGCAATAATTAGTCCAACTTGACCCACTTGTTGCTGCATTAAAGATGTTTACACTATAAATGTAATTCCTGTTAAGTCTGAAGATTTCTTTAACAAATTGCTAATATATGATTTATTCTTTTAGTAAGAAATAACAATTCAGTAAAATTGTATCTATGTATTTATCTGCTGTGTTTTGTTTTACAAAGTTAGGAAAGCATTGTTAAAGTCATGCCTGATGTTGCCTTACATATGATCTTACAGAATGACCTCAGTCTCTTCTACACAGTTATAAATTAAACACTAGTGTCGGATGGGTGCATAGTGTCAGCTGATACACAAAGCCCAGGTGTGTGTTTGTGTTCAGGGTTGTCTTTTTATGCACTAATGTGGAAGCTCAGGGTAAACAAAACAAAAAATAGGTTAATATCAAATTTGTAACTGACCGACCCACCGACAAGAGTGATGCTACAGTTCAAAACTGCTTCGAGTGAAAAACACTTCTCCACATCACCTCTTATGCTACTTAACAGTTCAGTCCACACCTTTAGCTTGGCTGGTAACCACAAAAGATAGAGGATTAAGATAATCAAACTGCAAGAGCGCCAGCAAAGGCTTCAGGAGGTCTAGCTCACACAAAATTTTCTTTTGAGCTTTCTGACACAAGAAAGGGAATCCAATTAAATCTAAAACATAAAAAAGCTACATGAAGTATCTGTTACATAACATTGTTCAGCTGGAGAAAAGCCAAAGTGAGTCTGATAATTTAGTAAAAGCGTTAATTTCTCTCATTTACCGACTACAAATTAAAACGAGATATCCTATTAAGCATTTTCTGGGTTTGTGTGTGTACCCATTAAGTATGCTTTGCAAATTCGGCACAAGATAGAAGAGATTTATACACTTCAAGCAAATGTTCCCTCACACGAGACTCTGAATTAAATCCCTTCTTAAAAACTCCCCTCACGTCTTTGGAAGCAAATGAATGCAATTAGCAAAATCATGAATGATCAACAAAAAAAGTTATTGGATGCTTATTAGTGATTACTAATCACCACTATTCAGTAGCTGCTAGCTGCCTGTGCGGTATATCATGCTACATTGCTCACAGCAAAGCCCCATTCATCTTGGCCTATACTATTCTAATGAAAACAGCACTTTCTTACTGAAAAGGAGCAAAGAAAATCTATAATTAGGTTCACATCTTAAACAAAACACTAAATTGGTTCTATCAGTCCCAAAAGCCCTTATTTTAGCAAAGAGGAATGGCTGGGGGCACTCATGTTAAGACTTGTTGAAATCCATTAGGAAATCAACGACAGCAGTAGCTTATTATCAAATGTTTTAATTACCAGCTTAATATTGTTCTGGCAGCGACAGTTGGGTCAAAACTGGGATGAAGCGCTCGCTCACAGTCAGACACCGCTGCTGATTGTGAGGATGTCATCATCGAAACTGGAGGCATCTGTGATTCCACCCTATTCCCAAGGTCATAAAATAATTCACTGATAACAGCTCGGTACACAACCGCAGATGTGCAAGAGACTGAACATCAAGTGCGTTCTGGGTATTCACAGTATTACTTCTGCACTATTGCTTTGCCGTCCCGGAGCCTTTAGGCATACGGAAGTGTGTTGCAGTGAATAAAGCGGGCAAAGCTAATGAGAACTTTAGGGCCAAAGCGCTTTGAGTTATGGAAATCTTATTGCATTGTGAGCCTTTTAAACTGCCTCCTGCCAAAACATAGTCACCTTTGATCATCAACAGGTTACATTTAGTGATTCTGGTGTAAAGTGCTCTGTGTTTTGGTTTTAAAACCAACTTAACCACCACCAGAAGTCAGCCGTACCTGCTTTATTGAATAGTAAATTGCTGCAATGTTAACTGGACGCCCATACAGTAAACACAGGGCTAGAACGTCGATAGCTTTACTTTTGGTGGTGCATGATCAGGAAAAAGGTTGGAACAAGTGAAATGAAATTGTGCCTGAGGCAAAAGGTTGCTACAGTAATACACAAGACCCGAATAGATTCATCTTACATCTATTAATAATGCTCTATTGTTCCTGCAGATGGTGTAGGAGTTACTGTAAGACCTCAGTCTCTGGAAAGACATGAACCCTGCTGGCATGGGGCTCAATCCCCCTTCTCCAGAGCCACTCAACCCCACACAAAAAAGAGGAAGAAATCTCACTGATGTGGATGGTCTAATTAACTGTACCCTACTTCAAAAACTAACAATGGCACTAGACTTAATCATGATCGTTAATATGCATTTACTTCGCGTACATTATTCAAGAGCTGATGCCTGAGCCGTTGCATAATCATAGACATGGTTGCATCACATATGTACAATTGTGTTGACAAAGATAAGCTGCTCTGCTAACACCCACATTCATATGGCACGCAGTATAACAGACACAGCAACAACAGTGAACTGCGTGCCTCCACGTTCACTCAGGCCATGACACAGTTTGAAACGTGATGGAAACGTACGCATTATGTGGAGAAACACGATCGACAGAGACCTTGAGATCAAACAGAGTACAATTTACCAGCTAAAAATAGCACAAAACATTAAAAACAGATTAATATGTTTTCTCAAGTTACTGAATGTAATTCCTAAAATAGGAATCCAGTCAAATGAGAATACCCATATCGGTGTGTATTTCGTATTACTGCATGGCAAAGGCTTATGTAACTCAAAAATACACGCCTGCCCAGGACTCAGTGTTTCTATGGAAACAAAACTGTAGGAATGTGTGCATGCGACAGCAATAAACCTCTTCACTGCTGAGTTTGGTCAAAAGTAACAGTGGCAACACAAAACAAAAGTCTCTCTCTCAGATCACGACATCCAAACTCAACTCAAAATGGATTTTCCATTCAGGGAACGGGTGAAATCATCCTTACGGCTCCAGAGTCAGACCAAAATTGTTTTACTGTCTCTGAAACGTGACCTTTTTTTATGACACAAGAGGTAAATCATACACTGACTTCTCATCAGTGAAGCACAAAACGAGTTTCTCCCTTGTCATCTATCATATTGTCTTACATCTGTGTCATCTTCATGGCACCACATTCGATATCGTGTGAGCATTGTGTCATAAACACACATGGCAGGGGAGAAACAACAGTCCTATCCTATCTCTGCTGCTGTTTGCTGCTGGCAACATGTAGCTGAAGGACTTTACACCAGTGAGGTAGAAGCACCTTAGAAGTGTGGTGTGCAGTGTTTTCACAGCCAGTTAGAGGTGTTGGTAACATCAGTTAACATACAGTATGTCAAAAATGTAAAAAACCAAACAAGCACACACAGCTTCAGTTGTTTTTTATACACACTTTTTATACTCTGTATAGGTACAAGGAACACTGCGGTAACAATGTCTTTAACCACTCTACCACCAGGACTATTTCAGGGTAATAGCAAATGATATTATTAATATACTGGCCCAAAATGACATCATTACTTACATCAAGTTCTAATGAAACATGAAAAACAAGAATCAACACCAATCAACACACATGCAGATTCATTCATTTTTCTACTCACTAACAATAAAAAAAAATACAGTTAAACTCCACAAGCTCTATTCAGGGAAAGAGAAATGCTGAAGAAACCAGGAGGGAAAAACATCATTGGAATCGATGAAGAGGCAATTCCTCATCCAACCCATTAGGACAGAAATGTGAAAGTCTGTGGATCCAGTACACTTCTCAGTAAATGGTTATCTGTTCCCCTTTGTGATAAGCCAATACCAATACATTTCAAATCAATGGAGTGAGTGGCCCTCCTCAATAAAGTGATGCACAGTAAGAGATTCTGTACCACCTTGAGTAAACAGCAATGTTCTGGTTGTGGTTTACCATACACATATGTTCCAGGGTCAAACAAACACATGTGTGTGTTAAAAGAAATCCTTGTGCAGATAACGATTCCATAAGAGACATATTACGACACCGTCTTTCCTGCTAGAAGTTTTATCAATATGCGAGGGTATTTGAAGGCTCGGTTGAAATTATCATTTGTTATCAGTTGTTATCAGTGTTACACAATAGAGCAGAAAAAGTCCCAGAAAAAAACCCTAAATGATTATAGTTACTTTCAGGTGAAAATGCTGCATTCAAAACTGACTTCAAACTGCACTAATCAATAATTGGACACTAACAATGTGTAGGGGTGAAAGGGGTCACTTGTTGTATCAAACCACAGAAAAAGGCTGCATGCCTCTGCAGAGCATTTTAGAGTTTTTCAGTCTCTTTCCTGTTTTGATTCACTCTCATCAGTCATTTCCAGCAGCAGCAGCAGGAGTGAAACAGCTCTGAGGAACCCACTGTACTGTACACTATATACCTGCACCAAACAGCTGACAGACACGGTCAGTGACTAGCTGGGGAACAAAGTGGAGCATTTAGCAGCTAAAGAGCCATATATATTTCTCTGTCTCCTCTATAGAGTTGCTGGAGACCTGAACAGAGTTAAAGGAAAGGAAATAGTGGACTTCCTTTTGCCAGGTGGCCAGAATCACAGCTATAGAATGCTAATGTTGCTCTAAGCCTGCTGTAGATACAATTAGCCACCTGTTTGCTCACATATTTACTCTAACAACGTTGTAAGGAGTAGATATGTTAATGTTGTATATATCAATACCGTCATAGGTAACAGAAACAAGTATTAGAGTAAAATGTACTTGAATTTTACAAACCATTTATAAATGGATCGCTTAAACATCTTTAATGATCAACCTGTCACATACTGCAGTTCTTATTTTTACATTTTACTGTTGAGATTAAACTTGTATTGTTGCTGTAAAAATCCTGTCTCTCCAATTTGGGGCTTTTCCAACTCTCAGATGGATTAGTGTTTCTCATTTCACCAGATCATTTATTTATTTTTTTCACATCTACTACAAAATAATAAAACCTAAAAGGGAAGTAAGATTTTTTTTTAATTTTTTTTTTATAAAGCACAAAAAGAAAAAAAGAAAATCATCCAAAACATCTCGTAGATCAACGATTATCAAACAACAATTATTAAAGTAGAAAGGATATGTAACGGCAACACAATTAGATAATAAATACTGAAAATGAAAATTGCAAAACTGCTAATAATGTGACATATCAAGAGCTGCTCCATGAATTTTTTTCATAAAACTATATCTTCAGTATAAAGGACAGGATGATCTGACTGACTGGCCAATGCAAATCTTAATCCTACACAAGTGTGAAATCCCATCAGAAGTCCCTCATCGCTGAAGTTCACCAGGCAGTTCACTGCTTTCATACTGTATGCAATAACCATGTGACAGCATGAGCGGCATTAGAATAATCCTCTGCTGAATCCACGAATTCAAGACAGATGTAAAAAAAAACCAAATGCATCTCATTGAAGGTATCTTCAGAGAGCAAATAACAAAATAATAAAAAATCATAGAAGAAAAATGTTCTGCATCAATGTGTGAGATTTTTCTGCCATCTCAGCAACAATCATGTTTTTAAATGAACTCTCCAGGCATAACTCAAACTCATATGTGTTTTTTTAAAGTGAATGAAGTGGACTTTGGGAATGACTATACACAGCACTGAGATGGGATGTCTGTCCGGAGATTACAGGTTCTCTACCTGCACTGTACAGTGTTATGCAATATTTCACAGACTCCTATCTGATTCCATTATGGACTGGAAAAAAAAAAGCCAAAGAGGCAGGAAGTGTCAAGAATAAACTTTGAGATTAAGTGGCCCAAAAGTCATCTCAGCTTGAGACTCTAAATAAATGCACTTTCCTTTGATAACACAGAGCTGTTTGCTTCTCAGGTCCAACAAAGTGAAGCAGCCGTGCAGTCAACAGAGTGACAGCGGAGATAAAATGGTTTCTTTGGGGGTTGGAAAAGCACTGTAAACTCTGAGGCAGCCTGCCAGTGTTTCTTGATAGTAGCTAAAAAAAAACCCGAGCCTAAGTGGTATTCACTGACTCTCGTCTAAAAGAAGCTCATCCAGGTTGTAGAAGGATCATATCCGTTTGGTGCCTGGCTCAATCAAATTCTCAGCTGCAGATCTGTACCTGACACAGTGAGAACAGAGAAAAGTCAGAGGCCAGACCTGAGAGCAGAGATCCATTTATTACACACACTCATCATTGCAGTGCTGTCAGCAAAGTCCCCTGACTGTCTATCACACTGTGGAATCAGCTCAAGTGTTGTGTATGAGAAAAATGCGAGCAAAAACAAGCATGTGAATGCGGATGCTGCACATGCAGAGCACCGCCACACACCACGATTCGTCCTGCTCTCATTGTCGGGCACTCGCTGCAGCCAAGGGTGTCCACAAAATGCCTTTGCTGCATCGTTGGATTGTGAGGAGCAGCAATTAATTCCAGACAATTATCCTGTTCTTCATATTGCAAAACAGGAAGCAGAATTCCCCTTTGTCTTGTTTCAGGATCTGTGTAACAACATATTAAGCTGCTGCGCTGAATGCGGTACTGTAAAGCTGAAGGAGAGGAGAGTACAAGGAGGCTGGGTGGTGCGTTTAAGCTATACTGAAGAGAGGAACGTTCAATTCACAGCTCTGAATAACGTGGTTCTTAGTGGTTTGGCTTTTTACAACTGACTCGTTACTCTGTTCAATGTTACAAAGGATAACACAATACCTACATACAATAGGGTAAACAAAAGATTAGACAAATCAGATTTTCATACAGATACTGTTATTGTGCCCACAAGTCCTGTCTGATCATCTGTTTCTATGGTGACCATCATCAAGTGGTAAAGTGTAGAGAAATCCACAAGCCTTCAGTGACCCGTTTTTCACAGTTTTACTTTTTCAAAGATGGAAATAAGTCCCCTCCCTCTGTTAAATACTGTATTCCAATGTGATCCATTTGTGAAGGTGCAGCTCTGGTATTTATTCCACATGCAGCACTGGCTGAGCAATGAGAGCAAGGAGGAAGCTGATGGAGGGAAAAGGCAGGGGAAGTGCACTGCTGTGGGGGAGGGGAGAGCCTGGATGCTGAAGCAATTGCTTGAGTGTGGAGGCTGGTGGAAAGGGAAGGGAATCAGAGCAGGGGCTGCCAACCATCTCCACACAAGGTGGGATGTCAGGCGGGCTAGAGGAACATATGGCAGTAGGCCATTAACTCAGCCAGGAGAGCGCATATTACCAAGTGAAGGCAATCTCAATACTGCTGTAAAGGGAACCAGTTGAGCATAAAAGCACTTGATGGATTTCCTTTAGGCCAAACGACCACTATTGGTCATACAGGAAAAATCGCATGGCATCCAAACCAAATGGAGCTATGACTGACTTGCTCCTCATTTTGTATTGAGTGCAGAAATGATCAGAAAACCATTTTCTCTCCATGAAACAGACTGAGTGAGTGAGAGCTCTAATCTCATATTGATCTTGAGTATTAAATCGACTTGAATCATGAAGAGGAGTTACAGCTGAAAGCGGGGACACAAAAGAGGGAATTTTTAAGCCTGAAGAGATCTCAGACATAGGTGGTGTTAAAGAGGAGTAACTCGCTGGTAAGAAAGCATAGCTCTTGTTTTATCAAGTTTGTCACTTGAGTGTGAGAGCAGATTATTCTAGTAAATTTGAGCATGTCTGAGTGACAAAAACAGAAAGAGAGGAGTCTCTGGAGGTACTTGCTAAAAGACAGGTCTTAAGAATAACATGCTCATGTGGCTCTGTGTTTAGGCCGCAGGATTGATTCACCCACACTTAAGAGACGGTCGCAGCCCAACCAATCAATGCTTGCCGGTGACCAACACTGCAAGTGCATCACAACCTTCCTTATGACCTCCTAGGCAAGTGGAGCCACAATTGTATCTCAATTATGGCCATGTAACACTTTGCCCCAAGTGTCCATCCTCCATCTAGACAGGGGTTAATATCGAGGTCTACAGTTTTTACCATAGTAATTACCAAAAACAGCACGGGGCGCACGTCTTCTAAGATAAAGACAACCAGGACCTAGTCAATTATTTCTCACTCTTCTCAGCGTGACATGAAGACTGAGGCGTTATTGGTGAATGCATTTCTGGTGATTTGGTCACAACAGTTCATCCAAGGTCTGCCACCACACCTCCTCTGCTGGTGATTTATTGCCATCCAACACGGACTTGACAAATCCCTAAAGACACAATTACCTTGCTCCCCCTTGGGAAGCCAGCACAGTTCATCTAAAAGGGATAATGAATCCAGGATGTCATCGCCGGTTCGCTGCAATGCCCATTATGTGGAGTTCATCCCCAGTGCAATTATTGTATGTACAGTAGACATAAGAGGTAAATCTCACAGATGCGATCCTAGAATACCCCTGTTTGTTTATCTAAAATTAGTAAAGCTAATTTCAGCCTTACTCAAAGCAGCATGCAAGCTCCAGCAAACAGGGCTGCCCTTGTGTAATGAGTGTAATGAGTTGTTCAGCAGATGCCAGTATACAGTGGGTGGACAAAATATCATGAACACTTTTACAACGTAATCATATCCAACAGTTTTGCAACAGATCTTTTGTGAAGCTAAAGTTCAGTTAATTTGTCGACTTTGTGACGTGTTGACTCGTCTCTGTGGTGATTTTGAGGGTGTATTTTTTGTTGTTGTTGCAATGAACTGAATTAAATTGTAAATATAACTCCAATATACAGTATATGTAGCATACAGTCCATTACAATCCAGTATAGCAACACTATAATAAAGACTCATAAAATGGAACACACTATTCATTTTAGGACTATTATAATATATTTCATTTGATTATATAGATCTTCATAATTGTATATCCATTCCATAATAATATAATGTACTATAGCATTTATATTAAGCAAACCTATGAAATCATTTCCAATGTCATTTCAAATTCACGCTGCTTTACTGTGTAAAAACCCAGTGGTGGAAGATTCTTGACTCAAGTAAAAGTACCATAATGTAAAAATACTCCACTACAATTAAAAGTCTTGCAATTTACACATAATGTGCTTTACTAGGACGATTACCAGGAAAGTGTATGAGTATATCATTGTATTCAGGTCCACACTTGTGTATATTCACACCTCTTTGCGACACTGCTAGCATTATCCATATTTGTCATGCTGAGATATTCAAGGAAGATAGCTGAAAAATGTGTTGTTGATTAATTCAAATGAACCAAACGTATGAAACACATTTTAACAAGTGAGCTGTAAGGTATCCAACGTGGGGCTTAACGCTACACAGGTGGAGCTCAGCAGGGACAGACACGTCTCTCCTGAGTTCTCACCCTGAGCACATTAGAATTAATTGGAAACTCCTGCTCTCACCGGATCTGCAGCCTTAGCTTCCCCACTGAACCCTCTTCAACTCTTTGACCCCCGTGGCTGCAACAGGGACAGCCGCACCGGGAAGGGAAGACACACTCACGGTGTAATGACTCAGAATAAATTACGGTCAGTTCCTCCAGAGGACGGCACAGACTTGACTCGTATCCGGGGTTCACTTGCGCCGCTGTTTACTTAAGCTCTGGAGCTCCTGACGTCAGGCGACCCCAGACCTCCGGGGCTAGGACCTCTTACTGATATGATTGAAACTATTAGGCCTCCGGCACAATAGAAACGTTCTGCATTTTCATTTCAATTACTGCTACTCATGATAAAACACAGATCGGGTCATGACATAGACTGCTCTGCTAATCAGTGGCAATAGGCGTTTCAAATTAATTATGCTGACTGTCTGGACGGAGCAATTATTATTCCTAATTTAATTTCTAAATATACACTTTATGTGTATTTGTTGCACAACAGTTACTTAATTGAAGCTGTGATGATTATCATATAACAACATTATTATTAGGTCAGGTAATTACTTTTTTATTTACCTAAACTGAGTGACAAGAGTCTCTTTAATGCCTTTTTTTAAATAAAGAGTTAATATATCTGATCGTATATTATTCTAGATCTTAGATCTAGATATTTTCATACTACACAGGTCTAAACACAGACTTCATTTAAAAGATAGAGTGGCACAATTTCAAATACTAAGCAGGTAGGCAATTCATTATTCAGAGCTGCTTTCTCCAGTCACATACTGCATTTATGCACACATGAATAAACATTAACAGTTGATCCAGTCTATATGCAACTAACCCCCTGCCACCCACACTCATTTTAAAATGAGCAGATAGCTCGGATATTCTATTTTTTATTCCATAACACTGCCTTGTAGCAGTATGAAAAAGAGTGGGCTGACAGAAATCTTTCAAAATAATCAAAATCAACACGAGACGTTATCGAACAGAAGAGACTTTTTGATATTTTTCCCATCTTTTGCCTAATAACCAAATCAAGAGATGAAGTGGGACGCTGTGTTTCGTGTACATCACACATTCAGGTGGAAAATCATTTAGAAACATGGGGATTATTAGTTAGTTTGGTAAGCAGCGAGTGTTTGCCTGCGGTACAAATGTGCTGTGTTACCAAAAGAGTGAAATAAAGTCCATCTGAAAATTCTCTGAGCAAACTAATTCAAACATTTAAATAAACAACAAGACAGCAGACTTTATCATGACGTTCACTTCCTAAAAAACCTTGTAAAAAACATGTCTAAATATGACTTATTTGCAGCGTTTTATTACACTTGCCGTGAAATGCACGGCAAGTGTAATGATCACCCTGCACACATTTGCATGACAGTCACATCTCTCTGAAAAGAAAAGAGGTTTGTGTTAATGATAGAGTTTATCCTCGTGAATTATTGCTTTTCGTAGCTGATGAGTAAATTTAAAAACACTTTGCAGAGCTGGTGAAGATCTGCGACTATATGAGACCCCAAACACTATACAAAATTTCCGGGATAGACTGATGTGCTGACAAACCTCTTTCTGTTGAATGAGTGAGTGAGTTCCTCGCAAAATAAATCATCAGCTTGTTTATGCTTGTTGGTTATTATTTCTTTAAGCTGAAAACTGCCTGGTCTTAAATTATATAATACACATTAGATTAGATCTTCAGCATACGGGATCTGCAGCGTTCAGATAGGAGTGTTGTGGTGTAACTGCATCATGTACAAATCCAACACTGAAAATCATTACACTGATTCGTTTCATGGATGGAGGAACCTAAACGTCTGTCGCTGGCAGCTACAGTTTATTTTGGGTTCCCAAGAATCAGCTCCACTAATGAACAGATTGCCTCTGGCTTGTTTTTTAAGCCTTTGCAGTGTTGAACAGCATTACTGGTGTTAATGGGACACTTATCTAAACTTCTGATGTATTTTAAGTTGGTAGTAGTTCAGAATCAGCTGGTGAGTCAAAGTCAGGTCAAGACCCTGCAAATCTATCAATATGTTACTATATCAAAATGTGTTCATGATGAACTTGATATATTTAGAAGAGGCCCTTTGGTAGAAACTATTCAATAAATGATTACTCTTTTTAGCTGCTCCTGGTATTGTGCATGCTGGCTCACTGTGACATTAAGTGCATTTCATTCCACCTGTTTGCACATTTAAGAAAAAAAGAAAAGTGGAACCCTCCATCAACAAAAAATTGAAAATATTGCAAAAATATTTTTACTCTTGGCTGACAGGGAAAAGTTGGAGTATAATGGAAACAGACTTAGTGTGAATAAATTACGACGCACAGTACATGAAGCATGTAACTTAAATGTTCACTGAAACTTCGGATTAACTGAGGGGACATATGAGTATATGGAACAAACATAAATACCATATTTTCATCATGTTTTCTACATTGTTAACCACCGTTTGACTGGCGTTCTTTGTATTACGTCACCCTCTTCTTCTGCAATGGTCTGTTAGCAACAGGCTGGAGAATTAACGCCACTAGCTGATTCTCTTAATGCACTGACTCCTAATATTTGCACAACAGTGATGGATGGAAACACAAATACATTTTCTTTTGCAGATTTCCTGGAAATTTCCTGAAAAATGCATTTGCTATGAGTTCCAATACCCATACTACCATACTATTTAGTATGCCAGAAAAATATTTAGTATCTCCTAACACAAAATACGTCAAATTCAGTATGACAAAAATCGCTTTTTGCAGTATTCAAGCCAGCATACTTTTCTGGGTATTCCAACCCACAATCCTCAGCACAGCAGATATATGAGCAAGAGGGTCAAAATTCAAGTGCAATGTTATGAGGAAGTAGTATAGCCCAACTGAATGCACAATGCCTGCATGCGTACTATGTAAGGGCAGTTGCAGTATGTACTATAAATAAAAGGAAAAAGTATGCTAGTTGTAACACAGAGTCAGATGGGAACTTAGCTACCGTCACAGCTTCCTGAGACGCTAGAATAGAACTGAGTCATGGTCATGTCATTAGTAATGTCAGTGCCCGATTCTTCCCAGCTGCCCAATCCATTCTGCACATGCATGGGAGAGCACACCCAGTATGCGGTGCGGGAAGAGCCTCCCCTACTCTGCCTTTGATTGGCTACAGGCTACTAAACATTAATGTTAACTATGATGCTAACCAACCCTTTAAAGAACTAGACAGGCCACGGGAGCTCGCGTTTTGTTCCATTAGTCTGTTAGGCTACCCGGTTACCAGCAAACAATGGTAATATGTTAATGGTTATGGTCTTTATTATTTACAGTTATCATATTATTTCATTAATAAATTCACTTCTGATCATTGTTGAGGCTAAAAATAAACTTTGTAGATTTTGAATATTGTCAGTTTTAAGAAAATGTAAAATTGATATTGATAATATGAATATTAATTATGACTATGGTAGTCTCTGATAAGCCCCACTGTGCTCTGCTCCTCCGCAATAGAACCACACAGCAGGGTCTGTGGGCCTGACTAGCCCGCTGACTAGCAATCAACCCCTGCAGGAGTTAGCTTCGCCTCAAACCAATTTATTGAGCTTTCTTAACTCCGATAACATCGGGACAATTTTGCAATTCGCCATCAATTTTAGTAGATTTGCAAATATTCAAAATCTACACAGTTTATTTCTCACCTCAAAAATGATCAGAGGGGAATTTAAAAAAGCATACAATAATTAAAAAAAAGAATAAAATAAAATACTTCAGACAAAGTGAACCTTCGAACTACGGGACAAAGTTAGCGTTAGCGTTTAGCAGCCAGTAGGTCTTCCAGCAAGGCTACAGAGTAGAACGGAACATACGCAGAACAGATCATTTTTATGACAAGAAAAAACGGTCTGTGAAAAAAGAAGCCTGTGACCACTTGTTACAGAGTTACACAGTGTTCTGAATTACCTGTATTACTCATTACCCTGACTTTTGCTAAATCTTCTTTATTTGAACGTGTTTTTCTATGGTATGAGTGCTACATTTATGTAATGTTACTACTCCACCATACTACAAGTGAGCAGAAGTTACTGCACTGCGGACTCTGTGAGAATGTAGAAACGTATTGTCCAACCATAAAATCTAGCAGGTATTTATTTTTGTCACAAAATGTTAATTCATTTTATTAATAGTACTGATCATAATTTTTTCCCGGGCTGCAGTCATTACTTGTTATTCACTCTGGCCGTGTTCAATTCCTCCTTTGTTATCCAAACAAAAATCAATGCCTGCAATGCACAAATAATGCAGGAGTACCTGAGCTTGGGGTTATTGTGCTGAGATTCACATTAACAAAGCAACAAGGGGATGACGCGCTCACACACAGAGCCTTGCATGCATATTTGCTCTGTAGCCAATGACACTGTAACTCTATACTTGTTGGGGAGTGATGTGGTTTGTGTTGCTTTTATTGATTGTTATTGTGTCAGACATTATCCCTGTTATTGCTGTTAACTCAACCAAAACGTGTTACTACAGGCTTCTTGTTTGTGCTTTTCTTTCTTACAGCTATCGTGTTTTTGCAGGGCAAGCATTCAGACGGCATGTACAGTACAGAGCAGTACAGTACATTAATTGCAACGTGATGTAAAGCCAATTCATCCACAGCAGCACAACATCTTCCGTAAAAAGAAAACCAGACGCGATACCACAAAACCACAACTGTCATTAGTCCAGAAGAAAATCTGCTGCTACCAGACATACATGTCTGATTTGGATGGTGTGTCTTACTCAGGTGGTGATCAAAAACACATCGGGCTCCTCTTCAAAAGGAATAAGAAATAGCTCGTGTCTTTTTATATAATGGAGAGGCCACAGCAAAATGGAACCATTCTATATCTGTGCTGCTCCACGATACACACATTTTTCTCTTTTCTTGTGCATAAAGAAAACTTCAGTCAGTCCAAAAGATTAGATATAATAAATGCAGTACAGAAGGTTACTGTGTCAAAAAGGGTACACTGTTGTTTGTTATTATCTAGTAGGAAGGACACAGAGACAATGATCGTGTAGCTTTAATCTGTAGTGGAAAGTACTTTAACTTGTGTTCCAGACGGTTTTCCACACATAACAAAAACAACAACAACCTAGATCTGGGGAGTTGGACAGGTTCTTCACTAGTAAACACCAAGCCTCATAAATATTTCATCTTATTCTTTCTCTGCTGTAACACCTGTTCTGGCAAGCACTCCTCACAGCAACGCCTCCGTGTGCTTTTCATATTTCAGAAGAGAGATCCTCCTTAATACCACGCCATGTTGTCAACAAAGCAATTTAATTTAATGTTCTGCTTTGCATGTTTGCCTGTTTTATTACTGAAATTGCGATATGATTCCTATACCATAGGAATAAAAAAAACAACTAAGTTTAGGTGCAGTGCTGCAATCCTGAATACTCAAGGAGAGGTTGCCATGGAAACAGAGTTACATTGGCCAGGAATGAAAGCGTCTGAGGATTTAGACTTTCACTGTACATCAATTTTTAACCATAGATTTGTTTTCACATCAGCCTTTTCCACCGACTTCACATGACCACAACTGCTCCTAAAAACGTGAGCATAACATTCCCAAACCAACCAGTTTAATCAAAGCTGAGATTGTGACTATAATACTTGATACGAGGACACGCGCTGCTGTGACAGTCACTGTCATACTAAAAATACCCGCTAATATATGAATGATAATTCAGTCACATCGCCGCAATGAATATTTCCATACCTTAAAACCAAAGCAACCTGTACACAACAGCAATTTTACAATTACTCTCATCAAAAAAAACTTTGAAACTACATGTTTACTGGTAATTAATTGGATTAATAGATAATCAACTGAGAGAAAGAAGAAACAAAGAAAGAAACAGTGAGCAGATACATTTATGTTGGACATATCCAACACTAAACCCAAACTGTACTCATACTCAACATTGTACATTAACATCTATATGCACCATGCTTGAGAATATGTCAAATCTCATCAAATTGACATAAATGCTTTAGTCATAGACTGAAGAATCTTTACGTAAGTTACATCTCAACTGAATGACTTAAATGAAAGTGCATTAAATGATTCAAACTATCTATTAGGAACTGAAGATCTTTGCTAATTGCTATCTGCTGTGTCAGTCTTCCTGTCACATCTCCACATGCTGTTTTCTCTGAACCAACCTATTACAACTGCTCCTCTGTTCACTCCATAATCCTAAAGGAGCTCTCCCCACACTACACAATATATCAGCTGTGTCAAATAAACGGTTGAATTCAAAATGACCACAGTGGAGAATTTTACTCCGGGCATTACTCATCTTGTGGAAATGGAATTCTCTAATTCCAAAGGGACCATAGAAAGCAAATTATTATCCCCTCAGAGAAAAGCAGCCACGAGGTAAGCGCTGCACGGCCACAAAGGCGTGAGGAATTGAATTTATTTCAGATGCTGGAGTTTGAAATAGTTTCACAACTCTCATGTGGTTTAAATCTTGCCTCAACTTCCCCCGAAACCCAGAAGGTGTTTTAATGCATGGATTAAAAACTGGTTCACTCGATGCCTGCAACATAAAATGGATCATCTACGATGTATAATGTTCACCGCTGCTATTACTTGCATCTATGTGTGCCACAGAAGCAAAAATCAATAAAATGCAATAAAAAGGTCAACAGTGTGTCCATTTGGATTTATTAACACCTAATAGAGGTCAAAATTATCCATGAGATTTGTTGCAGAAATCGATATTGCAGCACTTCAAAACATTGTAACTGACAACACAACATCTTCAGCTACTGTACATTTAGCCTGCAGCAACAACATGCAGCAAAACAAGCTCTCAATGTGTAACAGCAGGCCTATTTAATGCATGTTTGCTTTTACTCACCTGTAGTCTCTACTATTCCTTCCAGTATCACCACAATTTCAAACTGCTCTGTTTGCATGGACCTCTGGGAGAGGTCGTAGAAGGGGCTTTTGGTGTCAATCACATGGCAGATCGTGAGTGGTGAGACGAGGAAGAGCTGGTCTGCCCCGGTACTGAAACCCACGTCCAGCTCCAACTGATCCAGCGGAAGAAACTCGCCCTCGGGCGTCTGGCGAGACTAAGGAAGCGTACAGGATGAGACAGAGATGTTGAGTGGGGGAAGGAAGGGGTAAGACAGACTTATCTACAGCACATCAGAGCCTTTGTTGGAGCTTTTCACATGTACATGCAATCAGAGCAACAAATCAACGTATCAGAGAAAAATGCTATAATTTCCTTAATTGACATTGTCAAGAATATCCAAATTAGAATGTGATTTGATGTACCACCGGGACTTAAAATGTGTCATATTTGACACAACTGAATCAAATCCACTGCTTTAAATTGAGTTTTCTCTGGATTTGTCTGCCTTCACCTGCTGTGTCAGCACATGGAATTAGAATTTATCAAACTGTTTTAATAATTTAGATGGATATGGTTACAGTGGGCATTGGGGGAAACTGAGTTTATACTTACCTTCAACTTTTTGGGAGCCTGCATTTAATTCCCTATATTATTACTCTATTCCTATATATTACATAATAATTGGTGGATATTTGTATTGTAGAGTATTTCAAAGTTTGTATACGTTTACTAAGGACTTTTGTGAAGCCAGGAGGTGGACAGCAGGGCAATCCATAGATGATGTTCTCCTAATAAGGGACAGCAGCACATTTATACAAGTTGTATAACACATTACCATTTTAAAACAGTTGGCATATGAACAAAGTGTTCTTCTCGAGTTCTTATAGGGACAGGAAGGTCTCTTGGCAAACTTGACAGATTTCCCCCATCAGTTTTGGAAAAAATGTCTTGGTGACTTATGGTCTATTTGTATTTATTTACAACATTGTAGTCATGGCTTAATGTTTAGAGTGGGCTTGAATGTCAGTGTGTAGGCCTTTCAGCATCAGTTACCTAAAAAAGAAAAAAGGCATGGACTGAGCCATGATACACAAAAGGAATAGAACTAAAACAGTCAATGCATCCCGACTAAAAGTAGCATCACTTACTTTCAGCAATTTGCAGCGGATCTGAGCAGAGACCATATGGCTGTTACGCAGGTTGCCGACCCTGAACATGAGAGTTAGTTTTCCATCTCGCATAGAAATCACCGCGTGTTCACTGAACATTAACGTCTCGGCCCTTTTCTTGGGCTGAGACATCTTGATGAACATGCAGCCGATCAAGAAGGCATCGACAATTGATCCGAGGATCGACTGGAAAAGAAAGAGAATGATCCCCTCGGGGCATTTGTCTGTGATGTATCTGTAACCATATCCTATAGTGGCCTCGGTCTCTATGAAGAAGAGAAAGGCTGAGGGAAAGTTATAGACATTGGCCACACATGGAGTGTACTTGTCATTGTGGGCTCTGTTGAGGTCTCCTCTGATGTATGCGATGCACCACCACATAGACGCCATGAAGAGCCAAGCGACTGTGTAGGTGAGGATGAAAATAAACAGATTCCAGCGCCATTTCAAATCTACTAGTGTTGTGAATAAGTCTGAGAGATATCTACTGGTTTCACCACCCAGGTTCCCATGCTGGACGTTACATCGCCCGTTCTTGTCCACGAACCGCTGCCTCTTCCTCTTTTTCTCTGGGGGAGGCTGGTTGAATCCAGACCCGCTAGATGAGGTGGTCACTACCTGATAATCGTCCCCAAATTTCTTTCGAAGTGCAGACATACTACGATGACAGCAGCGAAAGAAATAACAAAGGATTCAGTGAAATAAAAAAAAGTCTGGGTTGTAGTTGCTGCAGTCGTTAATGCCCGTGCGCAATGTCTCCTCTTTGGAAATAAGGCAATAAAAGTATACTGTCTTCACCCCAGTTAGTCTTGCACCGTCCTCTTTCGCCACACGCTACTGTTGCCACACTCTACAGCCATGAAATGTCAATAATGGAAGAGTAGATTACAAACCCCGAAGATGGAAGCCATATGAAAGAAATAAGCGACCCACAGGATAAGGTATCCAAACGCGCCAGTCACAGTCCAGGTTTTTACAGGTTTATCAGTTGCTGCGTCGTGGATTACTCATCGCCCCTGAAGGTTGGGGCTATATCGACCTTTTCAGAACTGTACTCACAGAGTAAGTTTTCATGCGAAAGTTCAAAATCCTTCCGCGGCGCAAAAAACACCAATATCTCCGCGTAATTAGTCGCTGGAAACGGTTTCCAGGATGAAACGTCTCTGTGCGCACTTGCGTCTGTGTTGGATATGATTCGGTTTCCAGCCCTTCCTTTGTAATCTGAATACATATGAGATGAGTTGCATCCAAGCATCTGAATGCAAAAAAATGACGAGATAGAGGAAGAAAATCACTGTCCCACTGTCGTCATTTTTGGCTGCGCGCATCGACGCTGATTAACAGGCTCTTTTCGGGCACCTATTCCCTTCTCTTAGAGAAATGTCGACTGGATTCTCATGGTTCAGCGGTAGAAGATCCACCAGACGCTCTTTTGGCCGCTTAGATCCCTTTTTCCCGTCGATTTCCCTGCGCGGCTCCTGCGCACTTGAACAGCTCCAGTGATGCACTCACTGTTGCCTAGTGGTACAACAAAGACAGACAATTTGGAGGAGGAGGGAAGAGGGTTCGCCTGATTTGACAGTTTTTTTTTTTCGAGTGATCAAATATGTGAAACTGCAGCCAAGATGTCATGATGACTTTCAAATAATCCCTCTAAACGCCACGTTTAGCCTTTACCAAGACAATGAACAGGATGCTGGCTCTTTATAGCATTACCAAATTGGTTTATATGATTATAAAAATGGGGAAAATAAAATAGCAGTATTTCACAGCTTTATCTCTATATTAGACACTGCCAGGAAGCATCCTGTGTACAAATATTTCCATTGTTCACCTAACTTCCTCTCTAATATACTGTATATGCAGTTCATGGTAATGTAATGAAAAACATGTCTTGCATCTGTAGTGGACAATAACAAATGCGCCTTGTTTACCGATTGTTCTTCTGGGTCACCCGTGACCCTTCCTCCATCCCATGGGTGACTGCACCCACTTTATCCAGTGAATGCTATACACAAGAGATCACAGTAGAGTGACACGTTCTGCAGGAAAGCTGCTGACACTCACAGCAAACTGTATTAGATCTCAGGGGGGACAAAGAGCTGCAACCAACCTGGATGCACTGCTCAGAATTCACTCATCGTATTACCAAGATCATGGCCACAGAGGAATACACCCACACCATAGTTACCCAGGCTGTCTCTCAAACACATATGAAGCAGGACGAAGAACATACCACCACCTCTCTCACACAGTTTAGCACCCTCAGCCCCTCTACCTTTCTCTTCCCTTTTCCCCTTGATATCGTGCTGTTGTGTGTTGCACTAAATCAACATGTTCTGGCTACATTTCTCCCTGTTAAAAGCACAATTACCTTTTAATTGAAGAGTCACTGATGACTGCAGCTTTGAAATGTACGTGTCAATTTTACTTATTCATTTATGTTATGACAGACAGTTTTAGCTAGAGACAAGGAGACAGCAGCAGTTTGGGGATCAATTTTGGTAATTTTCACTTGAGAAAGAGTAAATCTCCGTAGATAAATATATGAAAAACTCTTTCAATTAAACCTCCTTACTTCTGAATCAAGCTCATAAGTCATCCACTAGATACGGTTACTTGCACCACACAAAACTCCATGTGAATATGAAGCAGAGCTCTTTTTTACACTCTGTTGTCATGTCATCCAATATGCGTTGATCTTTTATATGCCAAGATACTGTATATTTCTACAGCAGCTCGTTTCCTTTAATCTTTAACCTTATTAGGATCCAGTTTTTCAGCTCACAGGAATCAATATGCTGTAAAGTCAATCTGGTTCCAAACGAAATCTACCGCTCCTATTATCCAGCAACTCCCTGTGGTTTACGGCATGATATTCCATGTTCAGTCTGAGCTCAGAGTGCCCTACTGTACAAATGGTAGCTTCTAAAAACAGCACTAAGGCCTGACATAACCGTTTCCAAATGACCGATTGCATGGCAGCGCAGTGCAACGTTGATGTGCCTCCAAGTGTTGTCTGCTAGGCTCTGTGGCTCAGCCCCCTTTGAGGGAGACGGACAGGAAAAGATTTCCCCGTCAGTCACCAGGCCGTCATAATTGCCAGGTGAACGTTAGCTACAGCGTTTGCAGGACTTTTATAATGAGTGCAGGGGTACACAGGTCATCCACCATGCATTCTGGCTCTCATTAGGAGGAAAAGGCTATACTCACATATGTGCGGAGCAAAAAAAAGGCTATTAGTTTGGACTGGCCAATTTTTTTAATTGCTGTTTTTCACAGACTCATTGAAACAAAAGTTTCCTCCACAATTCTTTGCAAAGTATCAGTCCTGCATGCACATTTAGACAAAGCAATTAATTTCAGGATACAGTGGGTGTTGAGACACAACATGTCTGCATTACAGGCTAGTGTTCTTAAATATTTCTCTATAAATATTCATGACTGAATATGCAACAATCAAAGTTTAAAACAAACATCTAGTCTTATTTATGAAGACCTAAACTTAAACTTAAAAACCATAGTTCATTTGCTCATTTGCTTCATCAGGACTGTGTGTACAGTATGTGATGACAGTGACCACGTATAATCCCTCATGGAAAGAAGTTGATTCAGAAAACATTTTTTTCAGGGCCTTTAAGTGATACAGTAACATTTTTGGAACAGACATGGTTACCGAAATGGATTATCGCCACGCACAATTCTTTTTTCTTTTCAAACCGAGCTATTTTCATGTGTCTGAAAAAATCATAAAATACCATTTCTATCTCGATTAATTTCAGGTTCAGTGATAGCCACAGAGACTATTACACAATATACCATGTTTGTACGACCAGGCACAAGGGAGTGTATAGAAATCCTTATTTTAACAGTGATTCAAACACTCCCAACCCCACAGAAACACTTTTCTAATTGTGCTCAACGCACAGGCTTTGTCACTGACAGCTAAATACAAGAAAGAGGTTAAGGTCCGGGCTTGTTCTTGTCACACACCAGGAGGCAGCTGATGTGTAACACTGTGCACTAAATTGGAATATGCAGATTAGTTCTTATCTAATAGCGGTTGGATTTGGAAGAGCTGTACGTTTTGCTTCTACAAAGAAACAAGTTTTTTTCGCATCATTCTCAGAAAACGACTGCTTTCTTCACAACGAAACACCATCTTCCATCACAACTATTGACCAGTGTAGTGTACGTTGTTGGCCCCTCTTGCACCAGCACATGACAAACTTCCGCTAGTTAACTATAAGAAATACTTTGATGATCCTCTGTAACCCATTTCATAAAATTAGCCCGGGCAAACCCTGATGGGTGGGTGGGGATGGGATTGATTTATTAATCTAATCAGACCAATGTAGGACACCAGATGCATTTGTCCTCCTCTTCGAATCAGCTCAGATAGCACTTGAGGTCATCCTTCGAGAAGATCAGCCAATCACTTCAGACAATCTTCTGTAATTTTCCATCTTCCTTTATAATCTCCACAATCAGAGGCAGAGCAGGGAAACCGCCTCAGCTTTGATGATGCTTTGATGGATCTGTCCCCCCCCACACACACACACAAATGCACAACTTCCTCCCTAAAATTTCTCTTGCCGCTACAATATTGATTTTTGAAATTTAAACAAACAATCTCCTTCCCATGAAAGACATGCACTACAATTTTCTCCCCGCAAAGATTCGGTTTTAACAGGAGGATGCTGAAGCACTAACAGACTCTCCTCCATGCTTGGCATGTAATGTGAAGCCGTGCGGTGGATAGGAAGAGCAGCATCTCTAAACCAGTGATTCCACGGGGTACAGCAATTGGGTCAAAATATGGAGCCTCCAAGGGACATATGAGATTGTCAGCATCTTGTGGTAATCAAAGGACATTACAGCTGTTTAACCACAAACTGAACTCTCGCTGGAGACAAAGTAGCATCTGATAATGACAATGATACAGCCACACATAGTCACAGATGAGGAATTATTCTAGACACAATCCTTAATAGCTACACTTAAAAAGTATTGTTCTGGTGTGGGCTGTTGGTTTTTCTTTCCACAGCTGAAGCAAAGACCTTATTAGTTGTCGCTGTGGTCAAAAATAGCATCCAAACAGGAGCGTTTTGTGGAACAGCTCCTGGAGATCGATGATTGATTACTGCACAATTACTGCTGAAAGCAGCGATGCCCCTCCTCCTAATCACTGCTTTCGTCGCTAAAAGGAGATTATCACATAGGAGAAGCTTGTTAAAGGCACTTTCTCCCCTGCGAATCAATAAAAATTACACAAGAAATTGCAAGCATACATCAATTTCTTGGTTGAATCCCTAGGCTGGCGCTGCACATTTAAAAACAGGTACACTACCTTATTCTGTCTGAGCGAGTGTGTGGGTGTATGCCTCTTGTGGCAGTAGATCTGACCCCCACTGAGATACTGACTTCAAACTATGTCTAATTAAAGCTGCTATTCAATGCAGGCGCTCTGGAACTTCATGTCCCCTGAACAATTAAGTGCAGGATTTCTCCTCTGGTCTCAAGTGAGAAGGAAAAAGCAAATCCAGAGGGTTGATCATCCCCTTCTCTCTTCCCCCCAGTCTGCCTCTACCTATTATTGGATCCACTTAGTTGATGAAACCCCTTATGTCGAGCATCGGGGGGACATGCAGACCAGTGACACTTGGAGAAATAGGATGGAAAATGTACAGCATTGGATTGGAAAACATGCAACCTAAAATGCATGTTTTCCAAACATTCACATTATACTTATAGATACCCAGAGCTTATTGTTTCTACTAAAGACTTACTGGCATTTACCAAACACAAATTAGTCAGCACAAATCACAGTCATTGTCTTGTGGTCATGACAACATTGCTGTATGCCTGCAGTGGTCCACTTTGCAAATGGCCTCTGAGGTAGCTTTGCTGTACTCATACCCCAATTCTGCTTTTGAATGATCTGACTGATCGAAAATATCATCAGCTATACTTTCAGATTATCTTCATTTTCAGTAACTGTCAGAGAGTGGCTCTGCTGCAGTGAACCAGACACACATTGCAGTGAATGGTGGAGAGTAACTAAGAACATTTTACCAAAGTACTGTACTTCAGTACAATGTTGAGGTTCTTGTACTTGAGTATTTCAATTATATGCTACTTCATACTTCTACTCCACTTTCAGAGGGAAATATTTCACTTTTCACCGCAATACATGTATCTGACTGGTGCAGTAACAATATTAATTATCAAAGTAAAACTAAACATTAAATACAGCAGAAAAAAAAACTTTTTTTTAAGTTGCGCGTACTTGGGGCCCCCTTGGTTACAGATGTCTGTCAGTTGTCCAACAAAGGATGATTTCCTCTCAAAAATTAAATTTAAAACTTAAATTAGGGTTTTGAGTATTTCTTCCATCCAAAACTTGCATGAGGTGAAAAGAAACGACTGTATGACTCTCTTTTACACCTCAGGTTTCCCAAAACCCTATGAATGTTTTAGAGAAAAACAACAGAAACACTGTAAAATTGATAAAACATATAGTTTGAGGAATAACTTAAAGGCTTTACTGAAAAATGAATGGAGGAATTATACAGCATGGAATATGGTTCTTAATCTCTGGCGAGCCGAGGTATTTGTTTAAAGATCAAAGACATAACCAGAATTATGCTTTATATTTTCCTGCAGAACTATACCACCTCCGTGGTGAGAAGCTCTGATCGTGTACTACCGTCGAGAGCCACAGTGAGCCACAGATACCCACAGATAAGGCCTCCATTAGGGCTGTTATTTTAAAGAATCTTACCCCTTAATGGACTCCCCTGGCCCAGTCACAGACCCACTATCTTATCCTCACAGGCCCAGTTAACCAGCCTGCGTTTGGCTTGCTACAGGTGTGAGACCGTCTGAAACCACAGTTGGTCCTCACAGGGCCCCTGCTGAGAGTGTGGTGAGGCGCTGATGTGTTGTCAGCTCCACAACAACAACTATTAATACCTCTGTAATGGCTACCAAGGAGAGTTTTACAAATATATTTTTAAAGCCTAAGTGAGGGAAATGAATAGAAGCAATATATATATGCAGTGAATTAAGAGTTATTAAAAAGGGAATAGTTTTCTCTTTGTCCAGACTGCAAAAATGATTTTCTCCATTTGGTAATCATTACCATAAACAAAACAACTTTTATAATATCTTATTAAAATAACACCATGATCATTTTAAAATATTGTAGTGTTAAAATGGTTCGTTGATTAAATTAGTTGGACATTTTAGGAATTATTTTGAAGGTGCAAGAAGAAGCTGATTAGCTTAGCTCAACATAAAGACTAGAAGGTGTTATTTTCACACTTTCACACAAAATGTGTTAATTAGTGATCTTTAGAGGTGCTACAATATTTGCTACCTTACAACAGGCTAGCTGTTAACCCTCGTTTCCTGTCTTTATGCTAAGCTAAGTTAACCAGTTATGGCTTGTAGGTTCAGACGTGCAAGTGGTATAATCTTTCACTTAACTCTCTGCAAGAAAATGTAATTCCCCTCAAACTGTTTTTTTATCAATTAGGCCATCGAAAGAAATTATTCAAGAAGTTTGTTAAATGTCCAAGGACATTTTTCCAGCAAAAAATTTACAGAATAAATCATTCATCAATTGATCAAAATAGTGAGGAATCCATCAATAATAAGTGTAATTTGGATCATCCCTGTGCACCACAATTGACCCAATAGCGCTATTTTTTTTTGTGTCCCATTAAGGAAAAGGAATTCTGCCTTTCAGATTTGAACAAAGCCAGAGTCACCTGAAAGGTCGAGCCTTCCTCGCTTTCATGTACAGAATAACGCGCCGTGTGAAGAAGTACCATCACCAGCTGACAATGGCGGGCGCCTTTGCGGATACTGGACAAAGAGGAAGGAGGCACCCGTCCCAATGTCGTTCTTCATACTGCTCTACTGAGGCTGCAGATAAAAGCCCACACATTAAAGCCTGGTAATGACATGTACAGGGGTCTTAAAAGCTTCAAGAACAAGGTTTATTAAACAACTGATGTGTTAGTGTGATGTGTTTGCAGTCGAAGTTTGTTTTTTTTTCTACAAAAAAGGTACAAACAGGTAACATCACTTTGCAACCAGTACATTGAAATATTACATTCCTATTTCAACACCATGCACTTTAGGATAATGAAAAACAATAAATGTGTGTGCGTAATATGAAAGAGTTGATTGAATTTTAGTCTGAATGCCAAGCAGGATTCAGTATTCAAGCAGCATTGATAGTATTTCCCCCATAGTTGCTCCCTCATGTATGTCCGCCTGAGGTCCTTAAGGTGGTCAGAGAATTGGTTTTGTGGGGCCGCTGATGATTTCCAAAACACACCGCAATTTCAAAATCCAAGGTAAGCACTGGTTTTTATTACCACGACTCCAAATAAAACAATGCATTACCTCGTGATCTTTTTACCATTCAGGAGTGTTCAAGTTTTACAGCATCTTAGAAAAATAATTGGTTCTGTATGTACAACAACAACAACAACGATGGTGATAGAAACATGTTAACAGCATTATGTACAGTAACATTGGTTGCCTGATCAACGATGTAGTGACAAGTCACATTTGCATGTGTGATGGGTGAGTGTTGATATACTGACTTTACAGTAACTAAATGTTTGATCAAGCATTAATATGACATATTCATGAGATATGACAATTATTGAATATCAATATGCAGTTTTAGTTGTTTTTTTACGAAAAATGAAAAAAAAGATTTAACATTCTTCTTTTTCAACACCAAAATAAATCAAACATTTTCTAAAAACCAATGAACCAAATAACAAAAAACAACTTTCTAAAGGCACACGTAACTATTCTGTTCCAAGACATCATGATTTCTCAAGATATCGGGAGCAGGAATCAGATTATTTAATGATAACACAGTGCAGTATTTCAGAAAACAGTTGTTATCATTTCGGGGAAAACTCTTCATTCAAACATTAATTTTATCTACTCAAAGAAGAATCTTGATTACTTGCTACTTCCTTTCCTGCAGCCGCTTCTTTCCTTCCACAAAAAAAACCTGATCTTAAAAAACTTCCAAAGAGCTTTCTCAATGTTACATAGGCCTACTGTCATTCCTGTTTCTCTAATCTGGTTGGGTTTTATAGCTGCACTCATCTAATGTGTTATAGATGATGGCTTCAAATCTTCAGGTTAATATTTTTTTCCAAACATTTTAAGAAATCTACCGTAACAACTGGAGCCCGACCAATAAATCGTCCGATATTAGCTAATCACAGATGTCGTATTATCTGCCTATATGTAAGCTGCGGTACAGAAGCGCCAAAGATATGTTTGAGGTATTTTAGAAACTAGTGCAGTGGCTGTTTAGAGCAGGAGGATTGTTTGGCGATGCTTTTCAAGAACGCTCATTGCTCGTTGACTCCAGGGAAGTGAATACGATTTCAGTTCAGAGTAAATCCAGAATTCTGCAGCAAAAGTGAACTGCAGTCAATGAGATGCGGGCTGTAAACCACTTGTTTATTCAAAGCTTATTAATATTGAACTTGTCACGTTTCCAAATTGTACCAACTTCAACATTGCACGTCCTTGGGTCCAGCAATACACACGCCAAGTTTGAAGTAGACCGGATGGATGTTTCTCGAGATATGCAGCAGCGGACACACACACATAAGTAGATTCAGACAGAGATTCCTTACTTAGTAGTTAGATTGTATGTCATTTACATAGTTTGTCTCACAGAGTACTGCTAATTAAACCTTGTAACTGCTTTGTTTATGTTCTTTAATAACTGAATTTAAGGAATCCTTATAAGACATTTGTAATGTTATTTGTTTAGTTAAAAGTCAACCTGAAATAACAATTCACTGTTACATACATTATTTGTTTTCGTCTTGACTTCTGTACTTATTTGGTTTCTAAAAAACAAAAAAATGGGTCTTACGGGCGGCTTGAATCAGGTTGATAGTCAACATTATGTGAGAAAACGACTATGACTTTCCTCAGTAAGCAGCGCATCGCGGACATTGACAGCGCCTCACCGCCCCTAACATGTCAGTTGCCAGCTGCTGACACTCCCACCCAGAGGCTCCAAGCTTAGACACTGTTTCTACAAATATGTCTGCAAAGTGTTTAATCCTCTTTTTAAAAAATGGAAAAATATACAGAATGTCATGAAATATCCTAATAGTTCACATTTTCTTGCACCAAAATTGAGAGCATCAAATTCCAGTTTGACTTTAGAACCAAATATCAGAGCACACAGAGTATGGTTATCGGACATTTCTAACACTCAAATATCAACATCGGTATCCGCTTCACAAATCCAGTATTAGTCGGGCTCTATTAACAACATCACTTCCTGTTATGTGAAGGTAACTCAGACACTGATATGGAGAGAGGATGAGCTGTCTTGTTTTGAGATTGTACCTATAGCAGACACCAGTGCACTGCAGGTACGCAGCACGATGAAGGTCATTTACCGTCGCAGAGATGTGCCTGGCAATATTCTTGTTATAGATGCACTTCTGTTTTAATTGTTTGACAAGCAGCTAAGCGGCAGTCTGAGCAGCGCAGCGAATGCACGGCCAGCAGAGTGCTTTTGTGATTTCAACGTTCTCCATGCACGGACCTCACACATTGCTCTCCCTGCTCGGACACGACGAGGTCCCCAAAGCCCCGGGCTTGTCATGTCGCCTGAGGAGCAGGTGCAGCTTCTCTCAAGCCTGAGGCGAGCTGAAAAAGTAGTCGCCTACATAATGGAAGATAAGCCGCTGCTGCCCGGATCTTTGTATTCACTGGCCAGGCTGTTACAGGAAGAGGTGTGCTGTGGGAAGAGCCACCTGGCGAGGGTGTGGAGAGCCAGGGCCGATTAGGAATGAGGACAGAGCGGTGGGGGAGAGCGGTGAGGCCAGGGATCAGACGCTCAGGGTCATGTTACGGAGCAGCCACTGCTGAGCGCGGCTGTCGTTGCAGTCTCTCAGGGTGGGGACCATCTTGTCCTCCTCGGACGGCATGTCCAAACACTGGTTGCTGTTCACATGCAGCAGGGTGAGCCGCTGGAGAGGGAAGGACGAAGACGCAGGCGATTAGATGTAAACACGGCACATACTGACGTACAAACATACACAAATGCTTTCAATGTATTGTCTGTTTTGAGACTGACGCTTTTCAGCTATAATTTCCCTCTACCTGCCTCTTTGACTGGACTTCTGGAGAAAACTGAATCCACCTGGGTGACGGAGATGAACCTTAACAGACGCACTTCCAAATATTGATCTCCCACATTTCACAAAAATACCTTTTCGACCCAAGTAAATGGCCAGAGCTTGTTGCACTCAGTAACTGGAGCTTGAGCAAGAAAAAACAATAAGCACATCAATGGAGCAGGATGTTCAAGTCGAGAAAAAGCGAGAGTCGTGCCCTTTATAGCACACAATGTGCACCGAGGTTGCTCGGAAAATTGAGGCTATTGTTGGCGGGGAGACTGTTGTCATGGCCACTTTACAGGTTTTCTCTGTGAAAACGATTGCTGAGCATCAAAAGCATCAAAATGTTTTTAAAATAAGACTGGCTGCACTAAGCAATATTTTGGTTCGAGAACATTGGACACGGAGGTGCAGTCAGGTGGTGGGACAGTAGGAGGAGGCCAAATGTCCAAACAGCTTAGAAAGTGAACCACCTCTTGAAAAGCCTGAGCAGAGATATCAGACTAAGATGCTAATATATGTAATTATTAGCAAAACAGAAATTATGGGAAGTCACTGCTTCTCGCATTGTTAATAATGTTCACTTCACTGAAACAAAAGGTTAAAGAAATATAACAATCAGGCATACACGCTCACTGTAACATGTACCGTGTCTTACTGGGACAGTTTAATAGAACACAGCCATTATTTACAACCTTCAGCTGATTGTCACACCAATTCATCAATATAATTGATAGTTAATAAATAAGGGCATAACTGTCTCAGATAATGGGAGGTGGATTGAGATTTGAATGCTTCTGACCTCAAACAGTCCCGTTATTTTTTTAGAGTTTACTCTGAACCAGAAATGTCAGAAGACAGAGCTTTTTTAAAATGCCCAGACTGGAAAAAAACTCACCTGTTGTGATGAGCTGAACTCAAGCACCACATGAGCAAGTACCACAGAAATCTATGGCTATCTGCCACAACGGCTCCAGAGATAGCACTCCCTACTAACAACTGGAAGAGAGCTCTCAATGGCCTTGATTAACCATTTGTGTTCATTGCCTCAGAAGTAACACGCATCCGCAATTTTGCTGCTCACTCGAGTTGCTTTTCTCGTCCTAATGATCCGATCCAGAGGAGTAGAGGAGAAGTGGAGAAGCTGAAGTTAGTTTTTAAGGAGAAGCAGAAACACTGCTAAAAAAACAATGGCAAGAGATAAACTGGGAAAATTATGTTAAAAATAAAATTGTAGATGCTACTAAGACTATGACTGTATAATTTTTTTAACATTCAAAGCTTCTATTGAGGGTTTTAAATGAAACTTTGAATGTCTGTCATATTCTGTGACATCACTCTAAACAAATCAATGATCTTTGATCAAAATCCTCAATTCGAATAAAGCACTTAATCAGTTTTAAATAAGTCGTCAGTGCGTTCCTCTCTTTGTGTGAGACAAGCGGGAGAGCAAACAGTTTTAGACAGCAGTGAAAATATTTTTTTAGGTAAAAACGTGAATTTTTGGAAATAATAACATCTACCTGTTTTTTAAAAATAAATGTGGCTATTGGACTTTACAGCGCTCTGGAGGAAATGTTTGGATCACACGAGTCGGAAACAATCCCATACAGCCACCACTGGAATCTAATTCTACAAACAGCATAATAATAATAATATTAATGTAGCCTGATCTTTCTCTGTAATTGTTTAAACAGAATGAAGATACATGCAACAACAAAAAATGTAACTGCGTAACTAGAATTTGGATTTTAACGTTATGAATGAAGCTTTGAAATATTCAGTACAGCCCTAACCAAGACACCTTAATGCATTGCAATGTTTGTAAGCGGAGGGATTTAAAAGTAAACTTGCAACATAACGTATCACAAAAGAAGAGATAACCTTAGTTTCACCTGTCTGCACCGTGTCATTTTCAAACTAAACAGCGGTGCACATATAAAAGAACATCTATAAACACGGTATGCATGCATCATTAAAACATGAGCAGTATTTATCTTGCGGTTGAGGAATATTTCTTCATTAAAACAAGATTGTGCTTTGACTCTTGACAGAGGATATTCAGACTAATGAGCACACAGAAACGCTCAGGCCATGTTTGATCTTAAGCTATAAAACACAAGGGCCTGACATTCTCTGCCTGGATACAAAGAAGTGTGTGCACACACCCAAACAGACACACACACACACACACACACATCTTTCCTGAAGTACACTTTGCGGACCGCCCTACAGGGCACATATGTTCAAACAGAACAAGAACAAAGAGAGCATGTGACGTTCGACCTTACACACCTGCCAAAAAACTAAAGAAAAAAACAAAGAGCTAGCTCAAGACCACAGAGATAAACAAACATTTTTATTTTTAACAGCAGCTTGTTAGGTAAAGAATCCGATATTTGTTTACGGAATTGGCAAATGAGAAGCAGTATAATCAGCAAGTACTTCTTTTTAAAGGCGTATTCGCACATGGAGCCTCTCCGAACTGGAGGTAGATCTAATCTGTCAATCATTAGAACCTGGCTTCGGCAATAATGAGAATAGTATTTTACCATTTCATTTAATTCAAAGATCCAAACCTACTCTAGCTGCAGAGATGACAGAAGAGGAGTATGACGGTGGAAGGTGGAAAAACCATTCCACATTTAATAAAAAAATACTGGAAATGGTGAGGTCTTGTCCTTTGCTCGTAATTATTTCATGCCTCCTGTGGGGCAGAGAAAACTCCAATCTCAGCCTCCGAGCAAACCAACTAGCGTCTCCGGAGCAAGTCGCTGAGTGTGTGCACAGCTGAGACCGGCTAATTAAATGAGGACGGTTTCTAACCGCAAGTCCCGGTTGAGGAACATTATCCTTTTGTCACCAAGAAGCGCAGTGAACTTGCTGAAAGGCACGAGAGTTCCTGTTTGGCGTGATCTTGTGCTGACTCTGGTGATCTAGAGGGCAAATACAAATACAAATACAAAAGCAGCAGATTCCTTTCTTTCTCAAGGCGGAGTCAGGCAACAGCCTCATTTGCTCTAATGGTGCTCTGCTCTTGTGTACTTGCTCTCCTCTGGTGCTGGCTATACCACGAGGACCTCTGAGTGTGAACAGCAAATCAGGCCATCTAACAGCAGGTCACTCTACTGCCGCAACACTGACACACACCAGCAGCCGTGGGAGCTCCTTACCCAATTTACCCTGCTTGCACACAAAAACTGTGGCATGCTACAGTGAAATTGCTCTTTAGTTTTTTGGGAGACACGACGGTACAGGACTCTGAGGTGCAAACAGCATATAACTCAGCAGAAAGGAATGGGCTATGGAGAAATTGATAGACTGGAAAAAGCAGAAAAGCAACAACACTGAAATGGACAGAAATGCTGAGCCAAAACCAAAAAACGTTCCTTACAAAAGTATGTAAATAAGCTGCAGGCCGAGTGGTGAAAAGCACTGATAATTGGGATTCATTGGGTTTACAATATGTGCATGGCACACAGTGCACACAGCTGCTTCGGGCCAATAGGAGAGTGGCCTGAGAGGCCAGGGCCATGAAAGGCAGGTTCACAATGAAGGATCACTTCAAAAGAACTTGCAAACAATGGTAAGCCCATTTCAATTAGTCCTGTACGTAGATAATCAGATACAAATAACACGTCCTCCTGCATCTCGGGCATCATTCACCAGACGCAGCCGGTCCAGCGGACAGCCGGTGGATTTTCACATCAAAATAAAATATTTATGCTGGAAAATAAATGTCAAATGAGATCTAATTTAGCATGAAGACTGGCTAAAGGTCTTGCAGATAGCATATTATACACAGAACCATCTTGATGGGACATTTGTCATTGCTCCATGTGCCTCTGCCCCTGTCGTTTCCCCTGAAAGGTCAGCGGTAAAAGCTACTTAGTGCTTCCTAAAACAATTTGCATGCACATTCTGACTGATACCTGAAAGATCAACATCATAACAACAAGCTCTGCATTCATCAGCCCTCACTGACAAAAACAAGAAAATACAAAAATAAAAACAAGAGCTAAAAACAGCTACGAAGGTGCCTACTGAAGGCCGAAGAGGTCAAACTAATCTACTTCTAACAATGCTCATGACAAACTACACGACTACTGAGCAGCTAACATGACCACCACCTTCTGCTCTCAGCCTAGTTTGTGCTAACCTGCTCACCTCGGGCCCCACAGCTCAGAGAAAATAATCAGTGGGGCTGAAGTAAAGGCGTCTAGCCACTTCCAGACGCGTGTAGTTGTGGAGGAGCCAGGCCTGCATGGGACTTTTGTTACAGGGCTCCACTGTGGGGCCGTAGGTGCCGTCCTCCAGACGGCTGATGGTCAGACATGATTGGGTGATGAGGTGGAGGAAGGTGTGCTTCTGCGGCGGGCCGGGATTGAAAAGGGACAGATGGTAGTGAAGGTTAAGTCCAAGAGTCATTAGTTATTGTTAAATGAATCTGTTTCTTCACCGCCAGGTTTTTACAGATTGTTTTACGGTGATTTATTTTTTTCAATGACAGTTGGACCTAATTCTTGCACACAGTCAGCGTTTATGAAGTCTTTAGTTCGGCTTTAAGTTCACAGTATGAAACCACATATCTTAACACTGAGCCAAATTTCACCAGGGACAACTACCACATCAATAATTATGAAAAACACATTTAAAATACAACAATGTATTTATATATCTGTACAATACAGATAATAATATACTACAAATGATTAGATTGGCAATGCACAGCATATTTTTTAGTATTGGTTAGTGGTTTTGGTTTTACACCCTTTTTGAACTTTTTTTTTGAAGATATCACCTATTTTTGTAGAATTAAAATTACATTCATTTTTGTACTGTACAGATTTTGACATAATTTTTTTGTCTTTCAGATGTTTTTATCAATTTATCAAAATAATCAACAAGCAAATGTTTTGATTTGACTAGATTGGAATTGCTTCCTCTTTTGATTGGTTGATATCACATCAGAGCGATTGCAATAACGACTTTCCGATTTATAAATAGCATAAAGACAACCCAAATGTAACGAAAATGGCGTTATATCATCAATGCACAGCATGCTTGCAGGGTGTTACCGTGGGAATCTTACCAATCTCCACGTGAAGCCGATATTAGTATAGAGGTGTTGTTGTTGTTTCATATTATGTCTCTAATAAACTCAGTGCTGCTGAGTGCTGGCATTCAAAGTCTTACATTTTGACAGCTGACCTATTTTGTGGCTGACACAACCTGACAGCTCTCATTTGGTTAAAAAATACAGTAATGAAACTGTTAGTCTACACTAACGCAAAACTTCACAAAAAGTAGAGCTGGATAAAATCGGCAGATTTTCCCATTTGAACTTAAACTCTCTGAGTGAGTAAGAATAGCGGAATCCTTTTCACTGCCTCTAACTGGTATATTCACCTGTGATTGTTGGACAAAGCAGAGTGAACACATAATTATTTTTGAACAGCTGAAGAAGAGGTAAAGGCTGTCTGTCACGGTTGTGAATGACTACATCGGGAATATGGAGAAGTCAAGTATTCCTGTGAAAGTGAAACCGATGAGCAGATGAAATGTTAATGGTACTGTAGTCACCCAGGATTCGGTCCCTGTCCATCACACTTGGGCTTAAAATAAATTTGGCCACTGTCAGCTGTAAAAGCCCGAATGTTGCTTACAACAGAGACCAGTCCTCTTAGTTTATGAATTATTCAGGTTTTTTTCCATATTAAGAATGCACCCAGAGAACAAAGTGTAATGAAAGGATTTCTCCTAGGGTTTGTTCGCTGCTTGATGGAAAGGCCTCCGGCTTCCTCTCCTTGACACATCTACATGTCAGCGATAGGACATCTCAATCACTGAGAGATAACACTGTATTCAGAGTAGTCTTTTCTAACCGTCTCCCAGCGGTTTAAAAGAAAACACATAAATTGTTAATATAAAAGATCCTTTTTTGTGTTGTATAATCCATAATGTGCTTTGAGTTCTGAGTCAGCAGGGCTTGAGGAGAATATTTGTTGTTGTCGTAGGGGATTCAAAGTGTCTCTATGCGACACCTGTTTCTGTGTTTCAATGAATAATGTCATTGTAAGAATATTACAGCTTTCATAACCAGGAATATTAAGTAAAATGAACCTATGCAGTTTTTTTGGCCTTGTCGGTCATCTAATCTTTGTTTTCATTTTGGTGCTACTATAAATAAACAATGAGTCACTCACACATTTATATGTTGTGTAAATCCAGTCGTGTCTTGCCAGAGTGCATCTTACAGGCCATAAGGTCTGTAATGTGCCACACGACATTGCAGAATGCATTGGGACTAGGTTTGTTTTTCAAACTGGCAGGTGTTTCAAAAATGTTGTACACCCAAGTTATTTCAATGATATGGTAGATTAAATAGCAGAAACAGCACCACAAAAAACACCCTCCAGACTGACCATACAGTTGAATCAACACGTCTCTAAAAAAGAGGTGTTGATTCAAAAATAATTATACATAAATATATATATATATATTATTTTAGCAGAAATGTTGCGTTAGACTGCATTTGTTTTAGATACATGTACTCTAGCGCATTTTCTTTGCTGACCTTTTCGGTAATGAATAAATAAATAGAATTCATTGTAAATAAAACATCCGGCTCAAAATCCATTTTAAAGATTCAACTTCAATCCTCTGCCAAAAATGTATAAACCATAAATCATCTACTCTACTGACACTTACACAGAGATCTGGGGTAAATCACCACACTCGAATCACAGGACTCAAACTATGGAGCAGTATTCAGGGGCAATGACTTGAACAGCTTACCTCAAAATCATATTCCCACTTGCCAACATACTAAGTGAAAGGAGAGAACATTAGAGGAGAGACACAGATGCTGGGGTGGAGAAAGCAACTTCTGTGCAGCTAAAACAAAACTGGCACACAGCACCATCTGGTGGCAGCAAACCGATACTACCCAAATCCTCCCCAATGGCAATAACAAACAACAAACTAATCAATCAGAATTTCATCAAAGTCATTTTTCAAAACATCAGGCATCAGGAAGCAGAGAGTGTCCGTCTGCAATAGCAGCCTGGTTATGGATTATTTGGCTGCTACGGGGAATATGAATCCTACCTCGGTGTCGTACTCGAACATCTGATTGCCCTTCATGTGGTGACACTTGAGCATGACGACGGGTCCGTTGAGGCGGGAGACGTCCAGACAGAGGTCGTCTGTCCTAATTTCTTTATCCGCCGTGTAAGAGAACACCTGGAAAACCAGATGTCTCTCTCAGAAGATGGAACATCAACATCACCGCTCGAAGTGTGTATAATCAATGTGCTGCAAAGTGTCTTTGATGAGAGGTTGTGGGAATGAGTTGCACATACTTATTTGTGATTATATTTTGGTTTACAGCCCTCGTGGTTTTTGTGGTGCCAAGCCCAATTTAGTTGTTATGGACTGTCTAAAATGAGTAGAGTTGTAGTGCTATCTACCCCCTTAACCATGTTTTTCTGTTATCTCAGGGTTACATTGAGATAGTGTCTCGTGTAGTGCAGCTACACACAATGTCCCATAACGAGGGGAACAATCATTAGACCGAAGAAGAGACGACAAAGAAAAACTTGGCAAAAACCCCAACTTGAATTTAAATTGAAAATCGGTGGATTGACTAAAAAACTTGGCAATTCACACACACTTTGCATCCAACCTGATTGAGCGCAAGCTTTCGAGCGAAGACAAAATGCTAAAGACCATGTATCCAGGATAAAGAAGCATCAAAGGCTCGGCTTGTTTAATGTTAACCTAAAAGAGATTTATTCTACATTCCACTGACAAAAAAATGCTTCTAAAAGCATGTGTTTGGAGCACATTGTGTGCACATAGTTTAAAAGCAGAATCCAGACTACAAACAATACATATTCATCACCTGGTTTCCACCCATGCCGTGACAGTTGAAAAAGCCAACTTTCTCGTTCTCCTTTCTTCCCATGTTGTCCACGCACTGGTTGGTCTCAACATTTCTGATCTACAGGCAGAAAATTAGAAGGAAAAGAAATGATTCTAAGTTACTTTAACTCTAATTTGAAATTAGAAGTCTCTAGATGGGCTAATTTCAAACTCATTAGCAACTGTAACCAAACAGAAGCCAGTCAGATCCTGCTCTATCCTTCTCATTAAAAGTTAATCATCTCTTTTACAACCCTCTTTCTCTGTTGGTTTTCATGAACGTCCTCTTTTTTTATTGCTACTATTTCCGTTTTGGTATAATGTGATCTTTTGATGATAGACTCAGATTTTAAAGCAAGGTGGAAAGTGTTCTACGGAAAGTGGAAACTTACTTTACACACATTTGAAGCGGTCGAAAAAACCCTGACATTTACAGCGGCCACCACAGCCAATGTAATCCCAAAATAATCAAACTAGGGATTTATTTTAAAACTGCAATCATGAAAAACGCATGTTTGTCACCATGTTTTTCTGCCAGGGTCCACTATTTGATTCCATAAGAATTTACCCATATTTGATCAAATCTTTAAAGCTACAGCAATTGGTCAAATAAAAAAATAGTCGTTCGACCGAATATTAATCTGTAACTATTTTGATGATCGTATTGGTCATTTTAGAAGCAGAATGCCAAACATTTGCTGGTTCCAGTTTCTTAAATGTGAGGAATTGAGGCTTTACGTTCTCATATATCATTGTAACCTGATTATATGATGATGCCTCCTTGGCCTCTTGGAAATTGCAGGCATTTCTTTACTATTTCAGAGACGCAATTATTAATCAACAAAATAATTGACTGATTAATAATTATGATTATAATCGTTATTTAATCCTCTATATAACATTCATTGTGCCACCAAATGATGTTAATTGTAATTCTGCCCATTATCTTCGCTTTTAAAGATGAATGGATGAAAAGGGACCGGACTGCTCAGCCTGAGTAACCCCTATCGCTGACTTCACAGTCAACTCAGCTTTCTAAATGAACTTATACATTCACAGAGCTAAAACTGAGCTTGCTCTATACGTCGCCTGAGCAACTTATTATGCCGAACACGCAGCAACAGAACGGCGTTCATAATTAAGTGATATAAAACCTAATGGTTTCAGCTGTTTAAGAAATGCTGACTGTGTGTTATGGAGGAGGATAATCAGTCGGGAGAGGTCTGCTTTAGGGGAAGATGGGAGTTGAAGTGCTGCAGTGGCTACAGAAAGAGAGAGAGAGAGAGAGAATCAGCTTGTACTGCAGTACAGCAGAGCAGCGCAGATTAAAATCCTCTCATCCTCAGCTGCATGAATGTTGGAGGATTACAGGCTCATTTCACCATGAGTTCTTCAGCTGACATTATGGCTATCGTACAGACAGCACACTGCATGTCAGTGCTGACTTTACGCTGTCGACGCGGTGCCATGGGCATCAGGAGGCAAATTCAGGTCACTCAAAAAACTTTTCTGGGTGAAGGGAAACTAACAAATAAAAGGAACTGAAACTTATATTATCTTGAAAACAATTAGCCGTGAGTTCCCACGGTTTAGCTGCAAATTATCGCGCAATTCCCACAATCCCCTTTCTAATTTCGAAAGAAACTACTGTGTATGTTCCATCTCTGCTTATTAAAGCGATTATCTGATGGAAAATGACCTCTGTTTTATACATATTTTCAGAACAAACTTGCTGGGTAACAATTTACAACCCTGTTTGAGTGAGACTCTGACTTATATTTGCACTTTCTTGTCTTTAATAATTCATTTTTGAACAACACAAATCTTTGCCATGAGACTGTGTAGAATGTATACATGAGCCTTATCTCAGCTACCCAGCATTCATAGCAGAACTGTGTAAACATCAATACTGACATCCCCTTGTTTGTTTATTCTACGCGTTCAATACGAACAGATGGGAATGTTTGTTTTTATCTCGTTTCGCCCAGCTTTTGCTAGATTCTGAGATTTCTCTCGCAGCGATATTATCTTTCTGAAAACACGGCCCAGAAGCTACAAGGACATATCTGACTGAATGCAGAGGAAGGCAGCCTGCATCTATCATTTAGCTGCATTATGGGAGATCAGAGTATACGAGAAAGCTCATACTTCACCAAGTGAGTAGTATCTTCTTGGAATCTGGGAGTCTGGGTAGATGTTCTCTAGATACCAGGAAAACGGTTTGCACTTCAAGGCCTCACGGAGGTCTTTACGGGAAGAAACGTCTCCGTAGTCCACCCGCATCACGCCTACAGATGAAATGTCAAGACAAGGATTCAGATATATAACCATCAGTGAATAGCATCAGTCAGTGTTTATCTTATTATTTACATCTTTTAATTCAGAAAATAGAAGAACAGGCGCGATGTCCTGCACCACCAAGACTAAACACCAGAGGGACTCTTCATAAAAAAACAACACTTTGCCACCTTACCTGAAAATATAGCCTGTGTGGGTGGTCAGAGAAGGATCTTCTATACATAAACACACCGAAATCACCTAATTTCTGCAAACGAGGGCGTGCGAGGAAACTAAGTTGAATCCAATTGAAATAAGACAGCTCCTTCAGAAATGCACAAGTTGAAACAATTGTGGCAAACTGTGTGTCATGATGCATGTTATTTTAGCCAACATGGAGACTGCATAATGTATCAGCCTGGATGCAACTGAAGACTGAGGAAGGATTAGACAGCGACCGGGCACAGACACTTACAAACACATTAGGCAGATGGTTTCTCCCCAGAATGCTTAAGGACTCATAGCTTGCATGTAGATAGATCCAGGGTGGTAATTTATCATGAAAGAGTGTGATTGCAATAAGGGAAAATACATTACAAACGGTGTATTCATCCATCAAACAGGAGCCCGACAGCGCAAACAGCACCTTCTGTAACACCTACGTGGTTCTACACTTTAAACTTGGAAATAGAAATTTTAAGTTGGCAAATAAAAGCTAAGTGCTGAAGAACACTCTTCCTCCGCTGGTCCTCCATTTCCCCTTCTATCTCTCCCTCTCTCTGTTGATTCTGAGCATCCTATGTAGCAAATGATGAATAACCTCTTTGATCTTCAAATCACCAGTGCACATGAGGGACGAGGAGGGAGATGCACTTTTAATAGGATCACTAGATGCCACTCCCAAACTCAGCCTGAGCAACACACTGTGTTCCTTTGTGCCAATAAGTGAGGTCTGGCAGCAGCGTGGCCCAGATCATTCTCCCTAATGTCCTGGAGGAACAGGCGGTCATTGCGGGGCCACAACACGCAGAAAGACTCATCCATCACGACCGCGGCTCCGTCTGCACACCTCCCTGTGGGAGAATCCTGCACAACTGTGTGGAGGAGAAGGTCTCAATTTTAGCCATGAGATCGGCAGATTACAGGTGATCCCTCATAGGTTAGCTGGCATCTAAAACACTTAACCAGAGATTTCCGGGACGCTGCTGTCTGCTAAAGGGTAATCACAATTCTAAGTCGACAGATGGAGAGGTACTCATCTCTCAATCTGCACTGTCCTATTGTTCTAGTCTGTCCGTGTCTGTGTGTTTGAGCTTTGTCTAAGAGAAGTCCGTGATAGAGAGGAAACCATCTTTGACAATTTTCTTTAACTCAGATGTTCAGAGGAGCAGTTAAAAATGTGTCTGAAAGAAGAAATTAATTAATCCGTTTGGAAATGACAAATGCAGCATATAACTCCAATGTGAGGCGGAGTAAAAGGAGAAATATAAATTCTTAAATGAGCAAGATAAAAGTCCCATGTCAGACAATGAAAGAATCAAAGAGAGCAGACAAGTCTTTCCTTTTCACACCAATTTGCTAAATCCGCGAGCACATGAGTAGCAAAGAGGGGCAAACGTCTATTAAATCCCTCACTGAACTATACATTCCCTGCAACGTTAAAAAACATGCAGAATTCATGTTAGAACTGTCATCCATGTGTGACACTACTATTCCAGAGGCAGAAAGATGCGGCCAGACAGTGGCTCCACAGCTGTGTACCTGGTGATATGATATAGAAGAAATCTTTGAAATCGTCCATCCAGACTTCGGCCAGGCGCCTGTTGTTTTTGTTGATGACTTGGCCCGTTCCTCCGGGGAAACTGTACGGGGTGGCCTTCCGGAAAACATGGCCCACGTGTGAACATGTTACTATTTCCAACGAGCCACCGCACTGCCAGATCTGCAGACACATATAACACAATGGAGCTTTATATAGCGTGAGGCACGGAAGCAGACAGACACATTACGATGCTCCTAATCTGCAAGCAAAGAGGCTTAAGCAAAGAAACAAGAAACCATATTCTTCCCAAATACCTATATTTCATGTGTTGTCTTATTCAAAATCTCGTCATGATAAGAGTGGATGTGTATCAACTGTAGACCTGATTAAGAAAGAAAGCAATAAACATGGTTTATTGTCTATTGTGTCATTTCTATTCAGTCACGTGAAGCTGCAAATCAATCACTGTGCAATTAGATGTGAGCTAATAATAACATACTGACATGGGACAATAATACATTTTCAAGTCACAATTATTCCGGGGAAAATAATTGTGATTCATGATATTATCCAGATAATCATCGAACTATGCTTAAAACTCTTAAAATGGCACTAAAACATACTGAAATTGCATTTAGTTAAGAAACAAAAACATGTATTACAGATATGTAGGACACACTGTGAAACACAAGCCTCCTGCATAAATAAAGGATAGATGCATTTTAAAATAGCAACATTGTGTGAGTCTGTTCTTTCTTACATGATAACTCCTGATTTTCTTCTTTTTTTTAAATCAGGCTCTATTCTACACTTCCCTGTCATAATAGTGAACACTTTTTTAAGTCACTCCTGTGACGATAATGTGAGTGTTTTTATCGCAATCAGCAATAAAATCCCATCTTGTCCCATAACATTTCTTCCTTTTCCCCCTCAAAACATGAAAGGACATTCTAAGCAGAACTAAATAATGATGTATTTTTTTCTTTTGAGAGGGAAGGACAACTCATTTCACTAAACATGTACTTCTATGATTCCTCTTTTACTTGCATCTTTCCCTCGAATCCCTCACTTGAATCTTAAGTGGAAGTGACTATGATTCAAGCAAAAGATGCAAGTGAGGTAAACATGGATGCAATAAAGGGAGATGGACCCGTTGACATCAACCAACTCTGGGGACATGATAACATCAAGATACTGTAGCATCCCCCCCCCCCGGTCTGTCACTCACTCGAAAAGACATTTCCAGGTTTTCTCCGCCCCAAATATCCATCCCTGGATCGTAGCTTCCTATTTCTTCAAAGTATGATTTGTGTATAGAGAATAATCCTCCTGCCATTGTGGGAGTCCTGCAAGAAAAGCAAAACAATCCTTTTGTAATATTACTTCTCTTTTTGCTCTATATATTAGTACCTTAGTGTAACACTAAGGAACATTCAGAACATAATAAAAGACCAATTTGTTTGACAATTTGAAACAAAGCCTCAGAGGGGCGATTACTTTCATCTTTTAATTCATTCTATGTTAAAGTCGGCCCTTAATTAAGAATGCTGTTTGTTGCTGGGAGAGATTTGCATACAGATGACAAAGTGTCCTTGGCTTTGTGTAGCCCCCCCAAAAAAGGCAACTGTCAGTAGAGTTTCTGCTTTTCTATTTTTGAAATAAATGAGCTCATATACACTTGGGCTTCAACAGAGCACGATCACAACTATCAGGACGCTATTTAGGCAGTTGTTTTTCATCAGTGGGATACACAGAGGAAAAACGATCTATTTATATCAGCAAGATAAAAACGGCACTTTTCATGAGAGGAGTTTGGGAGGAGAAATCTAACTATCCACGTCCCCACTGTAGCCGGCTGCCATCACAGATAAACTCACTCTTAGTTTAGATGAGAAACTGAGAACTAACATCAGTTTGAACTTACAAATATGTCTCTTCAACTCTTTTTTTTGTATTTGACCTCCTCTTTCTTAATTCTTAATAAAAGACATTACACAAGTGGACAGTTAGTCACGCATTCCTCTGAAAAATGATCTAGATTTAGCTCTAAAAGAAAACATTGTATTTGTGTACTTGACAGGCAGAGTTCTGTCCCCCTTGCGTCGATCCATCTCCCGCTGGGGAACTGGGTACCAGCGGAAATTCAGCTTCCAGTTGAATCCACCATAGGTCATGTCTGAGCCTGCCATGTATTCAAACGTCTCGTCGCTGATGACATCGATGATCGGGCACGCCACTGCTGACCTGAAAGACACAATACAAGAAGACACAAGAAAAATACAGTGTAAGATTCAATGCTTATTTATAAAAATACAATACATATAAGAAAGGGAAATCCAATCAGGTAGTGGTTTGTATTTTAAAGGTAATGGAAGCCAAGTGTTGATCTCAACAGGGCTGCAACAAATTACTATTTCTATTATGGATTATTCTGTAGATTTTTCATTTATCATAATGGACAGAAAAGCTGGGTGTTTACTTCAATCACTTGTCGATTAATCGCTGAAATAAGACAATGACCATGAAAAGGCATAGTGGAGCAGAGAATAAATGGTAAATAAACTAGCATTCATACAGCACCTATCTAGTCTTCTGACCCCTCAAAGCGCTGTACATGTCAACATTCACACATCTTCTGTTTGACTAATTACTTAATGTAGTTGAGATGCTATAGCATCAATATAAAAATCTGCATATGGGAGAATCCCCCAAAAATATCTGTTGCATTATTAAAATAGCTTTCAAGCAGACAAAGGTAGAGTACTATTACTAGTATAGGAGTAACAATACTGCTAGTTTAGTCTGTAAGCAATATTTTAGCTATAGGTTGGCTACTGTCAGAAGAGTATCTTAACCAAAAAGGTATATAAAAGTAAATAGCAAAGTCAGTTCTTCAAAAAAGGTCTAATGAGCACTTTTACTCACCTTTGCATTCGGGACATTTTTCAATATTATTGTAAATTTCAAGTGTAATTGTATCATGATAATATAATAATATTTTGCACATTGTATTTACAACTGAGCAAAATTTGCTACTTTTTTTTAAACATAATCAATTGCATTTTGATGAAGAGGGAGCTTCGCCTTCCGGCTCAGCTCTCAATTTACTGGTCGGTCTACATTCCGACCCTCACCTATGGTCACAAACTGTGGGTCGTGACAGAAAGGACAAGGCTACAAGCGGCCGAAATGAGTTTCCTCCGTAGGGTGGCCGGGCTCAGCCTTAGAGATAGGGTAAGGAGCTCGGACATCAGGAGGGAGCTTGGAATCGAGCCTCTACTCCTTCGCGTCGAAAGGAGTCAGCTGAGCTAGTTCGGGCATCTAATTAGGATGCCTCCTGGACGCCTCCCACAGGAGGTTTTCCAGGCACGTCCAACTGGGAGGAGACCCCAGGATTATATCTCCCAGCTGGCCTCGGTATCCCCCAGTATGAGCTGGAAAATGTTGCGGGGGAGAGGAAAGTCTGGGTCAGCCTGCTTGGCCTGCTGCCACCGCGACCCGACCCCGGATAAGCGGAGGAAAATGGATGGATGGATGGAATTGAATTTTGAATACATTTGCCATGAGGTCATAGTGTTATCTCAAAATTGGAAAAAAATGTACAAAACCGATGTCAACCAGCCCTTTCAGCCTTTCTTTAGGTCTACCAAAACAACCTGTATCATCAATCATGAGAACTTGCAGTCAACACACTGTGTACTTTCTTTCTGCGCTCTTTCATCAGTCTGCACCCATACTTATAGACATCAATACATCTGTAGCAGCATTCAGTAAAAGTGTAATGGCTCCATGATATAATAGTCTCAGTCATATGATACTGATTTCTTCCTGAGGGACAATTAATGTGTCTGACCTCAGATATGAGATAGATCGTTATCCATCCATGTCACTCTCACAAATACACACCGCAGATACACCTTGTGTTTTCTTTAAAAGGGAAGTAAAAGAAAATCCTGAAATAATAGCTCAATGCTCTGATGAATAACACCTTCTCACTTTAAAAGAAAATAAATCCCATTTGTCTCTAACAATGTCCTTTTCCACTTTCATCTTGACTTAACCAGCGTCTAGGTTTTAGCACAAAAGTGAAGCTAGAGTAATTGGAGCTTTTCCTCTGAGGCAGCAGCAGAAGCAGACGATGCAGAATGATTATCGTCTCCTATCAGCAGCGTCAGGCTCCAACAGTGTATTCATAACTGATAGTTTGCTGTCCCATCAATATTCAGACAGAGCTTTGGCTCAAGCACTCGATGATGCAACTTAAGTGAAATGTGATAATGCCAGTGTTATTAAAGCATGTTTCATGACTGAACAGGCAAAAGATTAAAGCGATTGAAAATGAGAAGATCATAAGCGCCCAAAGAGTAGAATCCAGTCCTTGTTTCGGTAACAGTTCTGAAATGTCATCATTCAATTTGAAACATTCAGTGTGGTCTACTTTGTCTCCTACCTGTCCTCTCTGATGCGCGCCAGCAGGGGCTCCAGCCAGCCGACAGTACACTCGCAGTGAGCGTCCAGGAAGGTGATGACCTGCCCTTTGGTGGCGGCAGCCCCCCTCAACCTGGCTCTGATTAGACCCGAACGCTGCTCCATCCTCAGGATCCTCACTGGCACCTCCAGAGTCCGCACATAGTTCTCCAGCTTCTTCTTCAGGAAGTCTGAAACAAAACAACAGACATTTCAGCAAAGGTGCACTTGGAGAGCAATGAAATTCAACAGAGCTGAAATAATTCGTCAATTGATTGAAACACGACTTAAATGATTAATTTTTGAGAATTGTTGTGATTTATTTGTCAAAATTTTAAATCTTTGGGTTTAAACTGTTGTTCGGGCAAAACAAGAAATCTAAATATGTCAACTTGGGCTCTGTGAAAGTATTATTACCATCACTACTATCACTATTTGCTGGTATATGTAAACCAAATGATTAATGTATTAATCGAGAATATAATCAAGCTATATTCCAAGCTCAGACTTTGTCTCCCATATCGTTCACATTGATCATCAGCCTATTCTAGCTCAAAATGTACGTTAAACCTGTGAGTGTAGACTTTCTAACCTCGCTCGCTGGCATCGTCGACCAGCACAATCTCCACTAGCAAATGTCTGGGAGAGCGGTTGATGACACTGTGAACTGTCCGCAGCAAGGTGCTCCACGCCTCGTTGTGAAACACGATGACAATGCTGGTGTTTGGCAGCTCATCCGGATACAGCTTGGTCTTACAGCTGATGGAGCAACAGTAAAAACAGGATGAAATCAGTAAAGTAGAACAAAGCAAAGTCAAACCACGCGTATTGCTGAGCTACAGGTATAAGGAAAGTTCATATAAAGCCCCGTCTATTTATCACTTCTTGTGAAAAATCGAATATCTATTGTTTAAGTTTTGAGTCGATGAGCAATTCAACTTGCATTTGAACAGTTTCTAGATAAAAAATAACATTGTGAAGCAAAAGTTTTTTTTTAAACAGTTACTCATCTGTAGTCATCTAACCAGCCCTTACATTCTTGTCAGGTCCTCTTGTGGGGGTCCCAACCCTCAGGTTTGGAACCACTGTTTTAGAGTACTAACTAACAGATTGTTATAATTATAATGACCTATAACTATAACTCCATTTCATCTTGAGATGTTGTTAAGTAAAAGAAACTAATAAAATGTAACATTCTTGGTCACATATTATCCTTTAATCACGTAGAATCCCACACATTTGCTGCTTGTAGCTTCTTTGAATATGAATGTTTTGAATTTACATTTTATACACTATATAATTCATTCACCCTACTAAATAAGAAATCATTTGTAGCAGCTAAACTAAACTAAACCATGACTAATGTAATACCTGAACATAATCATTTGTATCCTTAGACCTTAACCTTAAACATACCCGGTCTAAATATATTGGTCTAAGTCGACAGCGGTTCTCTACACCGACAGCTCATTATATTATATGAAAAGTGTCTGAGAAGAGAGTGTGTCTCACTGCCATCAAATGCTGCTGTCAGAGCAGAAACATTGTCATACGAGATTCACTGACAAATATCTCCAAAGAAAGTAAAGAAAGTAAAACCGGTGATGGCAGCTATGTCAGCACGTCCGCTTGACGGCTGTCTGTCAAAGCCAAAGAGTGAGAATGTGGCAAACTTGGGGCGGCGGCGGCGTGGATGATGTTGAATAAAGAATGAGCTGCATTACAGAGGAAGTGGAGGAGGTGGACAGCCAGGGCAGGAGGAGGAGTGGTGGGAGGTGACGGAGGGTGAAAGAAGCCATCGGAGCAGACAGCATTGCTAGTTCAGTCCTGTCTATTCAAAGTGACAGCACTGACTGACACAACTAGGCCAGGAGGTTGCCTTCAAGACAAAATGTTACTGCCGTTCACAGGCAACGACTGGCCATTCTGCATGGCTCTGGATAATTTCACGACACAGCAGGATACATTTTTGCAAAGCTAAGCTGTGTGCTGTAATAAAACTGCTGTAATATTTATATTGAGAGAAGGATGTAGCCATAATGGGCAGAAAAAATGTTGCAATCAGCTGAATGTTCACTTTTTCTTAGTAAAATAGGTCTTGTTTTGCACTATGCAGGCAAATTTGTCTTTATATTTGCAACGCCACGTTGCCAAAAGTCTTAAGTGTTGGCGTTTTCTTGGTATAGGCAAGATTTGCATAAAAACCTGCGTAGCGTAGGTGTGAAAAAAGACATTCTTGTGGCTGATTTCTAATTGTGCATCTGACTGGCAGAGCCTTTGGCATATACTTAATGAAAGTGCTGTGGAGAACTTGTGTTCAGTTGGAATATTTAAACATGAATCACTTGGATAATGTCTCCGCAAGAGGCGAAAGCCGGTGCATATCAGCCGCCCGAGACGAACGTGCTCGTGTTTCACACAAATTGCTCCTCGGATTTTCATTAAGTGCTCGAGTAGATCTTGAGTGACAGTAAACAAAACCTCAGTCCCATTCTAATGTCAGGCCTAATGTACACACTTGAGGGATCTGATGGATTCTGCATTGAAACGGTGCCCATAATTAGAGATGTCTTTTCACATTAGATAAAGTTATTAAGACCAATAAAATCTAATGGACTCAACAAACTAGAAATTACTTTAATCATCTGAATAACATTGCTCTGACAGTTTAGAGCATTTTATCTGCATCACTGTCTTCAACCCTGTTGAGACTCTTTTGACAAGAGAACGAATCCCTGCTGCCTTGCTGAGGCATCCAGCACATTTGTCTGAATACTGGAACAGTTTCGAGTGAACCTGGCACACAAGCCTGCATACATTAAGGAGTGAAATCCCTAGGAATAAAGACGAAAGAAGGAGAAAACATCAGCCGAAATGTCAGCTTTTTGATATAGAAACATCAGCGCCTTGCAATGTGTGACTGTTGTGAAGTGTACTAAAGTTTCCCGGCAGCGGAGGAGCAGGGCGAGGACTATGTAATACTGCTCTGTTGAGAAGCAGATGTGTGCGTGTGAAGGTGTTAAAGGAGTCAGTATGATTCACAGCATGCATCTGGAAGACACTCAAGCTTACCCATCCAACCTCACATCTGGCAGACTCCTGTTGAGCGCGATCATGTCGCTGGCCATCAGGTTGAACTGGTTAATCTTAAATAGCTCCTTCATTTTCTCCTGGTTGTCCTTGGGGATGTTTACAGCCTTGCCCATCTCCCCCGGACCCTCATGGCTCCGAGATATCACCGCTGTAACATAGCAGAAGCAAAACAAAAGAGTGTCTGATGAGGAATCAACCCCCTTTTTAGTATTATTCTCACTAAGGAGGAAAGAAGTAATGTCAAACTGCATTGCACAATAAATCCCTTTGTATATACGGTCTATCCTTGATAAGGAAACCATTGAAGAGAAGAACTACTTTGTTATAAAAGCCCACTAAATTACAAATGCTCCACATCTCCTCTCTAAATGGAAGTACTGACTGACCTTGCTGAACCCAGTCTGTTGCCAGTGCGCCCTGTTCTAACCATTGGAGAGAGAATAAAACAGTCGTGGTGGTTTTCAAGAACTCAAAGAAGTAAGAGTGCAAAAGTTGAATAAAAAAAACATTATGCCATAATAAGGGAAAATGATCCACATTATAGATATATCTTCGAAAATATACTTCTTTGATCATGTATATCATATATAATTTGCTGTTCTGAGACAAAAAGTGTGCCTCTTATCTTTTTTTTTATTCTAAATTGGTCCATGACAAAGGGTATGAACTACAGATAAATTCCGAGAGATCCCTTTTTTATTGAAAGCATTGTGCAGGGTTTATTATCCGACTCTTCGGGCGGAGGAGAGTGCAGCAAAGCATGCTAGTTCTATCTCGTTACACTCTGTAAAGTGTAATTTTCTATCCTGGTAAAAAGACAGCGCATATAGACTGAATTTTCCAGATCAATGTGCAAGTAAGGTGTGTGTTTTAAGACACAAATTAATGTACTGGCAGCATGTACTGTATACAGGATGTGCTGATATGAAAAGTGTGTTGTACTCCCTTCAATAACACATACAGACAATGTGAGTGCATTCTCACAAAACGTTACTCACACATCAGTGTGGAAACAACAGTGTAAGCCACTTAATACAGACTTCTGCTTCAGCTCTCACCTGGTTGCTGTGGCTCTGGCTAACTGGATATTAAGCAATGCACAATCTGTGAGCTATATATCATTTTAATCTATTAGGAGGTCTTGAATTCTGAGATTTGGGAGAACGTAAAGCAAAATCCTTTCCAGGAGCTACTACTAGTCTTCTTTGCTATACGCTGCTGCAGTCTGATGCCTGCAAAACATCAGCATGGCTGCTGCTGCACGGAGTCAGCTCCCTTTCACCAATGGTAAATAACCTCCCACAGATTTATGACTGCGCTCTCTTTAATAATCTCTCAGAGCAGAGGCAGTGATTTCCATGAAAGGAGGACACACAGTTCACATTAGCTGCACGGTCCCAGGTTAAGAGGATTCCCTACGACCCCTCGTGGAGATCTGCTGGATTGTTAACCTCGACTGATCTTGGTTTTTTTGTTTATGGTGCTGCTGATGCTCTCCATTTGGAAATAGGCTTAAATCTGATGGACAAAGCTGAAGAGCAGAGCTGGATGATTGAACAAAGTGTCCATCAAACACATGCCTCTCCAATCCATCAGTCTATAGGTAAAAATCCTATAGATTAGTTTAAAAGTGTGAAATTATATAGACAATATTTCAATCTGACTATGAAAGTGGATTACTGAAAATAATGTGTAATATCTTACACATGAACTGCAGTGTTTCATTGCATAATTTGTTAGTTATGTGAAAACAATTTGGTAGACCCTCTAAAAAAGTAATTTTATGAAACTTGGCTTAGTTTCGTGCAATTGATAAAAGACGGATCTCACAATATATTCATCACTTCATTGGTGTGGCACTTTCATTGTCATTTCTAGCAACATAACAGTCAAATGTAACTGACTTTGTCAGGATAATAAGGGTCCCATTTAAGATGAATTTAGCAAAAATGTACATGTTTTCCATTTGTGCCAAAGTGCATCTGTCAAAACTGCTTGCTGATTCTACTGGAGCTTTTAACAACAAATTGTCTTTCATTTCCATTGTTTACCTCTTTCACTCTTTATCTACGCTAGCTGCATGGCTCCGAAAATTGTCCGTCAACCGGGCAACCACTTCGCTCAGGAACTGTTTCATGGATTGCCATGACATTTTGTGCAGACATTCATTGTCCCCTGAGGATAAAGCTTGTAGACTTAGAGGATCCTCTGACCTTTCCTCTCGCGCCACCATGATACCACCATGACGGCAACTATTGGCGTCACGTTGGCTATTTTTTCCCTCAGGGTGAATGTTATAACTTTTCATCTAATGCCATCATGTGGTCAAAATTTTTATTTGTATTTGATTTATGACTAAACACCCATATCAGCCTCACCAAGACTTAGTGTTTAAAGCTAATTAGCATGTTACCCCACTAAAAGTAAACTGCAATAGTGAACATGGTAAACTAGATATCAGCACGTTAGCATCGTCATTGTGATCATGTTAGCAGGCTGACTTTAGCATTTAGCTCAAAGCACTGCTGTGCCTTAGTATAGCCAGAGCTAGCATAGCTGCAGACTCTCAGCCATGTTTTAACTAAAGTATGTATTATTTGTGGCTTTCAGTGTGTATTTCATGTCATAGATGAAGCAATTCAGTGAGGGGATACATCAAGGATCTCCTACCTGCAAGAAAGGTTTTGTTTTCAAGCCTTTAACTTCATTTCTTCAGTATTCGTATACCAAATGTTAGCATATTTACGCTGCATTAGGCAGCCAGTTATATTATTTATAAAAGCTAATTGACAACTTAACTCCCTCATTATGACTGTAAACCATTCAGAAGTCAGAGTGAATACATAGAATCTAGAAATAGTCACATGAATCTGGTTTTCTTAGGAACACACATATCAGAGGAGCCTTAGGAAACAAACTCTCTGTGGTATTTTCAAGCTGGACACAATATCCGCCTGACACGGAGCTTTCATTATAAAAGATGGCCGCGATCATCTGGGAAGAGAACAGTGGCTCTGTCTGTCCTCGGCTCAATCAATGTAATTCTATGTCCCTGCCTGCAGCTTTATCCCAAGCAATTACAGTGAAAAGGTTCCCCTCACACTTGCAGGTAATGAGTCTTCTGAGAAACAATCACTCATATTTCAGTGCTGGACAAAAATATAGTGCCACATGTCTCTCTGTCAACATGTCCATTATGTGATTCATTAGCTCGTAATTCTGACAAATTAGCAATGCATGTGCAACTCTACACTCTACAAACAAGGTGTGTCACATATGGTACATGTAAGCCTTCTCTATACAATGTTTCATTATTGAAATGTCTTGTGAGAGCTCAGCTGGATTCTTTGATCCCAGATTTCTCTTGTCAAGGTGCACTCAAGGCCACAATCTGCATGCAGATTGTCCTTTTAACTCTTTTCATTCTCATTTACTTTACAGGAAAGGGTCTGTGGTGCACAGTTGGAGGCTCCATCACAAGCATCACTCTCTTTCCTTCATACTTTACCTCACCTCTTTCCTCTGCTGCACCGCTCCGCTTTCTTCCTTCGAGTCTGACCCAGCTGGCATTACATTATATATCAGAAAAGCTCCCGTTGAACACAAAACCACAGCAGGCCATGAACAAAACGTCCTGCAGAGTACGGCCTCGCTGTCCTGATTTGCAGGGATGCACCGATATCGGTCCAGACGTAATAAGCTGGGTCAGATATCGGTGACAATGGGGCCAATCTATTCAATTCAATTGTTCAATGTTCAAACTACTTCATTATATAGTGGAATCTTATTTACTGTGTGAGTTTGGACCAAATTCTAGCTACATTTAAATCATTTAAAGCTCCTTTTAATTTTCAAGATTTTTTACCAAGTTGCTGGTGAATTATCATGTTTAACAATAAATAACAATTCAATAAATGTATTTATTTGTTATGTTTTACAAAGTTAGGAAAGCAATGTTGAAGTCATTGATTTGCCTTGCACATAAAATAATGATCGCAGTCACTTCCACACAATTAGGCATACAACTTGAATTGTAACTTGAATTAAACACTTGGATCGAGTCGGTATACAGTATCTGCAGATACCCAAAGCCCAGGTATCACTATCAGGACTGAATAAGTCGGATCGGTGCCTCCCTACTGATGCACACCTTCACTATAACTGCAACATACTGTCTTTGTACACAACTCCAAGTGAGGTGATGCTCACATAAAGATCAGAGATTCAAGGCAAGGATCAGAAGATTTGTATGACTTGCAAGTGTAATACCTGCAAAAGTATGAGTGCCCGGAGGGGAGGAAATTCTAAAGAATAATTTACAGTTAGAATTATATTTTTGTCTAAAAAAGCTAAAAGTAGCATTCTGCAAAACAGCCTGTGGTGTCTTCTCACCTCAGCTCTATGTGTTATTGCACATGAGCAGCAAATTGCTTTTACAAAATGCTCTAAATGATTTATTTGATAAATTGTTTGTTTTCACTGTTCTCGCTGAATGAACACATCTAGACTACAGTTAAACTTGTGTATATATATCTATATAGATATACCTATATCTATATAGATATAGATATATATATTTACATATGTGCTGCAACGCAACAGTCACTGAATTACATTTCATTTTTCAAAAATATCAGACTCTTTATGGGGCTGATTGTCATAAAAAAAAATTAAACTGAGTTCTATCTATTTCTGTGCCTTGCAGTGATGCAACACACTATCAATTCAATATGTTGAAAATGTAAAATTCCATTAAATGTCCATTAACCAATCAACTCTGTCAGTTGATCAGTAGATGGTCTTGTCTCCATCTCTGAAACGCTTCACCGATATCATCAGACTGTCTTGTTGATACGTCTGTCTTCCTTTTTAAGGTTGCTTTGCCATGTAGCGAGCGTTTGACAATGCTGGAACAGCAACTTTTCTTGCACAATATTCCGCCGTTGAATCAGGAGTTCTGTATTTGCAGAACCGCCAATGGGAAGGCCCTCTCTCTGACATGACCTCTAAAGCCTGAAAACAGAGCCAAGAGGAGGTGCAGAAGTCTTTCTCTCAGACCACTTGAATTATAATACGGTGATTATGGAATTGTTGGCCAATGATGCTAAAAATACACTGCCTACGCTAGCTTTAATGCTCACAGAAACTGTAGCTGTCTCAGGGTAGATCTCCACAAATCTCAAGCCAGCTTATTGAAACATGCACATGCAAATTGCAAACAGACTGATTGTATAAATTCCTACTAAATGGAGTCAATAATAGAAATCAAAACCAACTAGAAAGTTAAGTGGGTGAATTTCTCTAAAGCGGTGTCTAAACTAAAAGATCAACTCCACTGATAACTTCTGTATTTAAGCTTTTTTTGCTCTGTAGTGTCCTTAAGTGTGAGAAAATAACAACGATGATGTATCTCAGATTGGGATTTAGAAAAGAAACAGAAAGCTTATTACATGAACTCTTGGCGTGGAGTTTTCTTTTCTTTATTCTGTGTCCCCCAAGTCCACCCATTGTATGGAAGAGCAGTACTGAATTAGCTACAGTGTGTTGCAAAAAAGAACGGAAGACTTCACATAAACCTGCTGCTGCCAAGAACCTGTGATGACATAAGTCTATGCAGCATTCTTTCCTTTCCACATTATTATATTACTTTACCTTAGTTTGTCAAACAAAATGTAAAACCTTACATAAACATAATGGGCTGGGCGACTGGTCATAAAGTTAATTATTGTCAAACTGAAAAACACTGATTTCAGGAGTGCATGCACTAAACAGGAACTTAAGGCAGACATTCTTTACAAGGTTATTATCAGCCTAGTAATGACCTGTGTGGGATCACTGCCCCCCCCCCCCCCCTTGTCTAAAATGGATGCAATGGAGTAGAAGCTGACGGCAAACCATGACGTCACACTATAGATTTGTACAACTCGTATTACAGTAAGTACATTTTTAGCCTCTTGTAGCTCATTGTATTGGTTTAACGGCACCATATATACTGTATGGTACAGTCAGAGCCACCATAATCAACAAATTGGCAAATGTTTCCAGCAAGAAAGCTAAGCAAACAGATACTTTCCTCATGAGTTGGTGAAGACCAAAAAACCAAGAGTAAATGATAAACGAACATTAGTCAGGTGGCCTGAAAGATTATTTAAATGAAAGCTGACTACAACCATCTCTGCATCTTCTGCATGTGTAGACGTCACTGTACGTCACTTTGTTTACATTTATTTTTTCTCCCCAGCGGCCAAATATTTAATAATGCACCTTAAGGATTCCATTCTCTTTGACTAAACATGCATTAAAGGTGCTGTATACAAGATTGGGAGCATTTAGCTTGGCTCTCAACATGGCGACGGCTGAGCCGGTGCATGGCTCACAGCTAACAGGGCAAACAACGGCTATAGTGCTGTCAGAGCTAACCATTGTCCATTGTCAACTATTGTCGATCCGTGGTCAGTACAGATCCCCCCCTCACCGTTCGGCACGCATGTAATCTCGTAAAATGTAGCTTTGGCGAGAATAAATCCAGCTGTTTGAAGGAGATGTTTTCACAGCAACATAAACATATATTAGAGATGAATTATGACCTGTTTACAATACCTCTAAACAGCATATAATACATTATTCAAACTGCTAATGACAAGATTTGTTTTAATCAATTAAAATCTTTTATTTCCTAATAATTTGAATTGTGTGTTTTTATATAGTAGAGGAACACTATAGATGACTGTAACAAAGTAAAAGGATGCAAGTTTCACTAACTTCAGAGCGGTTGAAATTATTTTTGGGACAAATGGAGCCTTGTAGACCAACTGCTATAATCAACCAACAAAGGGTTCTGTAATATGGATCATCAATGATCGGTGATTAGTATCGGCAGCAAAAAAACATGACCAGGGATCTCTGAAAGTTATAATTGCTCCCTTTTGTCTTTTGTGCTGATCCGATATTTTATCCAATCCGTGACTCTGATCCGTGACATTACTCCACTATATTTACATGGCAAATAGTTGTTTGCTGCTATATTAATGTATAACATGTAGCACCTTTAACTGAATGGTAATCAGAGTAACCTAACAGAAAAGCTTCAGTAATGTGAATCAGGCTCTTTAATTTGGGGCACAACAAATAGGATTTAAACACCTGCAATGTTACAGAAAACCAGTGTCACCTACAAAAATGTCATCCCTCCACTCTTTTACTTAGCAAATCATCATATTTAAGCTATTACATAAGCAAAGTAACTCCAATGTAACATTAGACTTTGGTATGGTAATCAGTCTCAGTAGCTGGCAGCTCTGCCTCATTCAACCTTAAAAGCAGCTTAGCGAGCCTCTTAGAAACCTGCTTACTGCAGGGCATGTGAGGAAATGAACTCTGCTAAAGCGGTACTGTGGTTTAGGTTGATCTCTGAAACATACCCAAACTAACGCACACACAGAGATTGTTTCAAGGTTACAGTGCATCAGTGGTGGGCCGTCAGGGCCAGCAAAGCCTTCTCTGCTGGCGTAAACAGAATCACAAAGTTACAGCCATTTTATAATTTAATAATGTTTCATAAATACTCTACATGTATTCTAATTATTTTTCCCATTAGCTTATTTTCTAATTGCACAGCTACTGTCTTCCTCAGTTGCTCTGCAGCCTGCAGCGCTGCTTCCAGTGCAGCTTGTTTTAAGTAGAGCTTTAATCTAATCAGATTTCACCTCTATTTCTCTAGGTAAGAAGAGAGCAAGGAAGCCTTTGCAGTTTAAATAAATGGGGACGATATTGTTGATTGTCATAGTCTTCAACCAATCAGATTTTTAGTTTGACACGTTGGGCATATTCTTTGACATGTCAGAGCTCTCTAGGTGGCCTACAAGTACGTCAGCATTAATGTGCAGCGTGATTGGTCAGTGGGCTAGCGTCACTGTTGTGAAGCTGAAAGCTAGCTAGCAGAACTTAGTAGTAGTAAGTGGTTTTTGTAACACTCAATGGCTTTGGGAGTTACTGGCAACGCCTTTCTGGAGAAGGATATTTCCAGAAAAGCTGGACATCGTAAGAAAGGGTCGGCCAACCCCACAGCTAGCAGCAATTACGATTACGATAACGATTTTCTATCGTGTCGTTTTTATGATATGGTTAATATTGTTCCCACTGATGTGAATAATATTTGAATGGCCCATGCTCTTCAGTGTGTGGCGTAATGCGTGTTTTAGCGCCACAGTTTTACTGGATTGATTTGTGATGCTTTGTTGTCCTATAAATATATGTGACTGGTATATGTGAGTTTGTTCTTGTCATTGTGTTAATTACACTGATTTTGACTATATGCATTGTCCGTTAATGACGATGCATCCCGTCATGCGCGTATTCATGTATCTGTTTTCTTTTACAAAGCAAGAATTATGGTCTGGAGAAATGGGGATTGTGTGGCCATTGCTTTAGCCCTGTTCAGTCAGTAGGGAACAGCTGCCGAAACGCTGCGGGGGTTAGCTTGTAGCTTGTGTGCTGCTGTTGTTGTCCTGCTAAGCTAGTTTAGCATAGCCTCCCAGAACACACATGCCTCAGCAGAGTACAATGTTTTTCTTCCGTGGTGGGCGTGTCAGACAGCACGTTGTCTGTTACGTTGGGTGGGTTGCCAGGTTGAGCGCAGTGGCTCCACCGAGAGAACATTATATTTCCCACAATTTAAGCTTCTGCATTTTCCAAATGCACTAGTATTATTCAAACGTATTGTTCGGTTCGTAAGCCTCGTACCGAACGGTTTAATACGAATATGTGTATTGTTACACCCCTAGAAACAAATAATAACCCGTAGCTGTTGCGTCATAATGAGGTTATTAGGAGGTGGTTCAACTGTAGTAGGACAGCACTGAAGGCCCAGGTATAAAATGCACGTCCCTTCACTGCAGTGCATACTAAAGGTAAAGTAACTGGATCTTTAGACGTAGAGATTCATTACATCACAGGACAATCATACCAGTGCATTTGCATTTTTCACATGAATAACCACAAATCATGTATTTGTGACATTATTGTCATTGATTAAAAATGGCATATATTTTTCAAATTGTTATGTTTATCTGACCTTTCAGGCAAAGTTATCTCCTCAATTAACTTTATCATGTTAATAGGATTTGTGACAGTTGATGAAGATTAAACATCCTGGTGGAATAAAAACGTTTTAAGTCTACAGCTTATTATCCACAGTAAAAAGTTGTATTGCCAAACAAAAGTCTGTTTCCACAAGATCTAAAATGCACGGTACAAAACAAAAAAGGGAACTATCTTCTGCAAGGTCTAAACGCACTTTTCTTACGATGCCGCAAAAGCAAACTTACTGTGTGTTCCCTGATTAACCTGATTATTTTGTGATACAAGCCTTTAAATTAACACTAATGTAGTTGAGATTGTCTGAACACCAGAATAGACATCTTAATGTGATTTTCATTTGATTTAATTGGAGAAATTACTCGAAAACGTTATTACAAATTAAAAAATGTATCATTACTCAAAGCAGTTTCTGACCAGCTCCCTTCAATATATCCCAAATGGAGATGGACTCGATTTTCTCCCTTGGGTCTTTTAACCTAAACATCTGCTAAAGCCAAGAATTAACATTCAACTTGCTCTTACACGTCTTCAAATTCACTCACTGTAAACCCATTTTGTTTCCTTATCACTCTTTTCATAAAGGGAAACAGAATACTCACCTCGCAGGGCCGGGAGCAGCGAGCGGTCTTTCCTATCGTCACATTTGTTACACTCGCTGAAGTAGAGCAGCAAGAACACATCCACCAGCACCCACACTAAAGAGGTGGTCAGCACCACCTTACAGTAGGCAAACCGTCGCATCACCTCCCCGGGACGTCAGCCAGGAAAGGGAGGGTCACAGCGAGTGCTCAGGAGCGCTCAGCCTGCTGATGAAGCGTTTCAACTCTGGAGACTGGGTGAGGAAACAGGGAGGAGACAGAGCAGGTGTGACCAAGAGGCGTCATCCTAAGGAGAGAGAAAATACTGAGTGAGAAGGTGGAATTTTAAATCGAATGACGACAGGAGTCGCGATCATTACTTTAGTCTACATGCTGTCATTCGGGACGAAAGTCAATCATTAAGGCCAGGATAACCTCAAACTATCAAAATAGAAATAAACATGATTTCAGCAAAATCTGTGATTAGTTTTCACTTTTTTCCAGACTTCATCTTTATGCATTTTTATAGCTCTACACAATTACGGCATTTTCCCATTTATTTATTTAACTTTTCAAACGTTTTTGTTAGTGGAATGTCACATTACACAAAAGGTAACAGTAAGTGTAAACTGCTTCAACAGTGTCATCATAAAATGTATTAGTTACGACGATGTCGTACGACGTGTACATCACATACAAATGACCCCAGTAAGTTCCACTGCAGGGAGGTAAGCAGCTTTGACATTTAGGAGAAAAAAAGAGAGAACTGGTCTCAAATCACAAATCAGTATCGGCAGATACCCTGAGTATGTACCGATGAGGTGAAAAGGATGGCTTGGTGCGTCCTATTTGACCAAGATATGTCCAAAGTGAGACAGTTTATGGTTTAGAGTGTATGTAAAGGGGATGTTTGGCATTTGTGTATTGCAGTTTATTGTTAATTATCACCTCGCAATTACACCTATACCAACATAATGGGCAATGAGGTAATAGAGAGAGAGAGAGAGAGAGAGAGAGAGAGAGAGAGAGAGAGAGAGAGTATAGAATATAGAATATAGAGTATATGAAAATACATTATTAGGCCACACAAACCTCATATAAGAGGTATTGTATTGTGTTTCTGAGAAAAACAAGGCACATTGTGGATCATAATGGTTACACACTATCAATTTAAAAAGAATCAACTCATATTATCACACAGTTTACACAGTGTAAAACAGCACACAGTGCAATTTAGCCTCTGCTGCCCGGGTAGCAGTTTGGGGGCCTCGTGCCATGCTTAAGGGCACCTTGGCTGTGCTCAGGCAGCACACTGGCACCCGTCCAGCTACTAGTCCACACTCCTTTCTTGGTCTGTGAACCAGCCAGGTTCCTCAGACTGATCTACTGCCGTTCTCTGTATTTGTCACTTGTACCACTGTATCTGAATTACTGTGTGGAGGTGTAAGGGTAACACCTAGACAAGCACATTGCATGCATTATGCATACTACAAAAAACAACCATCGGGATAGTAAACAATGTAGGATATTGAGAACACACTTTACAGTCACACACTTTGAAGTTCATAGATCTGGTAGATTTAACTTCACAACTTAAATGCAAAGCAACATTGCTGATGTTGTTGTTATTGTTTTTCATATGAATGATGAGTATGCATATATGTGATTCATATGAAGTTAATAATTTATTAGCGTTATTTAAGTTATAGAAACGGGTCGGATCACATAAGTGTTTATTTCTGCCTACTCCTTTTCACACATATATGTATTTATTTGCACTAGATGTATACTGTTTTTACATTCTTGTTTTGTTTTCTTATTATTCTTTTTCTTATGTTCAAAATCAATCTACCAAATATTGGACGATATACTGGTCCAAATGATTTATGTGTAAAGCTCTAAAATACCTATATGTTTATATAATAGTAATAATGCCAACTTGAGTTTGTAAAGGTTGGTACCAGAAGACGGTGACCGGCAGGAGTGAGGTCCACCTCAGGCTTTATTTCTCCTTTTTTTATTTAATAAAGTTTTTCTTATCTTTGGTATTGTCTTTATTTTAAAAGGGGAGTTACGAGTGTCATTGCCTTTGGTCGCACACAGAACTTACGGGTGATGATCCATTGGAAGTCAGAACCAACTTCCTATATTGGACTGTCCCCAAAGCCTCCACATTTTTCCGTTTCAAAGCATAAGTGAATGCTCATTTCCCCTTTACAGACTTCTCCCACTTCATCAGTAGTGCTGCTCAGACCATCTGGGAAGCTTTCACACCAGAGGCAATTTGTGGAGGTTAGATATCTCATTGGCATGGAATGTATGCCTCACAACATTTCTGATGAAAAACAACATAATTTTCTGTCAAATAGGATTTCTACTTGACTGAAATTATAGGTTTTTGTTGACTGAAAGGCTTATGAAAGTATAATCAGAATGGAAGTGGGATGATGGGGAAAAAAATGCTCAGCCACAGAGAAACAAAAATACCCTTAACCCTTTATGCATTCAGAAATATATCCGCTACAATATACATCACACATTCTAGTTTACCATACATACTTGTACATACTGTATACCTTAGTGTGCATTTAACTGCAAATGCATATATGTAAAACAACTTACCCCACCTTTGACTTGTGTGACTTGTGGAAAATGCCTGCAGCATCCCCTGTGGGGAATCTGACAGTTTCCCTTATCTTTCACTTGCAGCATAGTAATGATTTTTGCACTCCAAACACACACACACACATTGTCCTCTCCGCTCTCTGTCTAAATGTCCATCATAGGGTCTGACACCGCTGCCCTGGGCTAACTCTTATCTCATTCAAAAACAAGGCAGCCTCCGTCCAGCTGCATCAAGAGCTTCAGACTCAGATCGCAGCATGGCGGACAGAATTCACACAACTTTCACCGACATCTCACCAGAGTAGATAGACATCATCTAGACTTCGAAATAATGAGTCTAATCAAGACCAAAGTCTCAGTGAAGTAGCATATCACCTCAGCTCACATATCGTAAACAGATCTATGATGATTAAGTCTGATGATGTCTATTTGCATCTCTAACCATCTGCTTTGGTGCGTCAGTGGCAGCAACATGTTTGGGTTTGGTACCACCAACCGCGCTGCCGGCAGCTTGCTGGAGTCACGTCCGAAGAGGTCTGAGTCAATTAGTCAAACCATCTGCAAAGAGGAATATTTCTTCACTGCTGTGCACGGCGCTAAATACAAGGCCCTTCAGTCTTTACACGCCACTTTTTACAGTATTGTCAAGACAAGTGTAAACCACCAGCAGGCATTATTAATTGCTTCATGGTGTGACAGTTAATTGTTCTGTTAGCAACTCTCTTTGTTGTGAAATGTCTGGTGCAGCGCTATGAGCCAAATGTTGTATTCCTCATTTATTCAATAGGAGGAACTGTATGCAATTTGCTAGACTGTTAACTAATTACTGTCCACAGCAATACAACTGGACTTGACATTGAACCATGGCAGTAATATGAGCGGAAAACATTTGATGACAAAGCTGAAATAAAAGTGAACCGATCCTGCTCCTTAATCACGAATTCACTTGACGTGTGGCCAAGGTAAGGCAGTTTTCTGACATGGACAATTGAGGGATTGACTGCAATTTTAGTGCCTCGCTCATTGGCACTAAAGAGAGAACATTGATATGCTCAGACCTGTCAGGGTAGGGATTCAAACCAGCAACCTTCCAGTCACCTGCTGTCTCTGTTGTGAGGAGCAGAAAGTGTAGCTCAATACTTTTTGAGTGCAGAACAAATTGTGTCTGTGCCATTAAGAGTTGGAAAGTGTTGAAAGTTGGCACTGAATGATGTGTTGTATAATGCACGTTGACCAAACAAATGTAGAAAAAATAACTAAAATACTAAAAATTAAAATACATTTTGATTGCTCCCTTGCTTGGTATTAAACACTCATATACAGGTATCATGGTAGCGTTGGCATCAGTATTGAACCATGCCAATCTGCCATAAAGCAGGAACAGGAGGTGATTATAGAGCTGATCCCAATAAGCCCATTAGGCCAATGACTCCAGCTTCTTTCTAACACAAACACAAAACGATTACATTTACCACTTTTAAAGGTGTGATACACAGTCAGCTGTACTGTACACACACATATGCATGTATAGATTCGATAGTGATTATACTATTAATTGTGCGATGTGACAAGAGATGGAAACAAACATTGTAATAAAAGCAGTGAAGAGCCAATGAACACAGATACTAAACACAAGGTTACCTTGAATGGAGTATAAAAGTATCCATTGAATCTACTGACATTATTTGCCTTATGGAGGGTGTGCACGCGACAGAAGAAGAGGATACTCTCTGCTTACCTAAATTATGGATGGAGTGAACCAGTGACCTGTTCCAGCTTCCTCTCGGGCAACGTGTTGAACGCAGACAACATGACCCGATATACAGTACAATTAGCGGCTGAATCAAACTGGGCGAATAGCTCCTGCGAACGCACAACGTCTCGGATCGATGCCTAAGTTGCAGTCCATCTCAATGCAGAGTAGTCCACAATGCAGTGGGATACTGTCCGTCCAGTAAAGCCTCCCGTGGTACCTGTTTGGACTCCTTGATATGATCTGCGCCTAGTTGAGCCGCAGTAAACCGGCGAACGCGACCAGTCTCCATTAATTTTCCCCCAATTCGTTTTACCGCAGATGCAACGTATAGTCTGTGCACGCACCTGTTCTCCGGCAGAATATTTTAACGGTAGAAGGACGGGGCGAGATAATATTCTGCACAATCTAACCTCAGCTCAGACCGACCTTCAAAAATGTCTCGTTTCTGGTCTCTGATTGGCTGAAAGCGACGTCGCTCATGAAATCCTCTCGCGGTGGACCAGCACGGGCGTCTCGTACATAGGCGCGTGCACCGTCCATCGCAGGCAGAATACAGTCATTAGCACAGCGATTTTAGTGTAAAACATGCAAAAATGTTACATTTTGAATGTATTTCTGTTTAGAAGGGGAAGGGAAACATAACCGTATTACGCCTATTAATTTCAGGTATACGTTGCTTTTCATTTAGCTTAGGGCAACTAATAACATCATATTCTGACCCAACGTAGATAGTTCTTTATTCATACAGTTAGCTGGAATAATGAATGTTAATATGTGTTAAAATACTCTACATTACTTCCTGGTTTGAGTTTCTAGTTTCACCTGATGCATATAAAAAATCCCCCTGGGAGTCTTAACACTGTTGATGTTTGTTTTCACATTTATATAAGAAGAGGCAGTCGGTTGAAAAATACTGTAAAGTAATTTACAGTGCGTCAGTGGTTAAATTAACACTTAAATCGACACCAGAAATTGCGTAGGACATGGTGTGTGTGTGTGTGTTTGTGCGTGTGTCATGGACCAATTCATTTAAATTGTGAGATTGACACTGCTGTCGACATAGCAGCTGTTTTAAGGCAGGCCTTTGCAGAATCATGTTGAACAATGCTGCCATCTGCTGCTATGGATGAGAGACATTCACGGTTGCGTTGGTCTCTGGGCAATGTAGTAGCCGAGATCAAATGTAAGTCGATAGCATTTAATTAACATTCAGCACAACTCTGATGTACTTTCAATTAAGTAAATTACCTTTTTTATTTTAAAGCTGGGACTGTCATTAAATTTAAATCAACTATAATCCAACAGCTGGCTAATACTACTGTGGTAGATGCACTGTGAGATAAGGCTAACTAACATTCATGATTGCATATATAGATAAACAAACATTGTGTCCACAACTGACTCAAAGCATCCACTAGATGTCCTAGTTCCTCTTTGGTCCGGAGAGGGAGTAAAGCCTCACGGCTTTGTGCAGTTGAGCAATTACAACTGATGTCTAATTATAATGTGTTAACCACCACTATCTAAAGCACGTCTTTAACCTCTCATTGTCGTTGGTTAGCTATCATGGTTCTGTGTGGAACACAGTAGTTGTTGGCACATTTGTAGGAAAAGCACAGGTGTAAATAATAAAATGAATGATGGCTAAATTATATTTAGTTGCTTCAGTTTCAGGGTCCTGAGTGTGAGAGTCACTGTCACAATCGCAGGAATTATTGTGTGTGTGTGTGTGTGTGTGTGTGTGTGTGTGTGTGTGTGTGTGTGTGTGTTTGTGTGTGTGTGTGTGTGTGTGTGTGTGTGTGTGTGTGTGTGTGTGTGTGTGTTTCTTAAATAGATAGATAGATAGATAGATAGATAGATAGATAGATAGATAGATAGATAGATAGATAGATAGATATGCATAATTGCTATACTTAAAGCACTGGTGCCCAATGTACATACATGATATATTCATATACACACATAGCAGGCTGTACAAACACACAAACAGAACATGATGTACTTTAGAGTGTACTTATACGTGCCTTGGTGGACACTCGTGACACGTGTGCAGTCTGGTCGGATGGCGGCGCTCTTGCTGTGTCGCAGTGCCACTTGTTGTAGCCAGCTGTCTGTCTGTTTAACCGGGGGTTGGTGGATTCATTCTGCTCTGAAACTGGCCACAGACCACATGAAATCTTCAGTGATGCGATGCCAAAGCAGCTTGTTCAACTCCAGAAGAGCGCAGTCTGATCCGAAGGAACTTCTTCAGTTCAGCTCCTTGTCGTCATCTCTACTGCTCACTTGATGACACACTTCACAGGGATTGTTCCAAGCGCGTCTTTCCCTCTCTGCCTCTCACGTCTCTCGCACTGAAAGTTTGCTTTAAAAAAAAAAAAGTGGAAATGAACAACACCGGGTTCAACCAAACGGAGGGCGGACTGCTCAACAAGACCGAGGAGTTCTTCTGCTGCAACTTTTCCTCCGTGGTGACTGACAACGGCTTTGTGGCCGCCGCTCCAGACGAGAGGAGCCTCTTCGTCACGAGGGTGGTCCAGATAGCCGTCATGTGCGTTTTGTCCCTCACGGTGGTTTTTGGCATATTTTTCTTGGGTTGCAACCTTCTCATAAAGTCAGAGGGAATGATCAACTTTTTAGTAACGGACAGGAGACCGTCTAAAGAAGCGGAGGCAGTTATTGTTGGAGCCTACTGACTGCCGAGGACCTTTAGTAATTTGAATCAGATCTGAGGTCTGGTGACAGATGGGAGGCGATGCGATGATAAACTGCCTAAACAAGCCCCCTGTTTTCATATTGGTAATTAGAAAAAACCCTCATTGGTTACCAAACCGTGCTGGTGGCTGCGGCTCACAGAGTTTCACCTCATTCCTTGGGCTTTTTATTGCCAGCAAAGACTCATTCATTACCAATTACAATAGTGCGTTTAAGCCTCTTTGACTATAAAGTATTCGATCAAGCACTGTTGTACTTTCAGTAGTTGGAGCACCGTTTGTCAAGCAGCATCCTTTGTCTTAGAGTGGCAACGTCTCCGGATTTGCTGTTTGAAAACACCCTCTCATATTGCTAATGCAATGGAGAAATTAATGTAAACATGTACTGTATGTTGTATGTGTTTTTGCATACAATATGCAATGTATTAATCGGTGTATTTCTCTGGATTTCCTGCTGAAGACTGTATGAGTGTCTGCGTGGGTGGTGGAGAAAAGCCCAGCATGCCGTGTATCCTGTTAATTGGAGTAAATTCGTTCTGTAATTAAAGTTTTCCTCTTAATTAAAGTCTATTTTTCTTCCATGAATATTGCCCACTGCCAACATGATTTAGATTGCACGAAGAGCTATTTGATGCTGATACGTTTCAGAGTCATGCTGCTAAAATAGAATATGTTATTAGTGCTATTAAAACCAACAGGGAAGTGGGTGTCTTGTGAGCATCTGTTTATTCAAATGGCATCAGGAGCAATTACTTGGGTATACATGTGAGGAGCAGTGATTTTTGAATGGAGAAGAAATGGCTTCAAACAAATTTCCTCTCCCCCCCCCCCTCCTTAAATAGTCACAATCTTACTGAAAGTCATTTTATCTTTATTAGTTAAAGGTAGTCCAAAAATCAAATCCTTCCTATTATCTGAGAGCGTTTTGTAAACTTCCATTTTCTGACCGGGTCAGATTTTGATCAATGCAGTGTTTTACGTCCGTCCTCCTTCCTCTCACAGCATCTGTTGTGCTCTGCTCCCGGCTCACCTGGACGCCACTCTCCCCAGGGTGAAACCGGCTTTAGAAATGACTTCTCTTGTCAACCCGGGGAAGATGAAGCCACCTGGCAATATGCTGCTGTCTGATTGCCCACCTGTGCTCCACACGCAGAGTTAAATAGTTTGAATCTTGCTTTTTCTAAAAAAAAAAAGAAAAAATGTCCTTCACCTCAGTCTCTCCATCCTCATGTTCCGCTTGTCATGGCCTTATTCTGTCTGACGATGGATGGCTGCAGCTTTTTAAGTAACACTGAATACTGTCTCAGGCCACACACTTGAAGTCCTCATGCTGTATTTAAAGAAATGTATTAAATCGTCACAAAAAGTATTGATTAATTAAGGGTTATTACAACAGTACTCTGTGTAAGAAGGCAATGTTCAGTTTCCTGAGGCCGTAGTTCATAGATTTGCACTGGATTACAATTGTGTTTGTGTGTGTGGGGGGGGGGGCTCCTCTCCGGCTCAGGCTCCCAGCTCTTAAACTGTACTCAATACAGCAAACACAGCACAGTATTTATTACTGTAATGAATTGTATTATATTTTTATACTATGTTTTTATCGTGTCCACCTTATGGACTTTCAGCCAGGACATCATAAACTGCACATTTCTTAAATTATCTTTATCCCCTTATTGTCTTGCCTTAAACTAACCTCCAGGAAGGAAATGACGCATGATATCGGTTTAAACCAGTCATGTTAGAGCAAATTCAAAGTGGCAAGTTAAATGGATTCTATCATTTTATAATCACAGTGAATACATGTGCACTCATATATCAAGCTCTCACCTCGACCTAAACTAGCAGATACATTTAGTTTATGAATCAGGTAGGATTCTGCATAGCTAGAAGATTAGATAAAGATTATCTAAAATTAAGACTTTTAAAATGAAAAATGAAAAAATATATAAATAAATCAAAATCTCATATAAATCAGACGAACATTTCTGGCTTTCTAAATTGCAAAAAAAAAACGTCCTTGCTAAAAAATCTATTAATCAATAACCTGCCTTAAATGATGTTGCCTTGAGTATAGAAGAAGTCACACCATAGTGTTTCTCTCTGCTTTGTGTGATTGCTTTCATTAGAAAGAGCCGGGAATAGCTCCCAGTAAAATGTATCGTGGCAGCAGCAACAATCTTCGGTCTGCAGTTCATCCCGCGGTGTCTCATACACATTTATTCAGACTGGATTCTGATTGATATCAGAGAGCCTGTAAGAGGTGGATGTAAAGTTGGAGGTTAAAGTAAAAACATTTCTGAAGGAGTTTACCATGGAGAGTCAGTTTCTTGATGGCCAGTTGGTACTGCAAACTCAAAGATTGCACACACCTGTCACACACCAATGCTCAGAGAGATTTAGGAGATTTTAGCAGCAGTCCTTTTTTCCCCTGGCAATCTTGCTGTCAACAAAATGATAGTCCTCTACAGGGCTTATGAGAAACACCTCAGATATTTAGGAATGTGTCGGGAGTTCAGGTAATAAAAAAACATGGTTCAGTTCACAATGTTTGTCTGGTTTTACAGTGTGTGCTCGCATGTCTTCCCTAATAGGCAGAAAACGTCGAGGGTCGAATAAGAAAAACAAAACAATCCCTTCTCACATTTTACCTGCAGTCAAGTTAGAGAAACCTCTATCAAAAACAACGTCAACATATCCAACGACTACTGTATGTGAGCTGTGTCCAACTGTCACAACATCTGCAGGGTGTTGATTGTGAGCTAAAAGAGGCTTCAATTCATGGCTTGCTCTCCTGTGATTGGCTGTGCAGTCGAGGTCCAGTCGATGAACTGGATGGTGACAAAAAGCTCCAAATAGCAGCGAGGCAGACACAATCATCTCCCCTGTTTACTGCTACTCTCGCACAGCACTTCATCCATCCTTCCTCTGCTATGTTCTTATGTTACTTCTGCTATTTTGTGCTGGGAGATACACATCTCTTAATGTGGTATATTGTTTATGTCTGTATATTGTTTGTTTATCTTTTTGGTATATTGTAAATTGTGGTTAGTTTATATTGTGTTTTCCTCCACTGTATCTCTTTTGATGCCCACCACATTGATTTTCTACAGTGGTTCTTTAAAAGGCAATTCTGGCCCTTAGTAAGATCTTTGACCTCAGTGGGAACTACACTTGTGAATGAGACTCAATAGATTTTTTCACAGGCTGTGAAATGCTGACATTTCCATCAGCAGCAATGCCTATTCAGTCTGAACCAAGCTGTTGCCGACATCATGTGGCATCGAGGTTCTGAGACAGCAGCAGTAATTGCGGAAGTCAAGCTGTGATAAATCCATGCAGACTAGTTTTGAAGAATGATTCCATTAGTTGACATGTTTGATTCCAGTTAAGGGATGAGTCATGGCTCTGTTGATTGTTTCACATCCAAACCTCACAGCGATTTAACATCTGAACAATCCTGCCACTCACACTTACTATAATCCATTGTGTGTGTGTGTGTGTGTGTGTGTGTGTGTGTGTGTGTGTGTGTGTGTGTGTGTGTGTGTGTGTGTGTGTGTGTGTGTGTGTGTGTGTGTGTGTGTGTGTGTGTGTGTGTGTTTTACAGCTCAACGGCCTGTAAATGTACCTTTTTTTCATGAGCGCTAATCTGCACCGCACGTATTCTTTAATAAGCCCAAACCCAAGCCTCACAAACATCCCAAAACATCACAAACGCCTTATAGCTGGAAATTTCTTAAATTTGAATCTCTGGTTTGAAACTTGTGGCACAAGTAGTACAACAACTTAGTAATGGATTTAGAAAGAGCTGTTAAAACCTAATTCAGATAGTTCCCTCAAGAGTTGTAAATATAGTTGTAGAGTTGTAAAGAGATATTGGATTATATGTTGTGACTTTTAGCTTGTTGTGGAGTTCTGCCCCACGGTGGTCAACAATAACTGACTGATTCAGGCTTAAGGTTTAGATTAGTATAAGGGTGGGGTTATGCATCCAGTGGTTGTAGAAAAAGTTAGGGCAAGACTCCAGGAAATGAGCTCAAAAAACTAATGAACTCTTGTAATGAGAGGCTTTAACAGATTGTCTAAACATAAATAACATCCTATTTCAATAATATTTGCCTTTCTTTACACAAGTGACACAATGCCACATCATTATAGATGATCAGCAGGACTTACTCACTGCAAAAGTGTAACGAGTGTTGCTTGCTTTAGAAATAATAGCTGTGATGATTTGATATTGACCCTGAAATCCATTTCAATTCTTGCGTGAGCGTGTTTCAGGCTATATTGACCTTCTAATCATGCAATTCTCTGGCAGCTACATACATCAGCTTCACCACAGCCATGTCTCTGAAAGCAAACTATTACTTTTGCTTTCAGCGGAAGGTTTCTCCATAAACCATCACCACAAAAGGTAATAACCTTTTCAAGAAAACACTCAAACGCACAGATAGAGTTTCAAGTGGGTGTTGTTGTTTTTTTGCTACAGTGAGAATAACTTTCAAGGGAACACTCACTGGTGAAGATTTTGTGTAGCTACCATTTCTCAGTGATATAAATAATATAGTATATACAGTATACAGGTACACTTATTTCCCATGAGGACAGTGAACAGTGCTTTCATCATCATTTTTATCTCAGTGAAATTGTTATCACCTGAAGTATTACGCAGCCACCATGTTCTAAAGAGCTTAAGATGACCATTTTGTACAGTACACTCTGCAAACATACTCTGCCACTCAGCTTAATGCCCTTGAGCCTAAGTAAAGACGCCATTAGCTGTCATTTTCTAAATCCACTTCGACATTGCAAACCACATTTTTAATGCGTGTTAGGGTATAGCTATCAATAATGTATGGCAGGTGTGAGGAGCAAAGCTTCCTAATCATTCAGGAAGATGTTTAATAGAAAGATGCATTATTTAGCCAACAGCTTGTCTTGGCACACATGACCCATGGACGTGTCTGTCTGCGGTTTATATATCGTAGGTCGTGCATGTTAAGACGACTGTTTTCACTTTTCTAGCATCTATTCAACAAAGTTAAGCTCATCCAAGCCTCTTGTGTTGTTGTTTTACAATATGCAAGAGGGGGTAACTAGACTGTGCTTGTGGCTTGTGTCACGAATCAAGCACGATTTTAATTCCGTGACCAAGTCATGAAACTGCCGTGAGACTGGATTGGTTGAAAAGGTCTTTGAGACAATTGTGTGCAGATTTTTTTTAGCTCTGACAGGTGGTTAGTGTTCATGACGACGCCTCAAGACCTCAGCTGGCTCACACTGGCCTCTCAGATATTGACTCATCCTCAGGCCTTATGCCACCAACATCATCATCATCATCATCATCACCATCATCAGGGTCGCCCCTGAGACCTGGCTGCCGAGAAGCTGTTACTGACACACACATTTCGCTACAGATGGAGAAAAACAGGATTGTGTCTGAAGCAGAACAACATGGTCAAGAATACTGCAAATATCCAATTATTAATCATACTTATCTTTACAAATTCAAGATTTGTGCATTTTGCGTCTTACATACATACCACTAAATAAATAATTGTGTAAATAAAATCTGTCTTTGAGTCCTTTCTGTACTCTTGGATGAGCAAAGATACACTGATGAGAAGTGCTCTCTTCAGACCTGACTGTAGAGATCAGCGGTGACAGTTTGGACCTGCCTGCCAAGTAGCAGTGTCCTGCCTGCCTATGTGCCGCACTCCCGTGCTCCAGCTGTCATCTGCACTCAGTCACTGTACCAGTTGAACCACCCTTGGCTAAGCCATCCTTTACCACTATGTACAGTATGTCTTCCCCTGATCGTCCTCTAATCACAGCATCGTTTCTACACTTAAGTCACTACAGGATTTATGCTTAATGACGTTTTTGTCCCAGGATAAATCTATTTCTTACATTGAAAATCGTTCTTTGTAGGCGATAGACGGTTTTACAGTGTGTATATAAGAAACCTCCACACAGGGGCACCAGGTTCACAACCTATACCGTCGATAATATGAACGATAATCTGATTAGCCAACCGAGCAATGTCCTGTGTTTCAGGTCTGATGCTATACCGTAGGAATTCATGCCTGATGGTGCACCTCCTGGTTCTGTCACAGCACATGATAGTAAGCCAGAGTGCTGTATGATAAAACCTCTACAGGGTCATGACTTATTGAGCTTTCTCAAATTGCTTCTCACAGTGCTGCAAGCTCTTTCTCCCTCAGGCCTGGCTCCATTATCGCCTGGCTCTGCCTGCAGGTGCTCTTCGGTCACATCACTGACTTCCTCCATTTAAGCTATGCTGCAGCTTTACTCCAGAGAAAACAACCATACGACATCCTGCTGACAATCTCCAAACAGTCCAATCAGCAATTCCACCAATGGAAATACAAACACTGTAACATAGAAATTATAATGAGAGTGATACAGTTGAATTGTGCCACTTCCAATGGCATAAAGTTAAGGTAAGTACATTGGAAACGATAGCAACTAACTGAACTTTCTTAATGACAAGTCTGCCTTTGTGAAAGAGAACAATTACTCCCATCTATCATATTTGATAAAAGACAGACTCCTTAAAGGGGAGACTTGGTGAACAAAGATAAGCAGTTGCATTGACAGAACAGATCTGTCATAAAGCAGACGAGATACAGCAAGGCAGGGAGAGAAAATGTGAAGATTGGAAGGAGAAGGGAGTAAAAGCAAATGGGTCAGAAAAGGAGGTGACTTATGAAAATGTTGCTCTCTGACAATGATGTTATCTGAGTGCAGAAAAAGAGCGTCAATCACTCAGGGTCCGAATCATCCACTTCACTTCACCAGCCGTGTGCAACTTCACAGCCACTGAACAGGATGACATTCGAAAAAAGTCACTAATATTACACATCCGGTCCCGGTCCCAGTCAATGTATGGGCAGCAGCCAAACACCAACTGTTATTTAGAGTACCCATACATGCTGAATCCGTTGTGTTATTTCACAGCTCTACGTGCCAAAATAACAGTGAATAATCCAGGAAATGGATTATTCACTGTGAAAACTGTGTTAACAGCTACAACCACCCTGATAACATCTTAATTTTAGATTTATTTTATTATCTGATATGAGTCTGTGTGTGTGTGAGTGTGAAAGCTTTGTCTCCTGTGCTCATATATGCTATGAGGGTCAGCATCACAAGCACAGGAGTGTTGCAGGAGTGTGACATCCCAGCCTAGCAGAGCCACACCTTTACAACACAACGGCTGTCAGAAGCGATCATTATCCAGACCGCCACAGTCCAGGAGCTGCTTTCTAAAAGACCTCTGCTGTTCTGTTGTCCTCACTGTTTATTCTTACAAATGAAAGGTCAGCTGCATCACATGACCAATACTGTCTGGGCTGTTTGAGTGTGTCAGATTGCATCAGCTCATGTTAGCGGTCCCACAAAGCCGAGTTTTGTGGATCATTCTGGGTATAGTTTTCCGTTAAAATGTGCTAAGTTTGACACACCGCAAATGATTACCTTTCTATGGTGATGCCGCAGTTCACACCAGTTCCCCTTGAACATCTTCTGAAATTTAACATAGCATTTTAATCAGTAATCACAAACATGCCATTTAGCGTTTAAGTAGCTCTTATAAAATGTCATAAATGAGCCACAGCTCCTCTAACCAATCAAGCATTTCAGATATGATTAGCCTATTCATGACTATCCTATGTGACCTCATTCCATTTACATTGGGACTGAGCTGTAGAAACACCCATTTAAAAAAACAAAAAACAAAGCCTGGCTGTTATATTGTGGATTACCCATGCAGCTGCTTGAGTCACCACATAAAAGGTTGGATCTCAGGGCTTTGCAGCAGGCTAGTGTGTAGATGCTTTGATCTATTTCTTTGCTTGTTTTCCCCTCTTTGTAACGATTAAACGGCTCTCTGGTCCCTGTGAGAGGAAATTGATTTGTGATTAAAAAGGGGAAGAGAAGGAGAGGCTTCTTTGTGTCCAAACAGATTCTCAGTTGTGTCGGTGGCTTTTACAGAATAGAGACTAGCCGTGGCCGTGACCGGGCGGTGACGTCAACATTAATCCAGCTAAATCGAATAGTGCAGTTTAAGTTTAAGTGTCCTCACTAGGATTTTTACACTGCTTTGAAAAACAATATGCTACTTGATGACTATGGCAGAGAGTAACTTCAGGGCCGGTTTACAGAGATCATCTGACAAAATAAAGGTTAAAGTGTAAGTCCACATTTTTTCATGTCTTAAAGGAACAGTTTAGCCCAAAATCAAAAATACATAATATTCATCTTATGGTACTCCTTCCAGATATCATGACCTGGTTACTCAAGATAATTCCCAGACCTTGTTGAGCAGTGTTATGTAGGAGCAATTTTCTTCCTACCAAACTACACCCATCCACCGTGTCATCGCACGGAAGAAAGAGTTCATGTATACTCGATACTGCTAGCCCAGGGCTTTATGTATACAATCCATGTGAGGATAAGAAAAAGAAAATTGGAGGAAAATGATGATATTTATGTGTCTGGAGATCAGTCAAAGGCTGAGCTGAACATAGTAGGTGTGTACTTTGCTAGCTCGATTACAGCTAATATATGTGCTGTCGTCTGATTGTTTAGGGCAAATAAACACCAACCACAGAGATGGTCCTGTGGTCAAATTCACACAAATAAGGCCAGCCAGCATTCGCTTTGCTTTCCGTCTGACCACACGCTTATTGACATGTGTGTTGTATTAAGATAGTCCTGAAAAATTCTATCTAACAGAAAGTTGTCTTCTAACATCATGCAGGCTTGTGTCCTCTTTTTCCAAAAGCTTTGTGTTCTTCATCCACAGTTTAATGACAATTTTAACCTCCATTTTTGTGGTGAGCATAAAAGACAGCTTAATATGGATGGAGGGACAAAATGGGGAAAAATATAAGCTAATTAAAATTTAGGTGGCTTTGTTTATTCAGGATTGGCATAAACCAGGCAGGTCTATGAATGTAAGGGAGCTCTAATGTAGACATACTCATTAAGTTTAGATATAGAGGTGTTCAGAGTGCTAGCAGCATGCCACGCCATTGCTGCTGTGAGAGAGGTGCGAGAGCGCCATGGCCGTCATTAATCTGAACCCTGTAGTCGCAGCCGACCTTGGCAGCTGGTGTGCACCATTTTAGTCTGACTTGCTGACTCTGACTCTGACCCCCCCCCCCCCCCCCCCTCCACCACTGATTGACCTGATCACATCCCTTGACGACGCCTCAGGGCTTCACCTGACCGATTCTGCCTTTCACTACACCTCTCATCAAACATTTACCTGTCAATGGGACTTTCTCTGGTGCCTGACACGGAGCATCTGTCCTGTCTGTGTCCTTTTCAAACCTGTAAAAGTCGTATCTGTTGAAGTTGTATGTGCTCGTTGACAACTTAAAATGACATGAAATCGCATTTCTTTGGCACGTTAGTGTTGTTTATTGTTGTTAAATTATGTCTGTGCAGTAGTTATGGTTAGGGAAGCGAAAGCCACTAAATCTGCTCACCGGCACCTCTAAAGCTCTAAGGCAAGTCGATTAATGAGCTCAAGAGGGGCTGGTGGTTGGGTTTGGTTATCTTCAGGCAGATCATAGCTAGTTGCTAAAATGATTGCTTTGCCGACTAAAGTAGAAAACAAGTAACTATTAAACCTTTGAAATAAACATATCAGAGAGCAACATATGAATTAAAAAGTGTTTCTTTGACAAAAGAGGTTGTGTGGCTCAGGTTCTAGCTGTTTGGCAACACCTGGAAGCTGCTTGACATCCTCCCGGATCCAAATTCCACATATATGTTTACATTAAATGTATAAATTTGTCATTGTCTATACTGCTATTTTGGTGATATTGAGCTGTAAACATAAAATTACCTTGACTTGACAATGCACTGTACATATTATTTTTACAAAATTGTCCACTAATTTGAATCACGTCCAAAACAAATGTATTTCTGTCACCAACAAATAAAACAAAATTAAACTCCAGTCACTGCCTGTTGTGATTGTTGGTTTCTGGGTTCAATCTTTAGTTCACACACTGCCCAAACAAAGCCTCTTGTTGCTGCCATCCCTCACGTTGACGCCAGCAGTTTTCATGGGACTTTCCACTCGCATGCACATCAACCCACAGCCTGTCACGTGTTTTGCTGAACTGAGAGCAGACAGGAACAGTTCCACAAATTTGTGTCCCATGTGGTAGATTAATAACAGCACAGACAAGTATCCCTTATACACTGGCAAATACATTTACAAATAAGTAGCCAGCACAGCAACCTTGCCATGTTAGCCCAGTTCAACAGAAACCCCTTCAGCTGCCAGCCAGTAAAGGCTGAGCAGGTCCCTGTTGGAGCGACCCCTGGGCAGCGCGAGAGGAAGCAGCGCTCTGCTGCCTCCCACTTTCATCACGCAATGCATATCAGAGTGTCCCGAAACAGGCAGCCTCTGAGGGGGGTCTCTTCGTCATATGTCAGACGCATGGACATCACTTTGTCTGGGTATTTGAAAGATTATTATATTTGGTTTCCAAAGATTTGCTCTAAAAATAAGTCAGCATGGTGCCCTGCCATGTGAGGTTATTTTTACACAGCAGATGTGATGCACAGGGAGTGTCATGGCACAACATGGGCTGATGATATTGCCACCTCCTTTAATCTCAAGATGATATCGCAACAGCGGCCGTGGTGAAAGGACTAGAAAGAGATTCACTTGTCTTCTCAGGCATGACATTGCATATGTGTTTTTAGGATCAATGTCTTTTGACAGCGAAGTGACAGCAGTCACCCATGAAGCCCTGAAGCGCTGGGCATATAGGGGTCAGTGAACTCCAAGCAATCTCAATACAAGCAACACACACATATACAATACAAAAGTACATGCACACATACGCAAATAAACTGTCGGAAGAGGCGTTGGCTCTGACAGACACTTCTGGAAGTGTATGACAAGCTGTCTCCATTACGGTCTTTTTCTGTTGGTCAGCTGCTGATGGATTGAAACCATAAAAACTACAGGTGACATTTAGAAAATTGTTCATTTCATGATGAAAATGTAATAACAGGATTTGAAATGGAGCTTGTTTAAGCAGGAACATATGAGAACTTCATGATGAATAAAATCAGATCTGTCTCTCTCTCTCTCCCTGCGTCTGTCTCTGTCTTTTTGTCCCCCTGGTGATCAATGGTCTTCTGTCCTCCCCTCTCTACCTTTTTCCATCTCTCTGTGAGTGTCACTCTCTCTGGGGTCCTCTGAGTCCCTTTGCTTTCTTTCAGCCTGCATTGTGGTGACAGCAATGTCAAAACACATCAGCTGAATCCCGAGCAGAGCAGGTTTCAGTGCCACCAGGTTCTACCACCTGGCTCCGTGAATGCAAATGGGAAAATCTCTCACGTGGGGGGTGACAGACACCCACGTCTTTCCCCAAAATGACGACATTAAAGCTGCTCCCACACCCAACAACATTAATGCATTGTTTTTGTAATCAGTGCTTGACAGACTGCTCTAGGCAAAGAGGAACATAAATTGAACTATAATAATATCCATAAACGGGATAATGTGTTTACTGAAGAATGACGGTTCTGTAGATAGCAATGTACATAGCAACAAGACACCTGGAGACAGGGAGAGATGTAAAAGACAGCAGAACTGCCATAGCAAACAGGTAATGTGATTACCTTTTAAATTAACATGCAGCACATTTTCTATGGTGAACTGACTTGTGAAATGTGTTTCATCGGAGAACAATGCAACCCTGTTTTTCTTTTTGCAAACATTTGGGAGTCTATCTGCAATCAATCAGTCTTATTGTGGTTGAATAGGACTGCTCAGCTCATGCCTCTGGTCGGAAATAATACAAGTGTGCACTGCTGTTGAGTGTCTCGGTACTGGTTTGCCTGATAATCCCCACTTTATTTTGTGGCATCCAATTTCAGAGGCTCTTCTCGAAATACTCCTTTGTGGGTACCTCCCTCATGAAGATCCATAAGAAGAGAGCGAGGACCTGCAGCTTTAAGACATGTAAATGACATCATGGGGGTGAATATAGAAACTGCTAATTGTGTATAGTTCTATAAAAAGCACCAGTGTTGAATAGTAAAAACAGATTCAGGTGCAGAGCTTGACAGGTGCAGACACTAGAGTAGGATGGAAAAGGTTGAATGAGTCACATTCAATAAATAAAAGCTAAACTTCCATCACATATGATTATCAGATATCAATAAGTTTACGATTTATTAAAACCAAGTGAGACCTTTATTGGGTAAACCTGCAAACATCTTCTGATGCCTCTCACTTCTGTTAGCTACACTAATCAATAAATACAATTACAATAATAATATATTAAGACTGGATAAAACAACTGTGATGTGAAAGAGGTTGCTCATATTGTAGTGATGAACCCACATATAGTTATCACTTGGATTTTGTTATAATAGAATGATTCATATTTATTTAGCATTTTAAGCATTTAAAATGCTTTGACTTTGATGAACATTGATGCAGGACAGAAATTAACAAAAAATAAACTATTTCAAACGAATCTAAAAATAAAATTAAACATTGAATGACAAAAACGGTGAACCAAATATGTTTGCATGGGCTGTTTTAGACACATTAAAGATTATTCTAAAAAATAATAATTATTTTAATTTGTAATCTTTCTCATTGTACATCCCCTGTAAAATTCAGTATTCTCTATCCAATAATTGACAAACTCCACTAAAGCTTTGACAGCATAATTTCCTCTGATGCTACACTCAGACAAATAGAACATCTCTGAGCAAAGATCACGAAAACATTTTGCAGAGACGGACACTCCCATTTCTTAACGAAGATACCATAAATAGCTGTGAGCAGCATACTGTGTTTTCCTAGAGGGATGTGGGGGGTGACGTGCTTCATGGGTTTGACAAACTGTCAAATGATATAAGCCTTTGAATGCAGGCTCTGATTACTGGCAGGTTGGACAGATTTGACAGAAGGCAACTGACACTTTGACATGAGCTTGGACACTAGAGTGGAATCTGATAGATGGTGGATAAATATTCAGCTGTGGCCTGTTTTCTCTCTCCAACCTAGTTTTTGTCTGGTCGTGCAGAGACAACAAATTGCTGTTCTAAGGATCGTTCTTTCCTCTTCAGTCCTTTAATACTGAATTAATAACCCCAGCTCCTGACCTTCACTTCCATGTTCAGCTCTAGAGATAAAAGCCATCACGTCCTTGAGAGATTCTTGTTATGGAAATGAGCATGTTAGTGGATTTATGTATGTGTGGGCTTGCAGATTTAATGAGTGACGCTAACAAGGAGCAGCTGCCACTCAAACATGAACGCCACAATCACTGATAATGCATGAAGTTTCAATCAGTATACTTGAAACAAGTGTAAACCAGTTACTAACAGACTAGTGTTAAATGAATGCATTGTTCATTTCAGTTGATGTTGAGTTCGTGAAGGTGATCATCACCTTAAATGCAGCTGCCTATGAAAAGAGAGAGAGAGAGAGAAACCTAAAATAAAATTCAGACAGATGAAAAACTAAAGCAAAAAAATTATTAAACAACTGAGAAAATGTAGCAATTGGATCTATGCAAGTATACTGCGTAATACAATTACATGATCACAAATACACTTTAAAGCTTCAGACACTCAACTGGCCAGCGTTTCAAGAGGAATGATAATTATCTTCATTTGTATCTGTGGGAAAGAAGTGAAATGAAAAGAAAGACAGAAGTGCGACCGTTCCACATGTGACTGAGAATGTCAATATGATCAGACTGTGTCATCTAGAACACTGACGGGTTGCAGTGTATAAACCCCTCATTACAAAGAGTAATGTCTATTTAATAGTTCAGTGGAACAAAAACTACAGACACTAGTAAAAAATGTTTATGGTTCGAAGACTCATCCGTCACCAACTCAAGTGAGCAAATTCACGTGTGGTGTGCAATAAAAAACTGTACGTTTGAAAAAGATGATGTTACTTTGAACCAATGTGATTATGCCAAAGTCCTGTATTTATATCAGACTTAACGTGTTTATTAATCATTTGTTGTTTGTGTAATCAGGAGTCGGTAATGGATGAGGGACCCTAGATAGAGTGTGACAGTGAAGTGTCATATTAGTGCTGTGTACATCATCAGAATCAGCACTGTGTTGTAATTACTAATCATGCTCAAACACACCAATCATAGACATGAAGTCAATGAAGCTGTCTTCATTTTCTGACAACTTCTCACTCATGTTGCAGCTGCTGCTACTTACGCTTTGTTGACTGATTTCTCCAGCTCCTCCTGTAATAGTTTCTTATTACCCTACAAGCTGAAGGCATCTGATGCTATGTGCATGTGTCTGATATCTCAGTGAGATGTGTCAGCCGGGTACGGCTCTGTGTAGCACAGACTACTGCACGGTCCCAAAACGAATCCAGCGCAGCTGCTTAGACTCTCTCGAGAACACCCTCAGGAGCACAGCCTATTCCACCAATCGTATATGTTCTAAATGTTCCTATACCTTCTGACATAAATGTCCCTCACAGAGCCACGTTGTGGAAATGGTTGCACTGTACTGAATGCAGCAAGATCGGCATAAAATTCCCTTTAAAAAAGTAGAGAGGAATACATAACTTACTAGTTCTAAGGGGTCATTTCTTCCATCAGGTTTGGACCCTCTGTTATTCCTGGGTGCAATAGAGAATGTAGTTTTCTGAAATTAAAACTTTTTTATTTTATTTCAGAGCTTCCATGGCAAGTTTAGGATTCATGCAGTAGTTGATATGCTTTTCTGTGATTTGTATGTCAGTGTAGGTTACCTAGAGAACAACAGCATTTTGTTTTAGTGTTTGTGAATATTATTTCAGATTTTACTGCACTTATGTTTCTGTATTTGTATACATGTTATAGAAACAAAATATGCAGTGTAATTACAATAGTCGTGACTCATGAGTGACATTGCTATTCATAAATCCTAGCTAGTTGCCGTTGTAATGTTACATTTTCACAGGTAGTTATACACAAATATCAATGCAAAGAGGATTTCAAGTGTTGCTTAATGTCAGGAGGCAAAGAACTTTATATCATATCATATTTTCCTCATCTGCTTGATGTTTACTGCCTTTATTCATGATGACATAATGGTGCTATGGGGTCATTACTCTCTCTGGAAACTACCTATCAAGATGACCCAGTAGATATATTCGTCTCTTGGTGGAAGGCATGGCAGGTGTCTGTTTTGATATACATCCTAGTCAGCGTTTCCAGATGTTTGAGAAGAGTCAATCAATGCCTGTCAACAATTGCTTGGTCACAAATCTGATGAAATGGTGGATGCCCTTCCAAAACTTCATACCTTTGTTTTAAACCAAAGACCAAAGGTGCCAGCCAAGAAGGTCCCCCAAACTTAACAAAGTAGTTGTTCGTGTGCCTTAATCTAACCAAACCTTAACCATAGTATTGTCAAATAATAATGTTATTTGAAGCAGTAATATCATCTTTTCTGTCGTGGTGTCAGATCCTGCTGGCCAACAGGGTTAATCACAGCATCACACAAATCTCCAATTTGGGATTTGTTTTGTGTTTCAACAAGTTGTTGCTGGGCAACAAGGGCCATCTAGTTTGTGAGTGAAACTATGTCTTCAAACCATATACATGAACACTGGAGGAAACGGTACCACAGGAAGCAGCTTGTTGTTTTTCTTAATTGGCTGTTCATACACGTAATTAAATGAAAATCCCCAATGTTTTTCCTGGCAATCTCATTTAATTTATTTCAGTTTATTTCAACAAACCTCTGAAATATCCCCAAAATCTTGTGGTGTACTTGCACCATAATTCACATTAGTGATCACAAGCAACTTTTAATCACCATAGATTGACTCAGAGGCCTTTCAAAAGAGGCTTAGAGGTTTATCAATTTCAATCAAATGGAGACATTTAAGTTATATTCAGTTTCTATGACAGTGAACCATCGTATATATATATATATCAGCCCAAACAATAAGTTGTGCATGTATTTCTTGTAAGAAATACATTTTGTCACTGTTAATTGTACTTAACATTGTACTGATAACGGAAATACACCGTAATATGAACAACAATTAATGTCGTCATTTTAGCATTTATTACTTTTAAAAAATGTATTTGGTCACTGTTAAATGTACTGACAACGGAAATATAACATATTCTAAATATAACAAACAGCCCCGTATTTTCTGCATTTATTATTTGTAATAAATATATTTGTCACTGTTAAATGTACTAACTATTAGGTATACCTAGGTTTATCAATTTCTATCAAATATATAACAAATTGAGTTGAAATACAAGAAGTTAGTGTCTCAGTTACCTCTTGACCCAGTGAAGTGAGAGTGATATGGCTCAAGGGAAGACAGTGACAAACAACTCAGCAATGCTCTTTTAATTAAATGCCTTTCTCAAGTCTGACAGGACAGACCTGTGGTGTCTGAGCCGCTGAGAAACAGCACAAAAGGATTTCTCAATGTGTGAAGTCAACAGGATTGCAGCAGCCTAAATCAGAGTCAGTGGAGAGATGGCTTCGGCCCAACTGTTTCCTAGAGATAAGGGGAAACAGAGCATTTGTATTAGAGCAAATTAAATAAGTCAATGAGAATGACAGTTAACATGATATCTAATTAGCAATCAAGGATTGCCAGATGCCGACACGTTCAGAAATTTCCGAGTTGGCTAAAAGGTAGCACTGAGGAACTGTCAAATTCCCCACTTTAGCAGCTATTACTATCACAGGAAGAGAAAAGAACTCAATGTTTTCCTAAAAGCTTAAAAGTTTCAATTATTTAAAGCATATTTTTTAAACATATTCATATATATTTATAAAACAACAACCTCTAAGTGACTTATTTGATGCACAGCTGTGCTCAGTAAACAAATCAGACCCAGTACTGAGAGCGTAATGTGAAAATGTAGGACCCTCACTCGTTATTACTCAATTTTGATTACAAAATAATAATGACCTTTCACTACGTAGTGAGAAATTGCTTTGCAGGTTGGAATAATTATAAAGACAAACCTCTGAAGAGAGCAGGGAACAACATGAGATTGGTTCTTCACATTCCGGTGGCAGCTCAAGGCATATATTTAATGAAATATCAAATGTGTCAGCGAGTTAGAGTGGTGGGGGATTTTTAAATGGAGCCACCCCACCTGAGCTCCAGACATGAGGTTGTTAATTTTTGCCTGGGCTCACAGTTTCCATCAGGTTTTGCCATTTGGTTTATGTGCAGCAAACTCTGCATGCTTATTACAGATTGGGAGCAGGTGCTTTCAACTAACTGAATATCAAAATGCTGTGTCAGTCACATCACATCTGGGGGTACAATGAGTCTGTCTACCTCATTGAGGGTCGCAGGGCGGCTTCGAAATAGAGCATTCAATGGAAGTAAAAAAAAAAAGACCCGCAAAAAAAAACCTCCCTATCGTAAATACATTTTAAAAGTGTTATTGTATGGAAGGCATAAAATAGCTGAACAAAATGATATTTACCTTACAATGCACGTAAGTGAAAAGTGACTGGAAAATGAATTTTCAGTCCACCTATAATTGAAAATGTCTAAGAGAATGACATATCAATATACTGTATATGTGACATTTAAGTTAAAATCACCATTGTTGACTGTCCATTTTAATGCTCCACTAAGACTAAGGCCATGCTAGCGATTCGGTGGGGCTGATTTCAGAAAAATGCTAACATCAGCACGCTAATGTGCTGACAATGATAATGTTAGCATGTTGATGTATAGTCGGTATAATGTTTACCCCCACCCTATTTTAGAGGGTTAGCATGCAAACATTGGCTAGTTAGCCAAAGTGTTGGATAAATACAATGTCAGGGGATCAATAGTTGTTGGGGTATTTCACACAAAACCACAAATGTTAACCTCACAGTGGCGCTGGAGGAAACGTCTCACAGAAGTCACTAGGATACATTGTCTGGGGACCATGAATGTCTGTAATCCATCCACAATTACTGAAATATTTCCATCTGGGTCAAAGTGGTGGACCGACTTACAGATCAACATTTCCATCCCAATAGCCACGCCGCTCAGGAAAACTATATCTTCAAAGAATGAATTTAGTGAACTTCTCTCAACAAAACTTCAAACAAAATGTTCTGTTCTCTTGTGGCCCAAGTGGTCAATCGCGCATATCTAATTGGTGTTGCCAGATGTTTAGAAGCATTCTAGTGTGTTACAGAATTAGTCCTATTGCATAACAGATGTCCAATGGTTCCTCTGGATGAGCTTTTCTTTTTTTTAGGGGGGGGGGGGGGGGGGGGGTATTTATCTCCAGTTTCTCAAGTACTATGGGATTCAACAAAGTGTGGTGAACCTGCCATCGCTGCCCCATTTTACAGTACGCTTCACACAGCGGCCCTCCCTCTGGGATCTGTCTCATTCCACACCTGATGTTGGTTCCCCACCTGATCTCGTCAGTCTTTCAAAAACAACCACGCTCAGTTTCACAAACAGATGCCGCATCAGACCTACAGACAGTGCAGATCTTTTCCCTCTGATTGTTTGCACGGTGCCGAGACGTATCAAACGCATTTAGATTCATAAAGTTTAGTTCGTATCATTATCTCCATGGAGGCACTCTGACTGATTGACAGGCAGGGTATTACACACAGACAAATGAGCACAGTAATAGCTAATTGACCGCTCATTCATGTCCTGAACACAATGTTCTGTGAAGAGGGGAGGGACTGTATAACAGCAATTACAGTCAGCAGTGGAAGTCAATGTGCTTATCGATTCTGTGTATGTTTGACTTCCTTTGGGTAAGAAAGCCCTATGCTGTACTTTGAAGATAGGACTAATATCAGATGGGTTTAAATGGGCTTCTCTCTTGAAAGCAGTCTATATTTCAAAGCTCGCTAGAGCAGTGTGGTGAGTGTGGTTAAAAGCTATAGCTGATCCAGAGATTACATCGTAACCTACTTGCTCTTTGTCGCGATAAGCTGAAAAAATCCAATGGCTAAAATATTCATCCTGCGTTTGAGCATAAGTTCCCATGTCTATTAGTGTATGTGATGTTGCACTCACTTGGTGGAGAGCTCATATTTTAATTAAACCAGTGGTGTTTAGTACAAAGCTGTAATATGTGGCTGCATAATGCATACATTTAAGTAAAGTGCCTTTAATATGAAATTCTGTACAGAGTAGCTGAGCCGATTTAAAAGGCTGCACAGAATGAATAAAAATAAGCGATATTCATGAATATGTTGTTGATTATGTGATGGGGTAAACAAGCAAGCAAGGAGACAGGCAAGCTATTGCCTATATACATCATCATATAGGCAGTTTCCAGAGGGTGCGTGATAACGTTTCCTAAAGCCAAATGTAACTCGTGGACCTCTGCGTTGTGTCGGTAAGATGGGAAAGACGGAGCGTCAACGGGATCTCTTCATGGTTGGTCTCGGTTTATTCTGATAAACAGAAGCTTCATGTTACTGCCCGCACCAGTCTCTACACAAATAACATGAATACAGTTTACAAAACCAAAGTTAGCTCAGTTTGCCATAACTTTAAGCTAACAGCTCTAACTCTGAAAACAACTATTTTCAAGCACCAGTTTGTGGAGTTTGTGGGGATACATTTTCTTTCGCTGACTGCGGTCTTACTTTTGAGTTGTTGTTTTTTGTCTTCAAGATACAAATATGCATTTTAAAGAACATCACTAGCACAAACAGGTGTCTACTTACCTGAAAACATTCAGGCCAAAAAAACAATCAAGAAAGCTCATTTGAACAGCACCAAACAAGCCATCGTAAACTGGCCTGATATGAACACATTCATATGAAAATCACCTGCAGCAAATGAAACTTCTAAAACACCTGCAATAGTGGCAGCCATAATATTCAGCTATAACACCATTTTCCACGTAAGCCAAGTTATTTTCCAGCAAAATCACAAAAACACATTGCAGAAACAGGTTAGTCTTTAGAAAATTGGGAATGAAGGACATGGAGCATAAAGTCCCATTTCATAGACTGCTATTACACATAAATCCCCTGGCTCCTGCTGCTCCCTCCTTCTTCCCCAACCATTTCCTCTCACTATGTGCCACAGACACAGCGAGTGCCCTCAGCTGGACATCAGTCCTCAAATTAAAACAACTCACCACCTTCATTCCCACTTATATCCATCAAAAGAGAAACTCCATTTTACGATACATTCGAAATGGAGGCAGAGGCATTGCAGGAAAGACTAAGTGCATGACATCTTTAGTAACTAAAGTTTCAATTTAAATAATTATGCCCATGCTGTGAATGCATTTCAGACAAGCAAGAACAAGGTTCACTACATCTCTGAAGCCAGTCATTTAAATCATACCTATGCTTTTGCTAATGCACTGACATAGTGTAGTGGTTTGGTTTGCCACATGAATAGTCATATGTGTGTCACTGCCAGGCTAGATATAAATCACCAGTCCTTCATCTCCCTTGCTACAAGTCATCTTTTCTCAGAAATAAAAATGTTTCGCAAAATTGTGTCAATAGTTGATGGTGTAGCTTTGTGGGATAGAACTCTATACATAACAAATATCGTATAACTCAGAGTCTAATGGACTAGTTTGACATTTTGGGAAATTTGCTTTAAATGAGAAGATCAATACCAAAGTCATTTTTGTATCGATTTTCTCATCTAGCTCTCGTCATGGAAGCAAATAAGTGTATTTATGAAAAATGTCATGAATACCTTCTATTAGTGAGCTGCCCCACAATGCATTATATCTCTTCAGACTGTGCAGTGCCGGAGATTGTGAGCCAGGCTAAGGGCCTGATGCTGTGTTTTTTTGCAACCACCTATTGTTAACATTAGCTTAACACAAACCATGAACGGTACACTACGTAATAAGTAATAAAGTCAAACAGCTTCAGGTATCCAACTAAATTCACCCGGCAGCGCTCAAACCATATCACTCTGATTGAAAACATTTCCCAATAGATGCCCGAGGCTGCTAAAACACGCTCTGTCTGATCAGGGATGAAAGCTGTTAATACGTCACCTTATTGAGTTTTAATATTGTTCAGGCGAGAGAGTAATCATTTAGATTCCCAATATGGGATCAGTTTATCCAAATAACTTCCTGCAATGTTGTCGTAGACGTGAGGGCCGGGCTGGGCGTTAGTTGGGTGAGACCGGCCGTTAGTCATGTGGGTCTCCTGCTTGAGCATACTCGAGTGTGAACAGTGCATTGATTAATCATTCATTCAGTAGGCAGTAAGTACTGATGTGTGAGGCAGTACGAATGTGATTTCGAACACAGCCTGCACGTGTGTGATACTCTCTTTATGTCCATCTCTCCTAAACTCTTTATGTCCATCTCTCCTAAACACACGCAGCCTTTTCTGAGTGACAACCTGTCAGAAGCGTGACCAATTCATTTTCTGACAGATGACAATGCATCTCAGATCCTCTCAAAGTGCCACCATGTCCTCACAGGCCACAGAACACATTCAGCAGAAGCTCACACCTACTGAGCGTAATGTCAGGTTTATGAGACAGGAGATATTCCTATCTGAGCCAGGGGATCTTTCTGAGTCGCCACGTAGTTCAGAAGACTTTTTAAGAGATTTCTTAGTGTGAAAAGAGTAAGACTGACTGAAAATATGGTGTTTGACATTTACAGTGACATTCAGCTGGCACGTCTTATTCATACTTTTTTTTTAGCTGTACTCTGACGTCATCTCAATCAGACAAAGCTGGAAAATGTGGTTCATGGTGTTTGTGGTGTGTGTGTGTGTGTGTGTGTGTGTGTGTGTGTGTGTGTGTGTGTGTGTGTGTGTGTGTGTGTGTGTGTGTGTGTGGCATTTAAGTACAGTAGAACCTTTGATCTAAAGCGACTGATATTCATAAAATCAACATTTCAGAATAAGAGACTAGTACGCAATCACCAGCTTAATGTGTTTGCGCGTGATAATTACAACACAGGGAGGATTCTTACCAAAAATAGTTTCTCAACTCCTGATACAAATTTGCTGTGAAGAGCCTTTGTGAACATTTGTGATGCCGGGGTTTGATAGAAGCCAGCCACAGATAAACCAGCCTGCGAGTAGCATGTAGTAAATGGATAGTGTTAGATTTTATTGGGCTCAGAGGTCATGCTTTCATTGATCATGTGGCACTAATCAATCAATCAATAATCATCCAGAGGACAAATATGCTTTTAGACAAAACAGCAAAAAAAAAACACATCTTGGGTGCATACATACAAAGTGCATGATTTTAAAGATATACCATACTACACCACAAAATGACCTCCTACTACAGTATCAGTGACCATATTAACCACTTCAGAGTGGCTTAAGTTAGAGAGAGAAACTCTTCAACACATGATGAAGGTTTTATGAATCATCAAAAGACAACTGTTCCTTTTCAATAATTTTCTCACACACATGTTTGTTTTAGTGAAAGCTCTATAGACTCATATGACCTAAATCAGGTCTGTTCTGGCTCCTTTATTTTAAAACATGGGGATTGAAAAGCATGCCACAAATGTAATACTGTGTGCTATTGATAGTTAATGTGAATGTGGTTGACAGAAAGCCAATTGTTAGATGAGAGAAGTGTGCCTGTAAGGCAGGTCAGCCGCATGCTGGACTCAAAGCCTACTGGTTAAAAGGGCCAGAGGCAAACATTGACCACCTCATATATTGTGAATCAATAACACACACAACAGTGAGGCAGACACAACTGTGTTAGGATCTATAAATAGAACACTAAAGCGAATAATTTATACCGTGTGCATACATCTGCAGTGTATGGAAACGGATTGAGAAATGGTTTCAGCATGTTCAACATTAATCACCTACAAGCAAATGGATGATAGATAAAAGATAATAGTGAGATCAATACAAGTGTGAGTCCAAAAACTTGTGCCAAAGGGATATTTGATTTGTGTGAGACATCTTTTATTGATTCCTGTTGAGAACATTTTTCTTCACTAGTGATGTCTGGACATGTTGTCAGCTGGAGAACAGCTCCCCTGCTGGTAGCAGGGCCTTGGTGCATTGCTCAAAAACACTAAGGCAACACAAAAGCAAGCAGTGTTACGATCTAAAATGTTTTTCTTTTATATCACATATTAGTTTGTAAGGAGTTAAAAATGCAATCTTTTTTTTCTTTAAAAAATCCTCTAAAATCTTCATACAAAATGTGTATTGTTGAGTTCAGAACTGTAATGTTTTTCATTATGACATTCTATCTTTTTTAAATGTTTGATTTCACAAAATCCACATCCAATTTACATATAATACAAATAATAACTTTTTAAATATGGCAACAATTTATTTCCTGATGCATATGATTTGTCTGCAGTCAATAATTAGCATCTTAACTAGTTTAATAAATATAATAGTATACAACTGATATTTTAAGTTTGTCACACATTATTAAAGGCTAAAACAGTTTAATATGTGTTTAGAGTACCAAGCTGAGGAATGGTCTCTCTAGATACCGTTTCAACTTTCTTTCTGGTAAGCCTGAATTTTAAAATGATCTTTCTTTTTAATCATTCAGTCCAACCAAAAATATTTGCAGCTATTGTTGATTCATGGCTTGTTTCATGTTTGTTTGTTTCCCTGAAGAATAAAAAGAAGTGATGCTCTGTGGTTGACTGACTCCCATCATTAGGTTGAAGCTCGATCCATCACTGCCCCTAACTGTCGCCTTGTTGTCTTTTTGGCTTGTTAAGAGAATGGATAGGGAATTCTCCTTGACTTGTCAGTAAATACATCAGAGCTTATTTCAGTCTACCTTGAGTGTGGGCTCATCTGTTTCCTAACTCTTTGTTGCATGTTTCACACTCCAATAGCACTCTGAATCCCAGTGACAACTTGACAGTAAACAACAGCACTGAGCAGCATATAGCAGCTAAGATGAACATCACATCTGTTTTTTTTTTCATTTTGAAAAGATCTTGAATACCCTGGTCATTCAAGATGTTTAAGACAGTGAACATAGCATCTTTACAGAACACAAACAGCAATAAATGAAAATCAATGTGTTCATTAGGGCGTCAAGTTAATTTTCTGTTTGACTAGCCCTTATAATGGGTGAGCTGCTACTTAACCTTGCTTTGTGTGAGGAACAGAGATCGAATGAAGACCATAGCCCTGTGAATGGCACTTACAGAGGTGAAAAGTGTGTAGACTGAGCTCATTCTAATTTTCCACCATCATTGGGAATCATTCCAGCTTCGCACTGCCAGGAGAATTGTGTCAAAGAAGCCAATACTCTGGAAAATCACAGCTACTTCTCCAAATGATCCCCAATGCACCAAGGTAATTTTGCTGTGTCTGAACACCATGCAGCCCCAGTTTCTGAAATGAACACCTGCTTTAACGTCTAAAATAAAGAGGGAGGAAATCACCCATTAACAGAAAAAAAACTCTTTGGCAAAGCATTCTGTATCATGAGCATGTTGGTACAGGGTCAGGATCGCAAAAAATGTATTATCTAACACAGAATGTTATTAACGTTACAATGACATTTAACGTTGTTTCACAATTTTTTTATTATATCCACCTTTTTAAACAATATCCCTTTCAGAAAAAATGGCTGTGATGGGAAAGAGATACTACTTTGTATCTGTGTATACAACTGTGTATACAAGACATTGTCTTATTATATTGGCCATTCAATAAATACATTACTGTATATAGAAATGTTCTATCGTACAGTATAGTTATCACTACAATCCCGTACAGTATACAGTAGGAATTTTGACATGTATAGAAAAAAGTGTTTTTTGTTTTTTTGTTAATTGTTATACATTTCTGTCTATACAATGTAGCTCTACAACTCTTCTGTATTTCTTGTTGTCTACGTGTTTTTTAATCTAGTTTGCCTGTATCTTTCTTTAGCAGTAATGTCTTTTCTGTCTAATCTTTTTTAATCTGTCTAAATTGGGATATATTAAAATGTATTTATGTACATATTACATTTCATTATCAGGTAGTAATTATATTTACAGTATTTCATTTACTATATATATATATATATATATATATATATATATATCATTTTGTTTAGCGGCATTTCATTCTGTATGTGACTTTATTGTTGCTTAATCACTTTGTAATGTGGTTGCCTTCATTTTTCAGGACCCTTATTTCTCACTCACTGACTTTTTTTGCATTTCACGCTCTTCCTTGCAGATAGAGTTTGCTCATATCTTGTGGCGAGGACTAAGTTGTTGCATGTTATTGCGGCCGATTGTATTTTTCAGGAACTCAAACAGGTATAGGATCACAATATTGCCACTCTGGCTCCTGGTTGTTGCGCATTTCTGCGCAGTACCACCGCAGAATGACGCTACAGAATCTTTACCTTTGACCTCGCCACACGAGGAGGAAGTTGAACCAATCGTGTTGCTCGTTGTTGAGAGGTGTTCAAGTTTCTAGGAGGCTGATACCCTCTCGTCAACATGGTAAGTACAACCATTCAAAAGAATGTATTAATAGCAGTAAAATAAAAGTAAATAACTGTAAAGATGATATCTGCACTTATTTGGCATTGGGTTAACGACCGTCTCTTTAGCTTCACGATGCTATAATATTGTTGCGCGTCCTATAACATCACAGGTTAGCATGTGGTGTTAGCTTAGCGCCGAGCTATGGTAGCGTCACACACATACTGTCATGGTTCCGACTATGTCCTGGAACTGATACTTTTTATAAAATATAGGTAGAGGCCACTCACATACAGTTAACTTTGGTTATGTATCACATTGTTAAATACGTCTAACGATATTCAGAAATGTAAACCATAACCAAAGGCTGATAAAAGTCGTAATTAGCTAGCTGAATAAGTTAGTTGGCTAACTAGCTAACGCTAAACGCTCACGTTAGCTATACGTTAACCATTATTCTTCACCAGGTTTTAGACAGAGCCTGTAGTCATTCATTACGTACAGCATTGTACACGGTAACCGTTACCTAGTAAGTTAGCATTACACAATGCAATGGGGACGTTAATGCAATTACGGTATCCTTTAACGTAACATATAGGTTAAATGAATTTAGGTTACTATCCCTTTTAAGTAAAGTTTCATAAACCTAAACCAATGGAGTCTGCAGCAATATTAGTTTAATTTGAACATTTCTCTACGAATGAATGAGTTGGGTCAGTCAGACTCGCATGCATACAAGTTGTAATTTGCTAGTTAACGTTCGGGATGTTATTAAACCTTAAAACCGAATGTACCTACCCTTTGGCTAAATGTAACAGATTGTTGAGAATGTATTACTCTCTTATATTCTGACACTATGGATGCAAAATAAAATTGAGCGCTACAGGAGTTGTAAGAGAAGAACTAGAATTGAGTCCTGAATTTATCAGATTATTGCACCAAGCAAGAAAAATGTGTAGCTACATTTGAGCTAACAATATAGTCTCTCGTGCTCATAATGATTTAAGTCTTAAAACCCCTGAATGCAAACTCTCCCCAAAGAGTATACAGCAGTTGGCATCCTTATTTGGCATTAGCCCACTGCCTCCTTCTGACTATAGTCTCCCTGAATGTCATTCAAAAACATTGTGTAATTTGTCACCCAATATAGAAACGTCCCTCCATCCACACCTCGTAATTGTGCGATCCCCACCTTTTTCTCTTCTATATATTTTCTGAATTTTACTAAAATATGCTTCGCTGACTTGTTGGATTTTTTCCCAGATAATTAAAAGTGTCTTTGTTAAGGTTTCGGTTTGCCAACAGCCTCCCATTCTTCTTGCCATACCCAATTTGGATGCTATTTTGGTTTGAATGAAGATATCGTTCTTAAGTTGCACTCTCCCAATAGTGTTGCCAAAGTTGTTGTATTTTTCTCCACACTGCTTTTACCCGGTTTGTCATCTCAGGTGCTCAGAAGCTGCCAGAACAGTTAAAGGAAATTGAGAGATCTTGCTCAGAACCGATCAAGTGTATAATCGAGATTGCATCCTGAAATCTGATTCTGCTCTTATAAATCCATGCCTGTGCGCTTCCAATATATTGCCGTGCAGACTGAATAGCGCTTATAATTTGTTTTAGTGCATGCTGATGCAGTCCTGCATTAAGTCATCATGGAGGTTATAATGTTGATGTTTTATAGAGGTGTTTGATTTCACCTAATGGTGATTTTGGAGGCTGTAGTTTGTGATGCTGTTGAATTGTTCTGCCGTGTACTTAGAGGTATTCTCTTATGTTGTCCACCCTCCTCTTTAGGAATATTGTGGAATAATACTCACGTGTCCATTTTATTTATTTATCTTAACTGCAGTATTAATTGTAATATTGTAGCAAGAAAATATAAACAGCATTTTAAGGACATATTTGGAGAAACAGCAATGGTGGCTTTATTGAATTAGGCACGCTGATCATTTTGCGTTACACCACCTGCTGTTTTGAGTTCACTAACTCTGTGTGGTGTTTCTTATTCATGACAGTCTTCATTGGACGCTAATAATGGCCCGAGCCAAGCGCCACCTTATCCAGGTGTAACGCCCTCAGGGATACCTCCCCCATTTGTAAGTCAGTGACGGAAATGTTTACGACAATTAGGTTCTCGCCTTTTGTTGCCAGTCGTCGTAGCGGGTTGAACTGAGAGTGGTAAATATTAAGCTCTTTATTCATTTGAATCTAATCATCCCTCTTTTTCTCCATATTAATTTGTCTAGATGGGACCACCAGGAATACCGCCTCATTTCCCTCCCATTGGAATGCCCCCAATGGGACAGAGACCTCCCAGCATGACTCCTATGCCTCCTGGTATAATCCCTCCTGGTATAATGCCACCAATGGGTGCACCGCCAATGGGACAGGTGAGCCTTGTAGGAAGCTTGTAGGTTTGTCTCTAATTAATTGGAGTTGTTAGTTCTAAGGACTTGGTAGCCTGTGTTGCTGCTCCTCTCACATCAGTAGACATCCTGCTCCTGAGTACTTACCACGGTACATATCCCAAAGCAGATCAGTGAAAAAGCTTGGTGGCAGATGTTATTACTTAAATACTTAAATACAGAAAAACACTACTCCAGAGTTCACAGCGTTTTAGGTTTATGTTTTTCAAACCACTGTACTGCAAAAATAACTTTTTGTATATAAGGACTTTGCCCCAAAGAAGTTTCTAAGCCACTCCGCTGTTGATGATGTACAGCCTTGAAAAGTGAGTGTCAGTTAGGGAACGTTAATTAAAGTTACACTATGTTTCATTACAACTGATTGCTCTGGTCATTGGTTTTATTGGTGATGGCACCCACCAAAGTAATGGCTCAGATATCCAAAAGTGGCAATGTCACAAAAAAATGGGCATTACACATGAATGGTCAGAAGAAGAAACCTCCATGTTATCAAAGATAAGATTTTAGAAAATAACAGACGGTAAATACTAAATATCCATCACAGTTTACAGACCGGCTTCCTGGTTTAACTTGAACCCACTGGAGCTCATGGGTTTTCATGTGCAATGAGGGACGATTAGCGACATTGCGCTGTTTGGTGTCCCTCGAAGTTGCAGCTAACCTGTCGAAAAATAGATGTTTGCTGGTTTAAGTTGTAATAAACTTTCCTTCAACTCGGTCATTTGTTGGTCATTAGAAATATTAATTTTAACTTCTTTGTTTTGTTTGGCACTTCTGCACAGAAGATGTGTTCAGCTTTGACAAATAACAGTTGAGACAAGATACCGTGCCCGTAGTCCTCTGAAGAGATGCCATTTAACTTGTGCATCTTTTTGAATCTCTACCGTCAGCGGACTGAATACTGCTTTTTGTTTTACGGTGACAGCCGTGGCCGGAGGCTTTATGTTTCCAGGTTGTCCGTCTGTCCTATTTCCGTGAATACAATATCTCAGGAATGCATGGAGAGAATTTAGTGCAAACATCCATTTTCACTCAAGGTTGAGTGGTAATTGGTAAATAGACTTGTTTGTATAGCGCTTGTCTAGTCTTCCGACCTCTCAAAGCGCTTTTAGCACTACATGTTCATTCACCCATTCATACACTGATGGCAGGAGCTAGCTGCCTGCCCATCACGACTAACTAACCATTCACACCACATTTTCAGTTAAGAGCCAGGGATCGAACCGCCGATCCTCTGATTGACAAAATTAAGAAGTGATGACATTCTTGACAGATGTTGGATGTAAATTGTAACCGGACTAGTCGGTGGAGGCACACAACCACAACACGGTAATTCTAGTTTTATTTATTTATCTTTTGAAGCAAGAAATGGGTCACATTTAGCAGACATATGTGGTCATGCTTATTAATAAGTGTGATGCTGGAGGGTGTTTGATCAAGGTGCCAACACCAGCCTAAAAAGGTGACTAAGGGACGTAGTTCTGTGTGTTTCTGCTTCACAGATCGCAAGCGATGGCATCACACCATTCAATACGCACAGCAAACTCTGCCTCAGTCTCACCTTTTCCCCCCAGTTGCAGGCAGCCTTTCACACAGACACCAACACCATGTCTCACACTGTGTCTTAATACGTCTTCCTGCACTGGGTGGTATGGAAATGCCAGATGAATATTTCATGATTCTTTTATTAGATGCCAGGCATGATGCCACCTATGATGCCAGGGATGATGATGCCTCCTCGCATGCCAGCTGCGGCTGTTCAACCAACGGGACCGGTAACTCTCCTCACTACTTTTCCCATCAGTGCTCTGTTTCACACTTCCTAAAATTCACTGCAATCTGTGAAATGCTACGGGAATCATCTGCTCTGCCAAGTAGCACTGTTGGATGTGAATAGTGATCATTCACAAAAAATCTGTACATTTTTAACCAAAACGTAATTATATACAGTGACTGATTAAAATGTTCCTTATTGTCACTGTTTTGTTTTGGCTTTGCCTCCGCTGCAATCGTAATGACACACAGTTCTGTCCATTTGTCTTTTATACTGAGAGATAAGCAAATGATGCAAATGAGTAATATGATCTATAAATATTTTGTGACAACATCGAGGCGGCTTTAGAGATCATAAGACATCCACTTCATTATCTCAAGTGTGTTGTTGCGTCTTAAGAGTTTGGAGGTTTGTTCTAATTAGGAAGGCTTTGTCAGTTACTGTGTATTGTGAATGATTAGTATTCTCGGCTGAATTCATCATTTGTGAGTGTTTCTTGGGGAAATAATTCACAATAATTTTTTTTCTTCTCCTCAGCCTGGTGTTGACTCCTCAGGTAAGAGCCTTAATTTGTCACTTTGCATATTATGTATTCAAGTAAAGTGTCTGACTGATTTGTGTTTTTATCCTCTCAGCTGCTGCACCTGGAACCGCTGTAAGTGAAGCATAATCTTTCTTTATATGCAGTAATTACAAGTTTACAATTGCAACAATTTAGTGTTCTTATCATTAGCTCCAGACTATTGTCTTCTGTCCCCTCAATAACTGAAGTCTGCCAACATTTTGTTTGTTGCTTTGTCCTTGCAGAGTACCACAAATGGATCTCCACAGGACGACCAACCAAAGAAGGTTTGTGCACATTGAAAATGGAAAGACAGACGTGAAAAACTTGACAATATTAACTAGTAAAAAGATTTAAAATAGAGCCAGAGATGAGTCTTTTCTGTTCAGAACCGCACCAGCTGATTTGTTGTTTGTTTCTGCCTCAGAAGTCCCTGTGGACAGAACACAAATCATTGGATGGAAAGACGTATTTTTACAATACAGAGACCAAGCAGTCCACATGGGAGAAACCAGATGATCTGAAATCTCCTGCAGAGGTACAAACCGTTATCGCTTTCACAACATGTTTACAGGTGCTACATAATGATAGAGTGGAGTTATGTCTACCTGAGCAAAGAATGAAGCCACACTCCCTCTGTCTGTGTGCTTCTACTCCGAGCTCCACTGCGCTTTGTTTACATAGCCGGTCCCTGAGTCACAGCGTTTGTGCCCCACTGGCCAGCTAGTCGCTGCCGCTTTGCGTCGTTCTCAGACGGTGGTTACCGCTCACCCACAGCTTGTTGAAATTCAACAACGACCGTAATGATGGCAGAGAGAGAAACGCTGTGTCCTAAGTGCTGCATCACGTCATGTAAAAAAAACGTGTACCTATCAGCTGTTTGTTCAGATCAGACTTGAGATGCAACTACTTAAATGATGGGTAAATAAATAGTACTTGTAGTATTGTATAGTATAATAGTACTCTTCCGATGTTTGTACTTTTTTTGTTTTCTTTTTTGTAGAACTTGATTTCCATTATCCTTGAAGTCATTGAGAACTACTAAAAACATGTTGTTGTTGTTGTGTGCAAGTTTAGCTTGAATACATGTTACATTTTGACTGTGTGTGTTTACTTTATTACAATCAGTTGATGTAACTTTTTTCAAATATAAAAACTCCATAATCTTATACACACTTTACACAGCTTTCATGTCATAACAATGTCACAAATCCTTTTGGATTGAATCGTGGCCGATATTTCATATGGATCATAACATCACTCTAGTTATCTTTGTGCTGTTTATCTAATTGAAATATCTTCCCTTTTTGTTTTGCCACCTTTTAGCAAATGCTGTCCAGATGCCCTTGGAAGGAGTACAAGTCGGACACGGGGAAGCCTTATTATTACAACTCTCAGACGAAGGAGTCCAGATGGACGAAACCCAAAGAGCTGGAGGATCTGGAAGGTAAAGAGCGGCTGTCTGATGGTGTCAAACCTGTTGTGAGGAAGGATCTGATGTTCCATACTGATTTATGCTGCGCTGAATGGATGGGCCTTTTAACAGCATGATGAATGGTAGACCACTGGCCTGTTATACATAGAACGCCATGCATTAGAGGGGGTCTGGGGATTGTTGTCGTACAAACACAGGAAGCACGTTGTGGCTCCTGCAGTACACTTATCTCTGTGCTGTTGTTCCCTAAAAGCTGTCACATTTTTTCTATTCCAGCTATGATCAAAGCAGAGGAGAACGGGTAAGAGCTTCCTGTTTACCCTCAGTTACTCTTCAATGCTGCATGTAATATGAACAACAAATACAGCCATTAGTGACCCTTTATATACCAGTCCGCTACATTGCCGTGCTATTCTTCCTATCATGTGGTGTGGTTTGACTCGTCGTGGTCTGGTTTTCAGGACGGCAGAGGCGATGGCTCCCGGCATCACAGCAGCTCCTGCAGTGCAAGCAGATAATTCAGCCGCTATGGTAACCGTGATGGAGGCAGAAACTGCGACAGCGGTCTCAGAGGAGCACCTGTCTCAGGCGGCCGTGCATCACGCAGCTGAGGTCAAGACTGCAGATGCACCTGTGGCTCCCTTAGAGAACACAGCCGCCACAGAGGCCTCAGCCAGGTAAACATGCTGTCTCCAGTACTCAGACACACACTGTATTCATCCAGCCGGGACAGGAATAGAGCCATTATGACCCTGGGTTTATGTACAAAGCACCCTTTCAACGTAATGTATTCATGGATGAGGTCTATTTTTGCGTCTCATAAATTTATTTAATGTTCGCATCTGCCGATGTGATGAATGCTCAGTCTCTTAAATGCTTTATGCAAACGCGGTTAAGTTAATGCATTAACATCTTCCTGTGCCCTCAGTATTGAAGTCACAAAAGAAGAACGGCCAGAGCTGCAGAAGAAAACGTACAAGTGGAACACAAAAGAGGAAGCCAAGCAGGCCTTCAAAGAGCTGCTGAAGGAGAAGGTGAGGCTGTCGTATAACAAACACGCTGTAGGAGAGAGGCAGTGCTGTCTCCGTCAGCCCGTAGTAACTGTTAGCATTTTGACATTTAGCAGGTCAAATACAAAAGAATTGCTCTTATCAGACATACATTAGTATCCATGAATAATTTAGACTTCATTTTGCATGTGCCAGCTACAAAGATAAAATATGCGCACACGCTTGCGCGGTTCATGAGTTCGGCCATGGTAGATGAAGCGTTTAGAGCAGCGGGCACTAATAGGCGGACCGGGTCCGGACCCAGACGCCGTTGTATCCGGACCTGAAAAGTGGACAGCTTAACCAGAACCGTTAACCAAGAATGGACAGACGTTTATGTTAATTCCTCCTCTGGGCAGTTTAAAACCAGCGTTTCATGTGTTCAGAGGCCGTGACGATTATTAAAAGACGCAATGTGAAGCGTTACTACGGGACAAAGCACAAATCTGTTGAGCAAATGTTCCCACTCACGTCTGTTATGAAGGCACAGAAAATAAACCGAACAGCCCAATATGATCAGAATCCTAACGCATGAATTCACTTCCCAACAATGACGTTAACAGAGAGAATAGAGCTGAAACAAGATGTTTAATAACCACACATAAAGTCCATGCACGCAGATTTCTCTTATTAGAAGATGAGAAAAATATAATATTGTGGTTTTCTTGGTTGACATCACTTCACACCTGAATGAACTGAATTTAAAGCTGCAGCACAATTCAGTTCTATTCATTTTTCTAAAATTGAGTTTATTTTAAGATAAACATTTTTCAAAAGCTTTCTGTAATATTTTTTTATTTTTAAATCCAGCCCATTCATTTATTATGAGAGTATTTATAATTCATCCAGTTCAATTTGAAATCTGACAATAAATATAGTCGAGATATTATTGAACTGAACTTTCTTTATTTGTTTTGACAGCCACACAAACACGTGAATACAACTGCTCAATAATGAATTCAATCCGGTCAGTCTCTGTTTACCCGCACGTCCTTTGCATTGTGATCTGGATCTAATCCCCGCCCCTCCTCATGAGACCCGGGGAGGTCTTGGCTCCATTGTTAAGCTTCACCTTCTGGTTGCCGTGGATGTGTTGTGCGGCAGGGCGCCCCAGCACCACCCACCTGGATGCTGCTATATTTAGGCTCTTTATAATTTTGTGCACAAAGCTCTCCCTCTGAGATTGCTTGCCATTTCCTGCAAGATCTTAATGGCTCTTGTCTTTCTGATTAGCTTTATTGGATCAAAGGCACAGGGCGGGCTGGGATTAAGACAGTGAGAGAAAAAGTGGCATGCCTCAGTGAGTTCGAATAACTGTGACAATTTACAAGACAGGCAAGCGGTGGAATCCGTTCATAACGGATGAAGGAGTCGCTCCCTGAGAGAGGCGAGTGGCAGAAAGGGCGATTACATAAAGTCCTCGGCAGCGCTTCTTTGAATTATTGCCCCTCCACACCTCTTAACCAGATATCTATTAGTAATTAAGAAAATGTTTTGGCTTTTAGGAGACAAAGCAGCACGGCTCTCGTGCTTTTTCTAACAAAAAACAATCCGTATGTTCTAGAAATACAAACCATCATGACTTTAAATTGAATTCTCTGTATTTCAGGGTGTTTCCTCAAACTCCTCCTGGGAACAGGCTATGAAAATGATCATCAATGATCCTCGCTACAGGTACACTATTCTCCTTGGAATTTGTATCTTATTTAATATAGCAGGTGATGAAAACGCCCTTCTGACCTTATTTTCTCCCTTTCCCTCATCAACAAAGCGCCCTTCCCAAATTGAGTGAGAAGAAACAGGCGTTCAATGCCTACAAAGTCCAAACCGAGAAGGAAGAGAAAGAGGAGGCCCGGATTAAATACAAGGAGTCCAAAGAGACCTTTCAGAGGTTCCTGGAGAACCACGAGAAGATGACGTCCACCACCAGATACAAGTAAGTGCTGCAGCGATCTCATGTAGTCAGTTTTTTCCTATATTGATTTATAGTTCCATGTATTGTCGATATGATTATGCAGATGGGATCAGTGAAAGGTCACCAATGGGTTTTGCACGTCATCGTGCACTTACAGCCCCGGTCGCTTCCTCTTGAGGAACATTGTGGTTCTGATGTCGGGGGTTAAGTGCTTGTGACATTTTGGATTTGGATGTAATTCTCCACAACTAGAAATAGCAACTTTTTACTAAATGTGTACTTAGGCTCAGGGTTTATTTTTCACAGATAAACCGTAAGTAAGGAGTCATGCATCATATGTTATGCCAACATTTTAAATGTCTCAGCTTTGATCCAGTTCTCTCTTTGGTTCGGTATCTGTGTGAAAGTCATCGTGACGGACAGATCGACCAGTGACCTCGACGACGAGCCAGATCCAGCGTTCTTCTAGCGGGGGGGTTGTTGTGGTGACGGACTGTAATCTGCGATTGCACACAACACGCAGTGTAACTTGATCGATGGGCTCATCGTGTCTCTCCTTATATTTAATACCTTATTTCACAACAGTCAGCCACTGCCTCCTCTGACATGTTTAGAGCTTCAGTGCACATCGTGAAAGACAGCTGCACCTTTTCTTTTTATTAACATGAAATTCATTTTATATTGTCTCTACGCATCTCATGACTGGCACTACGCATTAGAAAACAAATGTGTTGGAGGTAAATTTTCCTGTGAAATGCTGCCCTCATGTGGGTTATTGTATGAAAATATCCTGATCGTGTGTGTATGTGTACCTGCAATCCAGGAAAGCGGAACAGATGTTTAATGAGCACGAGGTGTGGAGCTGTGTACCAGAGAGAGACAGGCTGGAGATCTATGAAGATGTTTTGTTCTACCTTGCTAAGAAAGAGAAGGTACGGCGTTGTTTGTCTGCATGTTTACTATAATATTGTAGAATCATTCAACTTTCTGTCAGTCGTCATAAATGATGTTACTTTTTTGAACACTGACACCGTTAACATCCTGCTTTCCTCCACAAAATGTTTCCAGGAGCAAGCCAAGCAGCTAAGGAAGAGGAACTGGGAAGCTCTGAAGAACATTTTGGACAACATGGCCAACGTCACATACCGCACCACCTGGTCTGAGGCCCAGCAGTACCTGCTAGACAACCCTACCTTTGCAGAGGATGAGGAGCTGCAGAGTATGACATTCATGTTTTTATTTACATTAGTTTGAAGATAATTGTAGTGAGAAGACACAGTCTCTACCTCATTATAGGTTCACTTGGTTCTCAGTTCTCCCTGTTGATAAGTGTCGTTACCTGCTGACAGATATGGACAAAGAGGACGCCCTCATTTGTTTTGAGGAGCACATCCGAGCTCTGGAGAAGGAGGAGGAGGAGGAGAAACAGAAGACTCTTCTCAGGGAGAGGAGACGACAGCGCAAGAACCGAGAGGCCTTCCAGGTGAGAGGGGATGGAGGGTTAAAATATGTGCATCTCAAAACACCAGGGAAAGAACTGCTGCCACTTTTCAAGTTGCAAAAAGTAAATTGTTGCACAGAAGGCACACATTGTATTTGTTTAACTATTGCATACCAGTTGCTGTCCTGAATTCTTCTTTTGTTGTTTTTCTTTCTTTTCAGAAATTCCTGGACGAGCTCCATGACCACGGTCAGCTTCACTCCATGTCTGCCTGGATGGAGATGTACCCGACCCTGAGCTCAGACATCCGCTTTGCCAACATGCTGGGCCAGCCGGGTAGGACAGCAGGCCACAGCCACACGAGCTGAGTGATCTCAAGCATGTGGTTGTGATATGCAGACAGCAGCACATGACATGAACACAGAAATAAAGCGTACACAGCTCAGGGTGTAAAAACGGCACGAACTACAACACTTCGTTAATGCATATGTTGTTTTTTTACACCATTCATTTCAGATACGTTTTGTTTTCATATATTTAACAAAACATTCAACTCAGATTTCTGTATAAGTGTTCTGATCGTGTGTGCGTGTGCTGCTGTTGGACTCTAATATTTCTTTGCAGCATAACACATGTTGTCGACATCTTTTGACTTATCCTTTCTGTTCTGCAGGTTCCACTCCCCTCGATCTGTTCAAATTCTACGTGGAAGACCTGAAGGCCCGCTACCACGATGAAAAGAGGATCATCAAAGATATTCTCAAGGTAAGTGTACCTGTGGTGTGTTTCTATCTGGCTCAGTGTCTCAGGACAATACTCCCCATCTGCTCAGATCAGTGTTTGTTGTGACACTTTATTCTTTTATGCAACAACAACTTGTTCATCTTCTGCTTCCTTTGTGCTGCTAGGACAAAGGCTTTCTGGTGGAAGTCAACACTGGCTTTGACGACTTTGGATCAGTCATCAGTTCAGACAAGAGAGCCACCACACTGGATGCAGGAAACATAAAGCTGGCATTCAACAGTGTAAGACTCCTGTCCCACGTACATCTTCCCCCCCGCTAGCTTTTCTCAAATCCTACACAGTTCCTTTTGAGTAACTTCGTTTAAGGTTTAAGAACTTAAAATAAATGTTATTCTAGTTAATTCATGGTTTTATTATCTGTGTCTTTTGGTCTGGGGCTTAGAAACGTTGCTATATTAAGGCCTTTTCCAGGTTGTTTTCATTGTTTGTATTTATTAGATTAACACGTATTTCCACCTATTTGTGTGTAGTTACTGGAGAAGGCAGAAGCCAGAGAGAGAGAGCGAGAGAAGGAGGAGGCGAGGAAAATGAAAAGGAAAGAAGCAGCCTTTAAAAACATGCTGAAGCTGGCCACACCACCACTGGAGCCAGAGACTTCATGGGAGGGGGTACGTCCTCAATGAAAAATACATTCTTATCGTTTCGGAGCACCAACTGTTCAGTTCTAATCATTTTGTAAATTACTCGTAAAAGCACGACACAGTAGCTTGTCCTCAATGTTTTGTGATGGTTTCAGATCAGAGATCGATTCCTAAAAGAATCTGCCTTTGAAGACGTGACTCTGGAGTCGGAGAGGAAAAGGATATTCAAAGACTTCATGCATGTCTTAGAGGTGAGTCTGCCAGCACGGTGGCAATGCGCTGACATCAATCTTGATGACAAAGGTGATGAAGGTTTACCGTGGCATGTATTTTCTTTTAACAGCATGAATGCCAACATCACCACTCCAAGACAAAGAAGCACTCAAAGAAGTCCAAGAAGCACCACAGGAAACGATCCCGCTCTCGATCGGTTAGTAGTCCTCACTGCTGTGCAGAGACACAATCTAGCAGTTAATAATCTGCATGAACACCTTTTGCCTTGATGTCAATACTTCATATCACGCCTCGTTAATCTCTGAATTACTCCACCTAAATGTTCCGACAGGGCTCCGAGTCTGAGGACGAGGACTACCACAAGAAGAAAAAGAGGTCGCAATCCAAGTCTCCCTCTGAACGCTCATCCAGTGGAGAATCCGGTGAGTGGATTTCAAAGCTCTGAGGATGTGTTTATCATTGTGTGGAAGAAGTGCAGCACTATTGACATTTATTGACATGTTCTGCCTGAAACCAGAGAGAAGCTATAAAAAATCCAAGAAGCACAAGAAGAAGGGCAAAAAGAGACGTCACAAGTCTGTAAGTATACAGGAAGACAAATCCATGTCGTGTGTACATATATACACGTATAATCTGAATGTGTTTGTATGGGAGCTGATGGTGATTATGACACACAGGCGTCGCCAGACTCCGACAATGAGAAGAAAGGAAGAGAGCGCGATGGAAAGCGTGAAAAGGACTTAGAGAAAGATAAAGAGAACGACAAGTCTCGGGGGAAACCTCGCTCAGACTCTAAACAGAAGTCTCCGAAAAGAAAAGCTGCAAAAGAGGAGGTTGGTTTTACTACTGTAAAAATGAAATATTGATCTTTACTTGATCAAACTGATGCTTTAATGGCTGCTGTTAAAGTTACCATTAACCACTATCATTTAGAGGTTGTATGTGACACGTCGGTGACTCACTTTCTTTACAGCGGTTAAGTTTCATTTCTCATAGTTTATATAATACTGAGTGTGTGTCTGTGTGTGTGTGTGTTGTGTTCAGGGTGGCTGGGATACATCAGGCAGTGAGCTGAGTGAAGGAGAGCTGGAGAAAAGGAGAAGAACTTTACTGGAACAGCTGGATGCACCTTGATGACGACCCCTCTGCTGCTCTTTTACTGTATTTGTACACTTCTACAAACATGCATTCCCCTCCAAGCTCACGTGACTGTACTGGGCGAACCACCCTGGACGGATTGTGTGACATAACACCGTTCTCTGGTATTCATGGGAAGCTTACACACTTATTTGGTGACTAATTTGATATCAGGAAACTGATCAGCTGATCAACCTTAAAATATCAGGTTGTCTTTTTGTTGCTTTTGTTAGTATTTTTTTAGTTGACTGTAGCTTTTGACATGTTTTCCATTGCCATCATTTTTATATTCAATTAAAAGTATATCTTGAATGTCACGCTGACTGTCTTTCACCTGGAAAAGTAGCGCAAGAAGAAATAGGTTTAAGGACATCTTTCATTGTCTCTGGATATGTTCAGAGATAATGAAAGTAGTTTTGATTTGGTCTAACTGAACTAGCTGTATTCTCTAATCATCCAAAAAAGGTTTTAATTTGAGCATCTGTTTAAATTGATCTACTGTAGTGAAATGTAATAAAATACTGTTTCAATGGATTACGTCTGTACTTGGATACTTCAGGAGATCAACACCATCAAAAGTAAATGTTATGTACTTGTGTTATTTATAAACACTCCAGTTCTACAGGATGTAGTAATGGACCGTGTTTCATTGATAAATAAGCCGGGTGATCCATCATATGACCGGTATTTAATTCAGTTCAATAAAGAATAACTTCCAGTTTATTAGGTACATCTAGCAACTCTAATGCAGGCTAATACAACTAATGGATAAATAAAATCCAGATAAACAGTGATTTGCAGTATTGAGTTTATAGCCCAAGAAAGAAGAAAATAATTACAAAAGGCAAACTGCTTTATATTCAATGTAAATACTTTATTTGATCATATTTGTTGAAAATCTCATATCACCTAATTTTTAAAATAAAGCTTGTTATTTTGTAATAAGCACAAACTGCCTAAAATACATTTCTGGTGAAAGTAAAATAGAAAAACATGCCAGTATTATCCAGTTAGACAAATGTTACGATTAGACTGAAGTTGAGAGAAAGAGATGAACGGCAGCACATCACTAAGCCACAAAACCAGCTGATCACAGGTCAGCTAACAGAGACTACTTTGATTTAACACAGTGTGATGGATTTGGAGTTTAAATCTGTTCAAATTTACAAACAATTTAAAATCCGTTGCATGTTTTTGTAGCTGGCTTTGATGCGCCTGTGACCCACCCACGTGACAGACATGACTTTACACTAATGTAGATTCTGGCTGCATTTGGCTTAATTAAATATACAAAACAATGGAAACAAAAACTATAAGTTAAAATAACATTCAAGTTGTATAGCACAAGGCAATGAAAACTTTTGTTTGAACAATATGTACAATATTAACCATCTGGTAATGTGAATTAAGAAGAAAAAAACAAGACATTGTAGCAAAATATCTGTACATTTAGGAAACATGTTTTTGTTGTGTACTTTGTTTTGCCATGTTTTTAATGTACATGGACACATTAGATGAAAACAGGAGCTTAAAGAATTCCTTTCAGTGGTTAAATACTATACATTAAAATTACAATAAAGTGAGTAGACACAGTAGCCTGGAATACAATTAATCAGTAAAAAAAAAAAACTTGACAGATGGAATGCAAAGTTTGATCCAGTCTTGACAGTGAGAACCATTTAGCAGGGTTCCGTATCTTTCCTGCAGTTTGTACGTTTAATAGAAATAGCTTTTTGTTGCTTTACAAGCTCGTTTACTTGTAATTTGTTCCCAGAAACCAGACGGACTGCTGTGCTGCTACAGAAATGCAACGGACGGTAAAGTTTTACTTCTATGGATCAAGCGCTACAAATTGAGGCTTGATCCATTAACTGAAGTAAATTATGAAAGAAGTCAGCACGGAGTGGGCCTGATGTAGATAATTCACATTAGCCCGGTCTTGTTTTGAAGTGGTTTTGATGTCTTTTTCTTCATTATTATATTTACTTTAATACAAATATAAAGTCTTAACTACTTCACCTTCTTCATGCCTGATCATCAGCCCTTTCAGTAGAAGTTGAAAAACCTCTTGAGATGTTTGAGCACGTTTGTATAGTAAGAGGAATGGAAAAGAGCACCGGAATGTACCAAGATACCACAGCGACAAACCCAACACTAAAAGATGTCATTTTTGTAACAGTTAAAGGGAACGCGTCCCATACATTCTACAACACGTTTCCAAGGAAGCATCTCTTCACGTGGCTCTTAAGGCCACCGCAAGTCCAGTTTTACACATCTTAAAATCAAAGCAAGGTCAGGTTGTATTGCTTGAAGTGGGTAATATAAAAAAAGAAAACAGTCCTCAGACAGGAGACGGCGTGACATCAGCCCACAAAAATAAGTTCAGGCACTTGGCTTGTCTAAGGTTTCTGAATCAACCTTTCAGACACTTAAAACTCACTCCCACACACACACGTGTCCCAGTCCTTCATAGTGAAAAGCTGCTGCTGTACCACAGACATGGAGTAACATGTATTTTTTATGGTTGCTACACTTGTCATCTTTCACTTATCATCCTTCACTCTGCATCGAACCTCCCGTCTCTCCCTCTCATACGCATCCTCCCCCAGCACATGCACTGCTCCCTCGTCACACGACCACTTCGCCGTTGTTACTCGGCCGCAGGTTCTGATCATCAAAGCGTCTCCTGACGCTCCTCCGCACAGCGTCTGCTCTCCTGTAAGGCTGATTCCTCAAATCTGAGGAAGGGGGGGGGGGGGGGGGGGGGAATAAAAGAGCTGTCAGTCATCTTGTGGAGGCGTTTTGATGAGCCCACATACCCAGAGTGCTGGCAGCCTGTCTTTCAAAGCAGCGTGACTTCTACACAGAAAAAAAAGAAGCTTTGCAGGTCATCTGTCTCTTGGTATTACGACAGTGACAGGCCACGGGGTTTTGACTTGTGAGTAGAAAAGCTTACATGGATCTTGTGAAAACCAAGATGCACCTTTGCCAATAAAATGGGTGAATTATCAACCGAAAAGAGTTGATATTTTGTATCGTTAGACATTCAAATGTATTGTTATGAAGGCGATATAGTGAGTGGAGAACAGAGGAAGAGGTAGGTCAATACTGAGTGAACCCTGAATGAAAATACAGTAAAAAACAGGAAAGGGAGGTAATAAAGAGATGCTTGCCAGGTTTGGGACACATCCACCACTACAGGTGTGCTACTGGAGGAGTTCCTTACCCTCGAGTAGACATTGGGAAATTTAGTAATATTATTCTTCTTTAGGGCTAGATGAAGAGAAGACAAAATGGAGGTTAAAAATGGAGGAGGAGGAGGCTGACAGGAGCATGTCAGCCCGACATATTCACCACTGCTTTGCTAAGAGAGCGCTAAGAGAGCACTGCGAGAGCAAAGCAATGTGGCAGCAGGCTGCATGGGGGGGCAGAGGAGGGGGAAGGGCATGAGAAGGGACAGAGCTGGAGGATGTTAACTGGTTCATCTGGCAGCGAGGAGGATCAAAGCTTCTGTAGTTTCTTATTTGTCTGTGTTATAAACTCAGACTGCTTTGCAGAGTGGCTACCAGCAGGATAGAAAAAGAGCCCGTTTCAAACTTCCAGTACAGAAGCGATTGTGAAGTAAAACAAACAAACATGGTTCCAGGACACAGCAGGATTGTTACATTCAACAGCATCTTGACCAAAAAGCAACCAAAGCATGCATGCAGCCGGCCAACACTGGATGACAGGTAAACTCAGTGAGACAACCTGGCTGCATGTTAGTAGCACGCACACACACACACAGAGAGAATGCAACCGCAAAGACAGACTGCTGCAACGTAAGAGATTATGCATATGTAGACGTCATGCAGAATATTAGCGAGCTTGCCACAACACAGAGAGTCATTTGACAGAGAGGTGACCCGTCAGCCGGCGGCAGGAGCAGGCACAGCATATGGGCTAACTGGGAGAGCAGGGATGCATTGTGGGAAAGCATTTGAGATGAAGCAATCAGCGTGCAAGAAGCGGTTTCAGCAGCAGTGATGACATGTCATAACGAACACACGAACATTCATTTTTCATTAAAACACTGATTGAAACACAAAGAAAAGCAAGTTATAATGCCACAGGCCCTTACACAATGACGACATCAGTCATACCTGTCATGTAGATGATGACTAAAGCTCATATATGTATATTTTACATACACACACTGCATTAAATAACCATTCAATTTGAATCTAATCAGTGATAGACACTAAATTATTTGACTCATGAGTCAGTATTTGTTTTTAATCTGTTAGCACTAGATGGCAGCACGCAGCTTAACCGTTCTACTCCAGTGCTTGATGAGAAAACGTACAATCTTTCACCGATTCCCATCTCCTGTCACTGCAGATAAAAGTATGAACATGGGAGACAGTTTCCTCTGTGACATTATGGTTTGCCATGGTTGATAAAAAAATGATGATGATAAATGACGGGGTCACACTTCATGCAGGTGGGCAGAGAAAACCGTTACACCGAGTCATGCTCAGGAGAGAGAACACACACACACATGCGCACACACACACACACACACACGCACACTCAGGCGTGTGCGCAAAAACCATGAGATCAGGCACGGTGCACAAACACAGGTCCGAAAGTGTGCGGGTTGAGTGAGACGGTTTAAAAAAAAAAAAGGGAGGACGTGTGAAGAGGCATGCAAGGGTGGAGGAGAGAGACGTAAAGAAGAGAATGTTTTGTTCCAGCAACCTTAGAGAAGAGAGACAGTTCTACAAGCTTAGTAATGGTACTCCTCATTGAGGGCGGGCTCGCAGAAGAACCGAGAGCCACGCTTCGCTGTGCGGGCGGTAAAGGGCACTGTCTTCAGCACTGCATTGAGAACAACAAGGACAACAGCCAGGACAAGACAGGACAAACACAGTTTAAGAAAAGCAGACTCCTACAGGGTTTTAGCACCGGTTAGCGCTATGCAAATATCTAACAACAGCATCAGGACGGGCCAGGAGAAAACCTCTTTATTCTAGCAGTTAATGTTCCACTGAAGGGTCTGGCAAAAACTAGAACTTTTACTATAAACTCTCTCTGGCTGGGTTTCTTAGAAGACAGCAAAGTTCTATTGTTACAGAGATCTGAGTTGCCTGATGTCTTTAACGCTAAAATCACATTTACATTATTACTGTGGCTAGCGGACGAAAACATATTGAGAACTTTTACTCTTGTAAAAGGAGCAATACTTCAGTGTAAAAATACTCCATTACAAGTAAGAATCTGCAGAGTTTAAAATCTTACTTAACTAAAACGTACTATTAACAAAATGTAATCCCACTTTTACATTATCACATCATAATATTATATTGTTAATACTAATGCATTAATATGTAAGTAGCATTTCAGTGTTGTAGCTGGAGACAAACGGTACAAAATCTATAACAATGCATTGTATTAACTTCTCATTTTGTATGTAAGATGTTATTTCTCAGAGTTAAGTATTAGAGCTAGACTTATATTGGCTGATATCAGTTTATTACAAATATAAATATATCTTACTGGTGTGTCCCTACTTTGTCCACCAGAGAGCACTGACAAGTTTAGTCTTCAACTTTAAAAATGCTCCGCTCAGTATTTAACAAAAACTAATTCAAGGGATCACTATCAAGATTGTCTGTATGTTATGCGTTTATGGCCTAAAAAAAATAAATATATAACATGTAAAGTACAACTGTACTTAAGTACAGCACATCAGAAAAGTACTTCGGTAAATTACACCACCGCCTACGGCAAGTTTATCACACTTCAGTAAACAGAAGATGTATTTATTCCAGTATAATGAATTCATTTCCTAGGAGCTAGTCCCAACCCGGCCCCGTCTACGTACAGATGTTTGTTACAAAGCAATGACAAAGCAGATAAGATTAGCAATGATCATCAGACACATTTGGAGCTGAATGTCACTAGATTAGCTGGACTGTCAGTGCATGTTTGTACTCATTAGGTTATACACCTTTAGTTCTCAAACATCTGACAGCTGAATTTTAAGAAAAGCCAAAGTCATTGTGTTAGTTGATTTAGATTCCCTTTGTTAATGACTGAATGTATAGCGTCGGAGAGGACCTTCATGCAGAGCGCCCTGTACCGTGTGTGTGTGTGTGTGTGTGTGTGTGTGTGGCAAGAGACAGGCCCAGGTGATATTACCCGTGATGATGTCTTCTATCGCTCCATCTTTGCCTTCGTAGACGTGGCGGCTGTCTTTCACCTGTTTCTTCCTGAGCTCCTGGATCAGCTCTTGCTGCTGCCGCTTGTTTTTATGAGATGGAGACTGAGGAGACACACACACACACACACACACACACACACACACACACACACACACACACACACACACACACACACACACACACACACACACACACACACACACACACACACACACACACACACACACACACACACACACACACACCTCATTTAACATGCATTAATAAGTCATACGCTTAGACATGAGTCCAGTATAATCTACAAAAGGATTCTCCCACCCACGATTTCTTTTAGCTCAAATATGCTTTTGCTCCACACATCGCTTCACTCTGTAGGTTTGTGTATGTGTGAGCTAAGTGAACCATTTAAGAAGTATAACCGCTGATCCTGAGTCGATGTGATGTGGCTCAGCGGGGTGTTAGACTGCAGAACCAGATATAACTACATCCGGCAGGCAGTCAGTGCTCAACTAATCCTGTGATCAGGAATCTGGAGGAAGGAAGGATGAAGCGGAAAAGGGAGGAAGTGGTCTTCATGATCCACTGTAGCCACCTGCCCTAGAAAGAAGGGGGGGGGGGGGGGGGGGGTATAGGGAGGGAGGGGATGAGGAGGGTGGAGGGGGTTGACAGTTGAAAGAACGGCGACTCACCTTCTGGTCTTCCTCCATCATGGCCTCCTGTTCGAGAAGTTTCTCCATCAAAATCTGCTCCTGTCTCTTTTTCTGCTCATTGTCCTCTTCCGCTTGCTGAGGATGTCACATAAACACGGCACACAGTTACAACTTGTTTAAACATACTGCCGTTACTATCATAGAGGAAACTATGCTGTTAACATGAAACAAGAAACTCTCGTTTCAAATGCATCGAATAGTTTCGCACACACGTGCTGTGCAAGCTGAGATTCTATTTCGGCACCATGAAATGGGATGAACGAAGTCATTAACATGGTTTGGAGGAGTTGGAGGATGCACTAAACAGAGTTGACACAGCAGCTGCGAGAGAAACGGCTGGAAACAGTCAAGAAGCTGTGAGTAGCAGTAACACATGGCGTGATGGGGTTTCTCCAGCACATCATGCTGAAAACTTGCAGATTTCTTTGTAAAATACTTCTTAGTTTTGGTTTAGAAGAGAACACGGCGCTGTAGTGATAACACCAGAGGGCGTGTTGATGTCTAGTCACATACACAAGCATTAACACATCACACTCACCCTGTAAGCTCTCACAAATCGCACAAACACGGGGAAGAAGACGGAGGGCGGCGTTGTTTTGGCGTTCTCCCCGAAGAACTTCACTGCCTCGTCAAAGGCATCCTTTCAAAAGACAGACAGTTGACTTACTTAGAAAACACTCGGATGACTTCATTTTAAACCTTGTCACAACAACAGGGCTTGAAAAAAAAACAAGGCATTAGGTTTGCAAAGCGAGGTGCGCTCATGTTACCTGTGCAATCTTGGCATCATCCTGCAGCTTCTTCAGCTTGTTCTCATTGTGTGTGATGAAGTCTTTGAGCATGGTGTTGTGGCCGTGCATGCTGTACTCTCTTTTGGTCAGCTCCATGCCTCTCAGCAGCTCCTTAACGTCCAGCAGGACGTTCTCCAACGACACTGTGAACACCAGCGGACGTGTGAGTGCACGAGCCACGCGCTGAACTGTAAAAAGTCAGATGAGAACGACACATGGGCACGACGCGACTCACCTGCTGCAGCTTTCTCCACATAGTGCAGCTCGTTGTAGAAGAGGGAAACTTGGGAGTATTTCTCCTTCACCACATTGGCGATGTAGTGCAACAACGTTATCTTACGGTCCGTCGACTTGGTATCAAGTAGCTGTGGAGAAAGTAAAACACAAAACTTAAGGAAAACATCTGTGTAGAAAAAGTAAAAGGCTTTAAAGTCAGAAGGAGGAAACTTACCAGGTCTAAACTTTGCAGCTTGAATCCGTACACCGCTCCTCTTTTGCTGCTGTTCATGTAGTTTCCCAGTGCCAAGATAATCTGGCGAAACAAGAAGGAACAAGAATGTGTAAGAAAAAGCCTGCATTCATTTAACATTATGTCCGGATATAAATAAATGAGTTACCTCGAGAATTTTCTTTAGCTTCTGTGACGACTTGATGGACACAGATGCTGCAATGACTGCATGGATTTGCTGCGGGGCAAACGAAGAGGATGACGATGAGAAGATGTGAAATTCAGTAAACGTTCTTTGGTCACAGCATCCCATATAGACTGCCTCTAATCATATTCAGTGTTTTACTGTAGGAACATATTGTCCTACACACACACACACGGGATCCCAGTTCTCACCGGTGTGAGCATCTGCACGCTCTCGCAGAAGTTGCCGATGAAGGCCATGATGGTCATCTTCTGCATGAGCCGCTCGATTTTACTAAACTGCATCATGAAGCGGTCCTCGTCGGTCAGGCTCTCCAGGGGTTTGCGCTCCTTCTCATACTGTCGCATGCTTTTAATCTCATGTTCCGTGGGCTGGAAGCGCATCAGACACTCCACAAAGTCCACCGGCAGAGTTCGCAGGTCGAAGCTGGAAGACGGCGAGACAAAGGAGGGTAGAAACACGCAGAGTATCTTACATAGACCATTTGATATCTTATGCCATGTTGAAAAACTACGATACGAAAATGAAGGACATCAACTTACATCTGAATGGCCTTGCAGATCTCCTCAGGAGTCTTGCCCACTTTCCTCAGTGTGATGGCCAGGTTCTTTGCTCTGTTGGAGTCCAGCAGCGTCACCTTGTTGGGCATCTTTTGGATGATCTTCTGCTTGTTCGTGATGAGGTCGATAGCCGGGCCCTGAGCTTTCGTCTTAAACATCTCCTCGAACTCATCCACGTTTAGGTCCTTAAAGATGCCGACAAAGATTCTGTTAATGTTCCATCATCGCTGACATGGGTCAGGAAAGGGGGACTAAACGATTCAGACTCTCACCTCGAGTATCCTCTCATCGTCGATCTCATTAAAGACAGTCCCGTTGATCTGGTTCGGTTTCAGGGCTACCCAGTTGAAGACGGGCATACGGAACTTAGTCTTGATGGGCTTCTTGATCTTAACAGCTACACAGGAAACAGAGGAGTTAGCAACAAGTCCCTATCTCCTATGAGAGGACACGCACGCACATTCACACACACAGGTGAAGGGGTAGACAGGTGACAAACGTGGATATGACTGTTTGATCTCTAAAAACATACATCCCTACTTCAAGTTGAGTTTGAATTGATTTTAAACTTCACTAAATGGACACTTGGTCCTACTTGAAGCAGAGTAAAGCCTGTCAGCCTCTTATGTAACCTGTACAGTAAATGGTGCACATGGCGAGGATTTCCTGCCTGGCCCGGTGACACACTTTATCGGACAGATTATGGCTATTTGTGGCCACTTGGGCCGATTCACCGAAGCTGAGCATCAAGGTGGCGCCTGGTTTAGTCACAGAGACGAGGTGTGAGCAGGGACAGAAAGATAAGGCCGTCACGAGAGGGCAAACAGCATTCCATCAGCTCTGCTCAAAGCCTATCACTTTCTATCCTCTGCGTGCACCAGCAGGTCACCGTGTCTCAGCAACCAACACTGAGATGTGGCGATATTTAATTCAACGCACACACACACACACACACAAACACATATACAACAAGACTACCGCAAGGTGTGAAGGTAAATCATTTTGAAATGTGGTATTTGCTCTGTCATCTTAATGTTTCACAGAAAGTCTCACTGTGAGAGCAAAAATAGAATTCATGAAGCCACAGTTCACTGTTTGGAATATGTGTTTTTATATGCTGCTGAGGTCATGTTAGAAGTGGCAAAAAGAAAATAATGTCTTTGAGAAACATGAAAACAATTATGAACTACTTCCAGGAGGCTTGAATTGCACAAATGGAAGTTGTTTGTTTGTTTGTTTTCTTTTGGGATTGAGAGACTGAAAATACCATTTTCCAAATAAATGTTGTCCTTGTGATGAAGAAAGGGAACATTGGAGGGACAAAACACCAAACATGACAAGCAGAACCTACAGAAAAGTTTGATGGGTCCCTCTGGTTGGCAGAAAAAGAAACAATTCAAAGACAAATCATTAAGGAATTGGCAGAGTTAGTGAGAAAGCTTACACGTGCACGTCGCAAACACACGTTTACCATCAAGCAGCTGCAAAAAGTGTTGAGGTGGGAACAACATAACAATTTTGCAATTAATAAAGTAGTTGGAATACAAGTCTAATACACTAAAAGTAACACTGTTTTGCAGAAAATATCTGCACATTACTCCATTTTCACCTATTGAAACAGTTCTTCATCACAGAACATCACATGTACACACAAACCTGACTCAATGTGTGTATTTTACCTGCTAACCCAGAGTTCATGATGACAGTGGGCGTCCCACAGCCGGGCAGCGGCGGCGCACAAGGAGGAGGCGGCGGAGGCAGAGGTCCTGAGATATGCGAGGCTAGCCCTGGAGGGGGAGGCGGAGGGGGAGGGGGGGGCGGTGGAGGTGGGGGAGCTGCAGCTGCAGGAATGGCTGACGATGGTCCGTTTAACACTAGGAGAAAGGAGAGACGCTCAATGCTTAGTATCACTTTTATATCAACGTACAAACTGTATATTCCCTCCCATTTTCTCTCTTCTTTCTGCATTTCATGATCAACAGTTTACATGGCGATAAACTGCACTAATATTAAACCTACATGTGCCGTTCACTGGCAGCGGAGGGGGTGGAGGAGGAGGTGGTGGAGGAGCCGGCATCCCAGCTACGACTCCCAAGTGATTTGGAGTGACAGCTGCACCGTTTCCTCCCATCACAACACCCGGCAAGCCACCCACACCGGAGGATGGCGAGGGCAGGATGGAGATGTCTCCGTCTCCCTTGTTGTGGATCTTGATGGTGCCTTGTTTCTCCAGTTCGTGGATCTTTTTCTCCAGGTTACTCTGTCGCTGGATGGCCTCGTCCTTCTCCTTCAACATCTGCCGCAGCGAGTGTACCTGCGAGCTGGTGTCTTTGTAGACTTCCTGTGTGGGGGAGGGGGAGACAGGGGGTTGAGAATTGTTAATAAAGTAATGTATAATCTTTTTTTTTTTATATATATTTCTGCCATGAGAGTGGAAACCTTACAACCCCAAAACTACATTTCAACAGTTGGCAGAACACTTTGAGTGCTTAAATGGATACTTAAAGGATGAATGTGAACGTTCACAGTTGGAGTCTGACCCTAATCGATTCAAGGTCCTTGTTTCTTTGCATCAGCTGCTTCTCAAGCTCCACGATCTTGGACATGGCCTCATTCTCCGTATCCTGCAGCTTCTCTGACATCTACAAGTACAATAACCGAGAGGAAAAGGGCGACACAGTGACATGAACTCATTGCGAAACATCAAACTCAATATGTCAACAAAGAAATCTGAGAGCATGGATGTAATATATATATATATATATATATATATATATATATATATATATATATTTATGAAGACTTGAAAGTTATGAGCGTTACAAAAGTGTGTCCATATTTAGTGTTTCTTTCCAGTCTTTTTATGGTGGATGACAGTTTGGGGAAAGAATGAGATCATAGCAAATCCCACGCTGACATCCTGGACATTAATACATAGCCTTTTGCAAGGGAAAAATATACGAGTTTTGTGGATTTTCAGAGAGTAAAATCAAAAAGTCGAGGGCTCTCACATGAGACATATTCTCCTCCAGCTCCTCCACACGCTCCAGGGCGGCGTTTTTGGTCTCCGCATCCTCCAGAAGAGCTCCCACATCAAACACGTTATCCAAGTAGGCCTGGATCTGAACCTGCAGCTTATCGCTCTCTGTATGCTTTATTTTCTGGAAAACATGCACACAAAAAGAAATGCCGTGGTGATAAGAGCGAGGCGGTTAGGGAATGAGAGGGAGGACACATTTACTTTTTCAGTTCAATGCATGAGGCCGACATCTCAGACCCAAAGGCCAGCATTGATCTCACCTGTGCAGTGAGACGGGAGACAAGGATTTACAGAACTGACAGATTTTTTTTCTCTCAAGTACTGGAAAAGCCATTATCGACTGCGTTTCTATGGTTGCTGTCTCGGGGGTGCTATAATGACAACCTGTGCTCTGGATTGAGCCGAGTATTAAGAGCGGGAGTGTTCGGTCTGTCTGTGAATTTTTCCTGCAGCGTCATGTCTCAACTCACGTCTAAGTAGTCGTCCAGACACAGCTTGGTGAAGTCGAACTGTAGGTGAACTCTGAAGTTCATGTCCTCCACTGAGTGAACGACTATGTTGATGAACTGCATACAGGCCACCTGTGGAATAAACACAGAAGAGAAACAGTGAACGAGGATCCTCGATGTTCTAAAATCCTGTATATTATGCACTCTGTGTGCGCCTGCTGACAATACATGGTAAATAATTGTCAATAAACAAATTTACAACAGGTTTCAATTTCAGCCTGGTACTTCTATAAAATGGCTTTATGCTCATTATCACATTTAATTCCGTTTAATATGGCTTGCACTGAAACTGTGTGTATAAATCCTCATTACTGTGCTTGCTTGGCTGGCAGAGTGGCTTATCTGGTAGATTAAGAGGATGTGGAAAAAACTAATTAACAAAATCAGCCAATTCAACTCCATCGGCTGCCTTATGGGAGCCCGTGTAAACAGATCTGGGGGGGATCTCCTCTTAGTGTCTAATGTACACACTTCTTCTCACGCTGACACTGGCTTAATGAGAGTAAGAAGCTCAGTTGTCTCGGTGAGACACTGACTGCAGCTTTGACAAAGTCTGTTTGCTTTAGTGCTGCTGTCAGACGACGGCCCACCAAGCGACTGTGAGCGGACTCGTGACAGAGTTCCTATTGAAGTCCTATTCAAACACAGCAGCTGTTGGTTCTCACTCACACACACACACACACACACACACACACACACACACACACACACACACACACACACACACACGCAGCATTTGCTTCACATCAATTAAAGACACCTAGATGGACACACACACTGAATCAAATACTGTCTAAGTTGAAACTTCCTTCACAGTGCGTTTTGTTCTTATGTCGGGCCAATTAGCACTACTTGGCCTGGCAAGGGTTCCTTGATTAGTGGCACTCCAGTTTGATGTATTGCATCACATATTTGCAGTTTGTGCTGTGATGAGAGCAATTAGAGGGCTTGCACAAAGACTGATAGCCCTGTGAGTGTGTATTGTGAAACTGGAAGCAAAACTGAATACATTTTTAACAAACATATCAGGACGCATGTGCAAAATATCTATATTTCTAAGCAGCTGAAAAGTATGCTGGTTGCTCTCAAAGACTGGATCGGGACCCACTGATGGGTCGCAGGAGATGTGATTAGGGTCGCTAGATAATGTTTATATCTGCAGAACACCTTTAAGCCACATGAGGGAGCCTGAATGTTCATAGCGTTCTGATAATTGCAGCCCACTTATAACATTGAATCACATCTGAAAGGCTAGCGTACATTGTGTTTGTTTTACTGACGAGAGGAAAAGTCTGTTAACTCCATCGAAAATGTATTTATCTGGTGTCATTTACGAAATATTTAACATGAGCATACGTTTTCAATTACACATGCTTAAATGTATGTGTCTTCAAAATGGCTAGTTTACCGTTTCAGTATTAATTGCAGTGAGAATGGTCAAGAACGTTCATTTACATACAAATTAGCTCTACTATGTATTTATAGATAACGCCCGTTGTGAATTGGGTTGCTTCACTCAAACATCTGTGGGCTGCCTGGTGATGTAGGATTTCAATAGTCATTAGGACTGAGTGTGTGTGCGTGTGTATGTGCATGTGTATGTGCGTGTGTGTGTGAACATACCATAAAGTCGATGTTGTTGTCCTCGTTCTTGAAATACTCCATTAGCCTCTCAAACCGCTGCGTCTCCACACACACCTGCAAAACAAACAGCTTCTGACTTATTGTATTTTTTGGAGTCTAGATGAAGAGAGCAACCCACAGGGATTTATTTACGCGAGCGATCACAGATTTGCATAAATGACACCACCGACTCCTCGTTATTCCCACAAACCGGGTCCCGAAACAAAGAAAAACCTCCAAGTTCAGGGTTAACTTTTGTGCTGCCCGTACACAGTGACACTAGAGATGAATGCTCTTCATCGGGAATTTAGCCGTGACCGTTACCTCATGAACACTTTTAACATATTCATGAACTGCTGTGCATCTGTGTTCAATATCGCTTGTGGTGCAACTTTCACCACTTCTACTGTCGTTTTTGTCCCGCCTATCTGAACTAGAATTTGTGAGACTAGAAAAGAACAAAGCGAGATAAAAAGAGAGAGAGAGAGAGAGATGCTCGGCAGTTCAGACAGTTCATCTGGAGGGCAATGAGGGAGATGGAGCATGATGAAGAATTGAGAAGGAAGGGGGGAGAGGAAGAGGAGGGCTGTGTATCCAAAAACCTCCGAATAACGACTCTCAGCTTGCAGCCCTTTCATCAAACACGGGATATCAAAGTCACTGAGCAAACAAGATCTAATGACGCCTTTTAAATCAAGGGAAAACCAACTGAAAACTGCCTTTGCGCTGCAAAGAGATACAAAAATGTGAGTGAGTCCTCAAATGCTTCCAGCAGCCTACACTATCATGACACTACCCTCCATCTCATTAGAGAAGATACGTTCTCCCTAAGCCTTATTCTCCCACTAATGCCGATGCCACTGAGAGCAACACTCAATATTTCATTCAGGGGTGTAAATATTGCATTAACTGCAGTCGTCCCATTTTCGCGGGCCGTACAGCGTGCATCATGAACCTAATACGCTTTTCTCAAGCAGCCAGAATACCTCATCCAGACAGACAAGGGTCAGGCAAGGCTGACTGTTGCATCTTTCACTCTGCTTTTCTGAAATCTAGTCAGGACACTTGTAACCGTTTTCTCCGGAAGTCGAGTGGGTCCTACTGTTCTATTCAGCTAAAGTCTGTGTCTGTAATCTGTTGACAAAGAGCTCATCACTCGATGCTATCCTGAGGAATCTGCTGGTCTGACATCTGCCGGGGACGCATTCCACCAGGGCTGAGTCACTGTTTGAAATTGCACAGTTGAAATGTAATGACATCTCCTTAGACCCCACTTCCCCTCTCCGTGCAGCTCGTACCTCCTTAAAGTTGTCGAACGCAGAGAGAATAATTTCGTGGCCGCCTCTCACAAGACAAACTGCTGCCAGGAGCTCCAAGACCAGAGCTTTAGTTCTGTAAGACAGGGAGAAAATGAAGGCGGGAACGGTTAGCAAATGACAAGTGCCAGCGCTGCGGCAAACTTTAACTCTGAGCGAACAAAGCGGAAAACAGTGTTAAGATCCCGCCAATGCTGAAACCTCGGTGTAGTATGGATCTACGTGGTGTTCATTACAAATAATATATTTTTAAGTTTATGCATTTTTAGAAATATTAATTTACAACTTGAACAAACTTGAAAAAAGTTTTGTAACGTCAGGAGGAAAGAAATAAAAGAGCTCCACATTTTCATCTTATCCACCGGATTAAAAAGGCTGCATGAATACTTCAGGCCCAGTGTGTGTGTGTGTGTGTGTGTGTGTGTGTGTGTGTGTGTGTGTGTGTGTGTGTGTGTGTGTGTGTGTGTGTGGGCAGGATTTCTCTGCCTGGATGAGATGATATGTGACAGGTGATGCGGAGTGGTTTCACATCCACTTTTGAGGATATCCTTAAGCCTCTGGGCAAAAAGTGAAAACACACCAACACACCGACACACACACACACACACACACACACACACACACACACACACACACACACTATAAGTGAGTCCTTCTGGTTGCTGTCTCAGTGAGCAGCTGCCAGTGAAGTGGAGTGTGCCAGCGGTGCCCTGACCCGTCTGTCGGGATGAATGTGCCCCTCAGCTACAAAGACACTCACTCTGGATCAGACTGTGCAGGTGCACTGAGGCTAATGTGCACCTGCACATTAGCCTCAGTGCTGAAACTCTGAATGTTCCATTATGGGTTTCAGTCTTTGTTGGTAAAATATCTGGATTTGTTGAGCTCCAAATATAAAAATGTCTCCTGGGTCTTCAATGAGCAACTTGAAAACATGCAGGTATTCATTTAGATTAAGAGCAAACAAATGATCTATCTGGAAAAAAACGTTTAGTTTGAACTTACCTCGGGTTCTTATTGTTGAGACTTAGTGCAATTTCATTCACGGCATGTGGGTGAGACATGACCATGTTGAAGCCATACTGGGAGATGAAAAACAAACCAGAGAGAGAAGGACAGAGACAAATAAGCTAATTAACAGAGGAGAGGAGCCGCCGAATAAACAAGAGGTGCATTCCTCTGCATATCAAATGAAACACGGAGAACTAGCAGTGGAGCAAATTCAATTTGGCTTCAGTTAGATAAGTGTGCTTTAGTCCAGAGGGACATGCAGTCTGTGAGGACGGGGAGTGCAGGGGGCTGACCTGGTAGTTCATGATGGCACGCAGGCACATGATGCAGACGTGGACGTCGTCTTTCTTGCAGACCAGTCTGGAGTTTTTCAGAGTTCTCCGGCTCGGCAGTGTGTTGCAGCTAAAAGCAAATTACAGAAAAGACGAAACAATTCAGTGATAATAGGAAAGTGTTTTACTGAAACAAGTGTTTGAACACAAACAATAGTGATCGAGGCCCGGATTAATAATAAAACAGATGCCATTTGCGATTGAGCCTCCATCCCACACCACCTCCTTCACATAGGGAGGCTGTTAAACTGCCACAGCACCTTATATACCTTATAATCTACAACCTCGCCACGGGCCACCGCTTTGTTTTAATGTTATGTCCTTCACAAAAGATATCACTTACAGCTATTACAATAGAAGCCAGTCATTTGCATGCAGCACAGTGATTGTGCAGCTTTATGTGGACAATAACAAGGCCTTTTCTCCTGGTGCAGCTCTCGCAGTACCAAGAGAAATGCTGGAGCAGCAGTATTACTGAATAATATGCAGAGCAAGTCGGAGAAAAACGGTTTATTTTCAGACTTTCGTCACGAGGTTCAATTACCGGCCTGAGTTCTGAGCAGAAATGTGTCTTCAGGCTACTGATAGACACACCGATTCGCATCAGCTCCCATACTTAAAGGCGTGACTCCTCTGTGAGTCAAAACCTGGCGTTTGTGTGTGCGTGTGCATGTGTGTGTGTGTGTGTGTGTGTGTGTGTGTGTGTGTGTGTGTGTGTGTGTGTGTGTGTGTGTGTGTGTGTGTGTGTGTGTCTGTAACTGTGTGTGTGTCTGAAAAAGGCTACAGCTTTCATGGAAATGTCAGCAGTTTTAAGACAAAGACAGAACTATATTTTTAATTAGGCAGGCTCACATCGTAACAAGATGGAAAACAGTAAATCCTGCTTTTAAATTGTTGTGTATCTTTGTAACTATGGGCATTCTACGTGTGTTCAGCAGAATGTGGTACCGGCCGGGTGTAAAACAAGTTCGCTGACATAATTGTGGTCAATTCAGGTGACATGCTGCTACTGCTGCTCATAGCAGCATAAATCTTTAAACAGTTCATCCAGGTTTACTCAACAAGTTAATCAACATACAACTTAAGGCGTGGCGCCATAGGGAGGAAATGAGTAAAACTATTTCTTAATCTCAAACCAAGGTTATGAGAAGGGATTACATAATACAATCAAAATGTAATACAGTGACCTGCTTTGACTTGTCTGAAGTTACTCAACTTATATAACACAACACACCGAATCAAATATGACTCGGAGGAAACTGGAGGAAGAAAAGAGGTGAGTCGTCCTAGTTAAAGAACATGAAAACGAAAGAATCCATTTTCTCAAAGCGGCACGATCACAAACAACAGAGCAGGTTCTAAAAAAACACCACAGAACAACATCAAACACTACAACTATAACTACAGTACAACTATACGATACAGGTCTAACGCAGCTACACATTTCTAGCAAACTCCATACCGTCTAATTTGAGAGCACTTCGGACAGCTCAGCGTGCTTGGTGTCCTTCAAGATGGCAGTTTGAAGAAGACACATACAAATCGTATTTTGACACCAGGTTGTTTGCAGTTATTGAGTTTTACATTATTCTAATTTAAAGCTAATGTAAAGATAAACACAAAAAGGGGCAAATATTCTGTATAATGGACATTTAAGAATTTATAGAGCAAATGCTTTATAATTAGTGTGACATCTCTTGTCAACCAGGACAACAGATAATGTATCCAAAATACAGAAGATGTGTGGAGGCTACCTAAGCAGCGTAACAGCCTGCGCTGTTACAGGGCTCTTGTCGAAACTAGGCTAGTTTCTGCACAGACTGGCATTTAGGGAGCCACACAAGCAGCACACAGGCACATAGACAAGAACAATGACTGCAGAAAAAACATTTGCTCCAAGGAAAGGAGAATTCAGTCTCCAGCGCGGGAGGGGAGGCTGGCAGTACAAATAATTCACATCCCCGACACAGACAGCGGGACAAATAAACTGGGCAGCGCTAGCAGGGCGGTATAAAATACAATGAGGCAGGGGGATTGTGTGTGTGTGTGTGTGTGTGTGTGTGTGTGTGTGTGTGTGTGTGTGTGTGTGTGTGTGTGTGTGTGTGTGTGTGTGTGTGTGTGTGTGTGTCGTGGGAGGAGGGATGCAGGGTTTAAGCTCACTGTGAGCCAGCAAAGTGAGAGACCCAAGACCTGCCTGCTGTCGAAGACTGGCAGACAGAGGAGCAGACGACTATGGAGGAACACCAGGACAGAACAGAGGACACAGTCAGAAGACACTCTGACCTGTTTGACACACTCCACATACTGATGATACAAGGGTACATCTGGAGGAGGCAGATGTGTTAGCGAACGTCACTTATGGGCCAATATTGATATCACAGGCGTACCAATGAAATAACCGTCAATGAGTCACAGATGAAATGAATAAGGATGAAAGAAGCCCTGACTGTCTGATGATAGTTGGATATTACAAAATTGAAGAGGTGTTTTAACAGGCTTTATGAACAGGACACACCTTTTATATCTATGACTGTCTATGATGAGTGGCAAACATGGATTAGAAGAGAGAGAAAAAAGCATGCTAGTATGCTACGTTAACTTATTTTACATGTGTTATTTTAAGTACTTTTGAGACAATAGGCGATAGTAAACAACTGACTTGATTGTCATGCAAGTATAATATTCAAGAGACATGTGCCTCCCTAAATCAATAGTGCTCTTTGTGTAAAACAAAAAAAGAGTTCAAGCTAGAACAGATTAGAAGTCACAGAAGTCAGGGCAAGTGCTGTACCGAAACATCAATCGAACGACAGGGCGGATTAGAGAATTAATACACAACTGAATAGGATTTGTGCTTCAGAGCATACAAAGCGTGGGTTTATGAATCAAATCCGCTGTGCATAGGATTTGGTTTGGTGTTAATAAAAACAAAACAGATTTGGTCCAAAAATAAGATTGTTTCTTCTGCCGCATTGTCCGTCACACGAAAAACTGTCATGTGTCATAACCACGTGCAAAACCAGCCTGACTTCAATCCTAAAAATCCACACAGGGACAAGGTTTAGCCTCCTGCTGCAGAAATGTGTCTTAAGCCATTTAAAGTCTTACAGACCTCATGACTGCATAAAAGGGGCATCATATGAAAAGTGTGACTTCTCAAAATAGTCAAAATATAACCACATTTCCCCGGCTGAACACTAGGTAACTATGGGGGAAGAAAAGAACCCTGAAAGGCAAAGTTAGCTGTGAACGCTTACAAATCACACAAACACACGTGGGTAAAAGTGATTCTTCTTAACCATCAATATGTGTGTGTGTGTTATACCGTATTGTGGAATGTCGGCCAGCACGTGTGAGGCTGTTTCCAGTAATGGAAGACGGCAGGGTGCCTCCTCCATGCAGGTCTTCTATAGAGCGGCTCCAGGGCTTAGACTTATCCATAGGGGCCTCTGGGTTGTTCTCCACACAGTCTCCATCAAACCTGTAGCACCATGAAAACAAGACATAAAATAAGGAACTTGCCATTAAACCCTATAGTAGATTTCTGAAGCCAGTATGATTATTTGTGAACAATAAAAAAAACAATGCAAATATAATTATCTGAGGTTTTCAACACATAACATAGACAAACCATTGTTACCGTTACTTAACACGCTAAATCATGAGGAAAATAGTGTCCAAGTTAAATAATACCGAAGTGTGCTGGCAGAGGTGAAAATGTGTTCAACTCCAGTTCTACCGCTAACGTTCAGCTTTTCGGTTTGGACATAATAATAGGTACGCAAAATGTCTCATGTTATACGATACTTGGCAGAAACCTTGGAAAGAGCTGGAAGTTATGGCATACCTGTTATGATCTATTTCACTTTTTAGACTGGTCGTTTTCATGACTTTTAATTGCTGCCGAGGTGGCGCTGAGGGTAAACACACTTTTACGGCTAACCATTCATAATGTGGACAGACCATAATAACTTACGGGGAAGTGGGGAGGGTGAATACAATGTTTAACTGCGTGGCTCTTTGGCCCAGAACAAGGACCTTGTGACTGACTAATAATCACACCATCAACCTTTGAATAGAAGCCTATGGTTGGTTTAATACACAGTGCCAATGTGTCAGCAACGGGCCCCGAGTGACTGCAACAGCAGCAGCAGCAGCAGCAGCAGCGGTGGAGGAGATGCATCAGCGGCTGTGCAGAATAGCAGCATTATGCTGGTTGTCAGTTCTGCATATAGAGTATAGTGGTACAGAGAGAAAGAACTGGGAGTGACTTACGTGACGGCATACTGTGCAAAAGAAAGATACTCCACCAGCACGTCCAGACCTTTGTTCTCCTCATTTAAGAATTCTCTCACCCACCTGAAAAGAGAGACGGACAGAAGTTGATCAGCACACAAACTCTTATCAAAATCATTTAAACCGTTTCTAGAAAGAGCACACGTTCAAATACGCTCGATCAGCAGTTAGGACCACAACCAGCTTTTATAATATTGTGAGTTTCGGAGTTGAAAAACCCAAACTCCTCTGGGATAATCACAGCAAAAAAAAAAAAACTCATCTCTGAGTCTGAAAACAACAACTAAACATGTTTTGATAGACGAACTTGAAGAATTTCGATATTCTTTTGTCTGTTATCTGGAAAGACTTTCATAATGAATGGGTAGCACTGAACCTCAGCGTCTTTCCTTTCTTCAAGCCAATTTGTTTATAATACGTTTTTAATTAACTACGCCGGCACATTTTGACAAAAACGATCAACGTTTAACATGACGCTGTAATCGACATGCCTCAGAATCACAACAATGAAAAAAAACGTACAAAAATTGCGTTTGCTCCTAGATCTGGAAAAGCCCTTGCTGTTACAATGACACTAAGATATTTTTGAGATTCCTATTTTAGTGTATAATTCTATGCAGGCTTTGACCATACCTGACCTTGGTACACAGATGTTTTCAGATCATTCCCCCTCTCTCCCTTGATTTCTACCTCCCCTTGCCAAGAAGAATAGTAATGACCCGTTTGACAGACTTCAAAGCTCCCTGGCTCAAAGCAGCAAACACATCCATGCATGTGTTAGCAAGAGCACAGGCGTCCACACACAATTATTGAATCTGCCTTGTTTGTTTCCCTACCAAACAGTTTCTAACTGTGGTGAAGGACAAGCACCCAGAATGATCCAAAGCCCATTCTCACCTTCCTTACAGGCCCTGAAGTGGGCCAGCCATTCAGCACTCTGCATGCTTTAAGCCCCCCTATTCACAGGGAAAGCTCCCGCTACCGTTGGCATGTGCTGCTCTCCCTCCATATTTAGAAGCAATGTGAGCCGAGTCACAGTTTTTTTAAATCGCTTCCCATAAAAAGGTGCCTTTCACTGGTGATTAGAGAAATTTGCAGTGGCATAAACATAACGACACGCGGGCAGGCTTTTGAGTGGTACTGTGCTGATGAAGATGTAAGGTTAAACTGCTTTAACATTCCACTAGCTGCTTCTTTATTAGCTCCCCTGTGGTTTGACTGCATGGGAGCGAGTGAGACAAACGAGAGCATCCGGTAAAGAGGTGCCTGGTGGGGCCCGTCATGTTTAAAAAAAAAAAAAAAAAAGGGCCTGTCGGGCCACATGGTAATCATTACCGCAGGACACTAACTAACAATCCTCCCATTCACCACATGCTGATGACCACCGAGCAACATGTGAGGAGCAGGCAGGAGGGGAGCTGGGGTTATCTACCCATTGGACAATCTACCCATTATACACAGCCGACATGACAGATACATTTCTCTGTTTCACCTCTGAAAAGAAGCAGCAGCTATTCACTGTCTGAGTGGGTGACATCTTGCTCCCCCTCCCCACAGTACTATCTCAACCTCTCTCCCTGTCCCTCTGCCATTATGATAATGCTTTGTCTAATCTAGATTAAGTAGATTATTCATGTAATCTAGTTTACCAACATACGGTCTCTAAAAGGAATTAATCCATGTAAACAATGCCTCGACCGGTTTGCCAGATGGACATCGTCTCTGGCGGCTGTGGCCGCAGTTTGTTTCGGTTTGAAGAGCAGAATCTGATCGGTGTGTGTAAACAGTGTGTAGGAGTGTGAGAGACGGTGTTGTCAGGAACACGGGATGATTTGTGTGACAGTCGGTGAAGCAGACAAAGTGAGGTCCAGTAATACGTGTGTGGGAGGGAGAAGAAAGAAAAAAGAAGAAGAAGAGAGAAACAGAGGGATTAAGAGATGTTGTCTAGATTACATGAATGTGTATTAGAGGTCTGGTGATGGTTGTGTAAGCAGCGTATCTCTGTCTGCGGCTCGTCGTGGCTGACTCGTCCTGTCCTAGTCATGCTCTTTATGTCTCTTGTGACCGCCCACCTTCAACACCCGTCCCAGCTAGACCGCATCCTCATTCCTACCAAAGAATCCCAAGGCTCATTTATGCACAGTGTTGTGCTTAAACCATGGATACGCTAGCTGTTCACACAGAATGGAGGTGTCGGTGGGTAGAGAAGGTTGTCCTTTAATCACGCGGTTGGCGGTTTGATCCCCAGCTCTTCCTGTCCTCATATCTAAGTGTCCCTGAGAGAGACACTGTTACAGTATAAAACATGGGTTTTATGTATGTATGTGATGATTAAAATTGTTTCAGTTTAGAGTCAGAATATGAAAATATGTAGATAAAAGAGCATTGCACAAAATATTCAAACTCACAAATGGACAGAGTGGACTGCCATTCTTTATTTGACCATAAAATAATAGTATCTTTATTTGTTTGAAAGCTGCCTTGATTAATGAGGCGCCTTGATCCTACAGATCCCAGAATGCATTAGGCCTCAATAGTGTTGCTGACTAATCCGTCACAGTCTTTAACTATCAGGGTCTGTAATCACGGAGGCGGGCCCTGACATCTATAGCCACACAAAGCACTGAGACATTGTGCGACGCTCATTGAGATATTGATCTCTCCTCGACGATGACTGTTACAGCACTCAATCAATACCAACTGCAGCAGGCTGAGGCTTGTTATCCTGGAATTACACATGAATACCTCGGGGATTTTATCTGTTGTGAAATCATGATCTCTTCCGTAACATCTACAATAAGGCCTCTTTAGGTCGGCAGACTGAAACGATAAAGTCAAGATGGGCAGCAAGAAAAATGTGTTTTACTTCCACGGGCCGTTCACATGTCAACCGCCTCAAACAATTCATCGATTCATCTTTTCTCCATCGCCACATGGCTTTTCTGTGTAATATTAGGCCGGAGCACTGAGGAGAATGGGGGATGGTGGTGGTGGTGGTGGTGGTGGTGGTGGTTAGTGTCTGCGTCTGCGTCTCCGGGTGTCTGGAATGTCAGACTTTTCCCCCTGAATCTAATATAACAAGGTTCGGGACATTCAACACTTCACACAAGAGTGACTCACCCTATGTGATTGGTCCGCAACGAAATTTCCAGTTCTCTCAGGACTTGAGTGGACTCCTGAACTCTTCGTCTGAATTTCTATGGAAGGAAAGAAGGAAGGGAGGGAGGGAGGGGGGGGGGGGTTAATATTTCATCGTACCAGTAGAACTGTAAATCATCAAGTGGAAGCCCAGCGATGTTGTGGCTGGAGAAAACTTTTTCAGACAACACAGACACAACCACAGTGACATCCAAATGTGAAAGCAGGCCAGCAGCCGTGCACCGATTACAGAATAAAGAGTCGGGATTGGGTTTGTTCTCATACGATTTTTAAGTGGGCCGTTTACTTGCCAGTAACCGTTCAACGGGCTAACAGAGAAGGCGAGCTGACTCATTGGAAACTGTGAATATGGAGTAGTTCCTGTTATCTTGTTTGCTCACATTGGTTCTTTATATAGCAGTAATCCCTCCTGGTAGCACTGTGATAAAATCAAGTAACCTAATTGGTTACCTCTCAAGCCGTACCAGCAGCCACACACACACACACACACAAACACACATTCTCTGTCCTGTTACTGTGGCTACCGCTGTATGTATGAGCGACATGCATGAAGGTATGAACTGCCAGTAAATGAAACAGGAAGCAACAGAACATCAGCGGGCTCCTCTTTGATTTCAGCTTCTGATAGGAGGTGATCTGCGAGACCGAACGAACAAAAGGCCCTTCAGGCTGTTACACAACCGCAGCAACAAGACGAGCAGAGTGAACGATCAGCGGGGATCAAACAGGAGAGAGAAATCCCTGATGAGCGGGATTGAAACTGTTGTATCAGAGAGGAAGGTTCATAGAAAAATGTTCAGTCACATATTTTAAATAAGAAAATATAACAATAAAGAGAAGACTTATTTAAGATTAACATTTTTTTTAACTATTTCTGTAAAACATTATTGAGCCCCAGGCCAAACTGAATATAAAAATTTCAAATAATCATAGTCAATTTTTAAGCACAAATGCCAAATATTCCCTAATTAGAACTTCTCAAATGTGAAGATTTGCTGGCCTTCATTTTTTTACCGTTTTCTGACAACTGAGATCAGGCGATTAATCGATGAATCTGGAAAATAATTGTCTGGACTAGCTCTAATCAAAATGTCGACATCAAGATTAAAACAGGTTTTTTAATTTTTGTTCAGGGGTTTTCTGCACATTTTTCGAGCTACAGTCAAAAGAAGAGGATCCACCCAGAGTTGGAGGGCCTGGTCACTTTCCATGATGCGTTTATACGAGGGAGGAAACAGAGCTCAGCCCCGTGTTAGCCTATTATTAACATCCACAGAGATGTGAGCCGTTCCCATAGCTAGGGTCGCTCTCTCTAGTCTGTGGTGTCTTTGGGCTTGGGCGGTGTGTGTTTGGCACATGAGGAGATGAGGAACAGAGTGTTTTTATTAGGGTGGAGCCCTTTGTGCGTTTGTGTGGAAAGCAGAGCATATTTAGGGGTACTGCGCAGGCTCCCAGAGCCTCTCTTCCCCCCCCCCCACGCCCACGCCCTCTCCTCCTTCTTCTTCTTCTTCTTCTTCTCCCACCAAACGCCCTACACTCCACACTTAAGTACTACCAGCTGCAACACAGAGAGAGCAGGACGGAAGAGAGGAGCCGACAGTGGGGGAAGAGGGTGAGGACGGCATGAAGGGAAAGAAGAAGAAGAGGAGGAGACAGGGAAAGGGGAAAGTGAGAAAAGAGAGACAGTGTGGACAGGAGGGACTAAAAAAAAAGAAGAGGTTTTTGGGGAGTGTGAGCTCAGGGAGGGGTCATCCTGGAAACAAATCAATGGCTGATAGATTCTCAGGGACTAGTTGGACTGCAGCTCTTCCTCCTTGGCTGCCTATTGGCTGGGAGCTGCCCAGAGGAATGCACCGGAGCCTGCCTATGGAAAGCAGAGGCAATGACCTCCAGCTCTCTCACAGCGGCACAAAGTGGCAATTGTTTTGAGCTTGAAGAAAAGGGGGATGGAGCAGGAATGTAGAAAGAAGCCCATAACTCTCTTTTCCTCCGTGCTCTCTCTCGTGCTTCTTTTTTGTCTCTCTCTCGTTCTCTGTCCATCTCTTTCTCCCCCTCCAACCCCTCGCCATCATTTATCAGTCTTCCTCCTTCCCTCCCTCTCCTTTGCCCCTCTCACTTTACTCTCTCATGAAATTCCTGTTTCCTTGTCTGCTTCGAATCGTTGATCAATGCCAGGAATAGGCCGAGGCAGCAATTCCCGCCAGGATGATTTTTTTCAAAATACCAAGTATTTCTGAAAACGAGACGAAGGATAAACAAAAAGAGGTTTGGGCATGTCTCTCAAAAGTTGCCCCATCTAGAGTGGTTTAAGATAGACCCAACAACCAGTTAGTCATGCAGCCACAGATGAGTTAAATAAAGAAATGTGATTAAGATCAGCTCTTAGAGACAAACAAACATTGGTAAATGCTGTCTAGAGCTTTAAACGTGGTCACCATCTACTTCATATATCCAGTGCACCCACCCTAAATCTCTTACAGAGACAGGAACTCTGCAAAAGAGTCCCGTTCCACATACCGACGGCCACCGACCGTCTCCCATGGGGCAGTTGGACGTGCCTTGCTCAACAGGACTTCAGCAGTAGGTGTAGAAGCAGGGAAGAGCAATACTTATATTCACAGCCACCCTAGATATTCAAATCAGCTGTCAACACGCCTGCGTCATAACCTTGGGACTATCGCTGCCCCAGCACAAACTGTTTTCGCCGCGCTTTACACTTTACAGGGTTTTGTCTCAACCTGCGTCAGGCTGCTCTTACTTCCTGCTTTTATCAGCTCTGTGTGTATAATCTCTCAGGTGATATTCCACCCACAAGCCTGTCAGATCAACTCAAGTAGCCCTTCGTCGTCACTACTAGTCATGTTCCAAATTTGCAAACCGTATGTTATGTGGCACTATAAATGATATGTTCACACAGTTGAGCTGTCCATGTTTGGGCTGGTTTGGTCAAGTTTGCATTCGTACTCAAACTCTTATAGCAACACATGGTGTTCAGGTGTTATAGCTGACTCAATATGTGGATCCCTTTTCTTAATTAGAAGAGAAAAAGAAGAATTACTTCATAACGATCAGGGGAAATGCAATTTTTTTTACTATTGTAGTAAAGTAAATCTTTCCACATACCCCTGGCAAAACAACCCAACTGAGGTGACATCATGTTGGAATCACTGTCCAGCGCATCATTAAAGCAGCTGTGAACCACATCACACACAGGATATGCTGGCCGACACATTTTTGCAAGTCAACAACTCTGTGTTTGCATGTGTGCTGAGATAAGCAGTAGTCTGTGTGTCACTCTGTTCACGCTGCTCTAGCCGGCATATTGTGATGTAAAATCTTAACTCCAGTCAGTGCCAACGGAATTATTCAGCGATTTGTTGTCATTCTGGCACATTCTATTGGTTGATTTGTTGATCACAGAGATCGGTCTCCCAGCACTGCCCCCCCACAGCTCTCTCGGGCCAAAAAGACTTCACTTTGGCAGAGCCTGAAGGCTGGCTGATGCTTCATGGAGCCCCTCCTCTTACTCTCTGCTGCGCCCTTCCAAGCAGCCAGGGAAACCGATGACATAAGAACATATTTATCATGTAGCTAAGATGCTTCGGATATCTCCTGGCTGCAAGGCAATGTCAATGTCAATGCAGAAATGAGCAAACTAGAACCCTCTCTCTGCCGGCCTCTCTATCAACACGATCATTCTCTCCTCTGTCTTCAAGTAACTCTCATTGTGTGTTTATCACATCGCTCTTCCTCACAGTGAGTTCAGAGCATGTAGCCACAGACATGTCAGCCACAGAACAGCCCCACAAGGGATCGGTAAGGATTTCAGTTTCCCATTTAATGACACATCAACTGGGCAGAGGTTTCTCAAAGCTGGGCGTTCCAGATAAACAACTGTCTTTATTCTCACTAAGTCACCCCGTTGACTGTCGAGTTCCCAAGCTGTCTGCCCCAGAAGCCCATGTGTGCAATCTTTTCTCAGCTGTAAGGATATCCTGGACAAGTGATAGTAGAGTTTCCGAGGGGAAGGAAAAGCTGCGGCAGTGGAACAGGATGGCGTGTTAGCGAGGGCACTCACCTTTCTTGTGACTGCGGGGTCTAGATAACTCCTCAGCTTTTGGAGGTACGCGTGAGGCGGGTTTTTCACTTGGAATCGCTCCTGTGAAAAGAAAAGAGGAAAACAAGACGAGAGAAAGACGACAATGACAGAGAGTTAAACATTTGCAAACCTTTGCAGTAACAAGGACAGAAGTTTACGCTTACTGTAAAATCATGAATTTAGCTTTCATTTCAGGCAGTTATGCAGCTTTATTCATGTTTTGTTCATTCAATGTGGCCACACATAAGGTAATAACAGAAATCCCACCATTACAAGTCATACATATCACCAGTATAAACTGTTGTAAAGTCATCAGATTGAAACTGAACCGGCTTTGAGTAAACGACAGTCATCATGAGTCATCCTTCAGCCTTAGATTATGTTCTACTTTAGGAGGCGGAAAGGATATAACAACAATGATCCCTGTCTTCTAGAGAGGACATGACACACCTTTGTATGACGATGATCTGGCTGGAGATCAGCATTACTTTGCCTCTCAGGAAACCATTCAATGATAATTGTGTTCGATTTTAGAATAGCTCCTGTGTGGACGGTTCTACTGTCCTGCGACTGCAAATGTAATGTTTGTTAGAGGAGGAGTTCGGCACAACGTGAACTGTCATCATATTTCCATTCTTCAATTAGCAAAAATATTCAAAGCTTAACATCAATAGTTCTGTTTAGCTGACAGACAGGTAGACGAACTCCTCCGACGTGACGACATGAGATCACGAACGATCTTGCGGCGGGTGATCGTGATGAGTTTTAACGTGCTGTAAAGCATGACCTGCTTGGGGATTGCGCCTTAACGCATATGGCTCTGTGCGTACATGTCATGTGTTCACAGCCAGGAACAGGTTTTAGGTCAAATCCCCTCTCGCTTGTGCTGTAAATATAAATACAAGAGATTAGCGCTGGATTTGGATCGGTGAGTTGAGTGGGAAACAGTATTGGGATCGGACTAAGCGCCACACCGCATGAATGGTTCTGTTAAGTTATTTACCACACTGCACCAGAGAGTGAGAGACTGGAGAGCATGCCATTGAGGAAATGTATTCTTTATATAATGTGGGCAACGACACTGAAGAGACTTCCTGACTTAGACAACATACTGCTACATATCATCCATTTTTGATTTTCAATGCATACCAGAGTATGCAAGGATCTCAGATGCACATCTAAAGGAAAGTACAGCAGGAAGTCACACATTCATTATTCCGCTGCAGGAAAGCTGTTCACTTTGTGGTTTTCTAAAGCAATCATATTTTCTACATTTTGTGGTTTAAACAACACCAAAGCTCCACGCAGTGTTTTAAAGTGGAGGTGAGCCTCCTAACCTGAAACAAAGACGATCTCCCCTGAGATCAGAAAGTGCTCTGTGCCACCTTGACAACCTGGTGTTGGCTGGATTTCTTTTAATAATCTGGGATGTTCTGCTCTCGTCCTTTGTCTCTTTTCATTGCACCGTCTATCTTCGGATGGATCGCATGAGGCAAAAGTGCCATAACTGAGCCTTGAATCTCTGCAGGGGTCGGTGACAATGTGTGTGCAATTTGCTAAAAACAATATATTTTTCCTCCTGACAAACCTGATAACACACCAGAAAGTGCTATTACACTTGCACTCTTTTACTGCAACAATTTCCCTTCAACCCACCATGTCTTTTTCTACATTCTACACGAGTTAGAGATATTTCATAGAAGGCATTTGGTCATTTTAAGCTAATGGCCATGGACATGTTGCTGGAGAGGGGTGAAGGAGTTTTTCAGTTGACAAAAGGTATGTTTATTTGGAAGGTGTTCCCTCTGTATACGATATGTAAGGGAGGCCAAGTAACAGATATCCAACACAAGAGCACCACAAAAATACAGCTGAAAAAGAGAAACTCCTCTCTGAAAGTCGCCCTCTGTATACAGATACTGAGATCAGATCAAATCTCTAAACTACACTGCATTTTCAGAAACATCATATTTATCGCTGCCAGAGTGTCTGTCTCAGAAAAACAGGAAAGACAACATGGCGTCAGGAAACAGACGGCTCGACCCTATTTGTGAACGTTTCTCTGCTAAAGAATCATCTGTGAGTCTGCAAAATAAATGAGTTGACAAGTGCTGTACATATCCTGTTGCCTGCAAAGATATGTGAGGAATGGAGGGCAGTAAATACATGAAGCGTGAGACTAAATGATAGAGAACGCACGTCTGTATTTTAGAAGCACATATCAACAGGTTCTAACATGCTGTATGGCCGTAAAAGAGTTTGTCTCGGGGAGCTGGATGGGATTATATTTGAGAGGTGAGGTACACTTCTGCACCCGAGCACAGACTCAATAGGAGGAAATCGGCTAACAAGCAGTTGTTTGCCATTCACTGTGTATATAGTATATACACATGTTTAGGATGCTTTCAAGTATGCATGAAGAACTATGAACTTATAAAAACGCTCTGTCGGTTGAAAAAGGCCTGAAGTCTCAGATTTTGACATTTTGAAGTTTTAACCTTTTGCTCACATCAACAGCATCCTCCATATTTCAAAGAAATCCCCATAATTGCCAGAAAAAGATATTTCAACCTCTGGCTGAGTTTGCAGGGCTTGCTTTACAAAAGGGGATGTACCCGTCATCTCTGCCTCCCTCCATCACTGTTGCCATGGTTACATAAAAAGATTGACTGCAGCTATGACACAAACGGCGCTTTACTCCCAGAGCTGTGTGTGCTGTCATGAGTTTAGTTAGGCGTGTTGGGAAAACAAGGGAGGAATAAAGACATTGGAGGAATAGTTTGGCAATATTCTTGGGGGTTTTTTTACGTTAAAAAACATGGATGTTCTTACACCAAAATGTCAACAATCGACCAGCTAATTATGTATCATGCTGTGTAGTTAAGAAACGTCACAGCTACAGTAGATACAGGTCATTTTAAAACATGGACACACTTCCACGTGTGAGAGGATCAAGAAACCAAGCTGCCTGTCACCAAAATCACAGGGAAATGTTTTTGGAAACCGCTTCACTGACAATGAAAGGGAAACCAATTATTTTCCCTTCAGGTCTGACAGAGGAACTTAAGAGTCCACTTCAAACTGAAAGAGGATCTCTGACTGCTGGTCATCAGCCTGCACCGTTCCCTTCAGGGTCAGTGGCTATCAATACAATTTGAGTGGGTGGTGGTCTTGATCTCGCCTCGGTTTTTTTCTTCTCTGCTCAGAGAGGCAGAAAAACTCTCTGGCGTGGAGGTTGCAGGCTGAGTGGAGCCCTCAGACCACAGCTCACTGCACAACGTGCACCGTCTGTTACTTCCTACACGCAGAGCCGACGGCAATAACCGACTGAGTGCTTTTAACGGATATTTGCGCCCCGCTGCGTCGCTTTACTCTATTGACCGGGGAAGCCTGGGCAGTGTGTAAAGGATAAAGGCAGGGCAATGGAGCAGAGGTGCTGTGGTCACGACACACAGTGGATTACATATTCAGCAGACAGGTGAGATAGTAGATACAAGGATCGCTTTGTTAAACTGCATCAAAGGCTCTTTAAAGCCATACAACTGTGAACCTAAACTTCATTACTTCCACATTTGTTCTGGTAATTATGCAGCCATGGTGCATTGACTTGCACTGCACTGCATGGCACCCTATCATACAGACGAGAGATCGATGCCCACCTGATCGCAGATGAGTTCCCACTTCTTCTCGTTGTCGTACTGCCGCAACAGTCGCGCTTTGTCTGGAGGAAGATTCATCGAGTTCTGAAAGGGAGGAAAAAGGTCACAGTTAATTGGACGTGGATAATGAAACGGCTTCAGTCACGTGAGTCCGGTAAAAACTGACATCCCAGATTAACTAAAAACAATGAAGCTCATACACAGGAGGGAAACGTATGCAGGAGGATTGTCTGTCATTGTTAGTGAGATGTATCTGGTGTAGGGAGAGCAGATCTTTCACAGTTTTCATTAAAACACTCACAATATCAGAGAATCTACAGCATTCAAGACATCAAATTGAGGATGTATATACTGAATACTGATATGTGTAGATCAGAAAAAGAGTTATATTAGCCAAAGTGAGGGAAAGGTTACGTGGTCATCGAAATGAACAGTTTCTTCCTCTCTGGAGCAAGAACGTACAAAGCAAATCTCGTGCCAATCTGGCCGTTAGTTTTCAAGTTACAGTTCCTCATCCGTGGATTGTCAAGAAACAACTTCTTACTTCGATCTCTCTCTTTCATTTTATTTGTTTGCTTACTGTGGTTATTTCCCCGACCGTGGAGGATTCAAATTCCTCCAGGTTGAAACATCTTACAGAACTATTTTCCCTTTCATACAACCCAGTTACCACATATGGTTGACACAAAAGCCACTAATGAGACAATCCCAAAATATCTGCAGAGGAAATCTTACAACACAGCTGGGAGAAGGAGGTGTCTCCTTAATGAGAGTTAGGTTGTGACACAGACGCAGAGAGGAGAAACATCGAAGCTCCGTTGCCTGAGTCGAGGCTTTGAATTTGACAACCAGGCGACCGAGTTCGACCCCGGCACACTAAACTGCATCGCATGTATCCGGCAGTCACTCAACACCCGTCAGATGAGCAGAAATCCCAAGAACGAATGGGTTTGAAGGAAAGAATGTCCAAAAGTTTGTCGGCGCTGTACTTTCTACTTGTTTCCTTTTCCTGATTATAATATATTATATTCCTCTTTCATGATGTAAGAGTGATTTCCTGAGAAGTGTGTTGTTCAGGACAAATCTAATCTGACCCATGTGTCTGACAATAAGCCCCGATCATCCAAAAAAACTCCTTTCTTTATCCTGCATGATTCACCCCGCCCTCATGTGAATTAAAAGAAGCTTGAAGCAATTAACCGGCACTTAAATTGTACCACCTACAGCATGGAGAGCACAGGACAAACAAATATGTCAGCAAAAAAAAAATGGAAATAAAACGTGTGTCGCAGCTGGAGATTGGTGGGCCAACAAACACTTCAAACAGACAAGAAAATATACATTCAAAACGTGAAAAAGCTGTCAAGTCAAGGCTACAAACACTAAGCATTTTATCTGAGTCCTTCATCTGCAGATTTCAGTTCTAAAAGACGTTGTTTTAGAGTGAATATTTCCACTGCTTAAGTGTAGAAAAAAGGGGAACTGCGGCCCATCATGCACCGCTCAGCTTGAGGTTCCTTTCCTCTCCACATTCGATGGGCTGGATCATTTATCAGTGTGCATTCAGTGCTCAGACTCCACTTTTTCCTCCGCTGGATTTTCCAGCCAAGCTCGCAGGGGGAGCGAGAGGAAGATGGATGAGGAACATCCTGGGATCCAGCCTATTTCCATGATCAAGTAATACCGGGACAGAATCTGACACTGACCGATTGGTCTGATCCACAACTTGCTTTGGAGTTTTCAAAGTGTTTCATTTTTTAATATTACCACATGGCTTTGCTATTTATCTATGCAATCATTCATCATTTGAAGAGAGCGCATTTGTAAAAGCAAATCACTGCAGAGAGAGCTGCTTAGTGTGTACTAACAGGGATAGGGCTAATACACATCTCCTAAAAGGAAGACTAATGTTAAGACAAACAAAACTAGATTAATACAAATGAGTTAACTGATAACAAGTGACGCCTCAGGATTACAAGTTAACCACGTTTGTAGACTTTTAAGCGAACTGATAACGTCATTATGTTCATGATATCATGTTCTGCCCCTTCCTGTTTGCTCTTCTAAATAGACACTGATGAAGCTCAATTGATTCCCTCCACAGGTTTGCCAATAAATCTCCTAAATTAATTGAAATCCAAATATAAGAGTACAGTTTGCTTTAAATGTTTATTGATGTCTTTAGATGCATCAAAATCAATTTAAAAGCACAGCAGTTTGGTTTTATTTGGTACAAATAGAAGGGTGTAGCCCGTCCAGTCTCTTCTACGAGAGCGAGCAGGGAATCACATTAGTATTCAGCAGACGCCGCCAGCCGGCTGATTGCTGCTGTGCTGACTGCAGGGAACTGGCAGTCGGAGAAGCTCTGTTGACTCAGTCTGGATGCTAACCAGAGGACTAGAGTTAGTACCCACTTTCCTTCCCTAAACACATTAAAACACAATCTGATACCCGAGTACAACGTGACATTTAATGACAGAAAGCCACCAACAGTCTCGCTACATTACACAGAAAAGTAAAAACAGACTCAAATTAAAGGAGGGTAAATCATTAAGTTATTTCTAGACTTCTGTGTTGTTGTGTTAGGATATTGGAGAACTGCTGGCCTGGAGACAAATGGTTTGAGGTAATGATGTAGGTGCTGTGCTTCTTGCAGACTGGTGGTTTGCTGAGTCGCTGTGGGTGGACTGAGCTGCGGGCTTCCTGCTTGGTGAGGCTCCAACTAAAGCAAAGAACCACTTCTACCAGCCTTCATTTCATCCCAACGCTAATGAGCTGTGACAGGCACTCAGCTCGCCGTGGGTCAAGTTACCCTACGTCTACAACCACAGTAGTTCTGCTCGCGTGTGTGTGTGCGTGTGTGTGTGCTCATCTGTGGCGTTAATGGGGTGATGTTGAGGAGGGTGTGGCAGCTTTTCACCAACACCTGATGGCCGACCACCCTGACAAATCCACACGCACCAAAAATGTCACGCATTAGGAGGATTTTGACCCATTCAACAGGCACCAGCGAATTGTGGAAAATCCAAAATGATCACATGGTTTGCCCACAGTAGCCGGGGACGCACTGATCCAACATGCAGTATCAGCATTGTTCTGAAACAAGCCATAAACACTAAATCTGATAGCAGAATAAATAGTTACAGTCAGATATAAAACTAGTGACAAACTTAACTCTAAGGTGTGGGGGGGGGGGTCATGGACTTTATTACTGGGCTGGATGAGCAACCCTCTTCCTGTGAAATGTGGGGTTTCAACACGTGCACATCTCCAGCCTCTCTGCCAATCGGACATTTTATCTCCAGAGCAGCTGTCCCACATCTGTAACTGCTAGTGAGTGAATTTCTTTGGAAAACAATTGGAAAAGGAAACAACTGGGAGTTTGAGCTCAAACATGTATCCAATATTGGACTAAACCACTCCAGGCTACAGTTTTGGGGCTCACACATGGTGGACTCCCCCGATGCTTGGCAAACAGAAAACACTAGGACATGTCAAAATAAAGTCAAATTATTATTTATAGATAGCCATCTTAAGCAAAGTGCATTTAATTTCTTATTAATTCGTAACTTTGTGTATTAAAAAGGAAGAAATTGTATCCGATTAGTGGATTATCGGCAGATAATTATGGTTGCAGCATTATATCAGAAATATTTTCTCACCAGTTTAACTCAGTATTTCTAGCCTTTTTAGTTTTAGTGTGCAAAAATCTTGCCGAGTAATGGAAAGCCACACGAGTTAATTACAAAGACACCCGGGCCAAAGAAAGTGCTGCATATCTTAAAAGGCATGGATAATAAACTGGAATAAAAGCCATATAAGTTATTGCTGCAGACTTTGTAGGAGGCGTGTGTGTGTGTGCATGTGTGTGTGTGTGTGTGTGTGCGTTTCAGCCATCTCTGAGCTTTGGCAAAAGGATGCTCGTAAAAAAAAGACACTCAGCATTTGATGCACTACACCATTAGTCACTGTGCATGTTGTAAAATCGGTCACAACCAATTACCCAAAAAGCACCACTCTACATGTAAACACTTGTATGTTCAGCCAAACAAACCTGAACATGAGTAAATGCTTCGACACACACACACTGCCAATCTGTTTGGGGAAAGTGAAAGCCAAAACTCTTCACCCTGTTGTTGCGTTGGAACAAGCCACAGACTGTTACGGTTCGGCTCTCTGCTCCCAGGTGAGAGCGGTTAGAGTCCACGCCTGTGATCACGTCATGGTGCAGCTAAAAGTATGCCACACTGGACCAGTCCAAAATGTGTAAATACTACAATCAGTAGCTTAACTTTAACAGCTGCTACTGATATCAACAAATGTCAATGGTTAACTTCACATCGGGCCACGAGGCTGAGAAATATGGACAGAACTTATTAGTGTGCATGTATCCTCTCATTCAGCAGTTTGAGTCATAAAAAGAGTAAAAATAGACAGCCGGCTCAAAGCCTACCAACCAGCCACTACCTCCGAGGAGGTCTGCGGAGGCACGGCCTTCACAGCACAGCTGGCTATAAAAGCAAACACACAGCCCACATGAAGGGCCTGCTTTGGGTGCTCTTGCTGTGAAAAGATGTAGACTGTGTTCACAAAAAAGAGAAGCTATCCACTTGAATAGCACCGAATATATTCTACAAGCATGGGTGTGTAAACAGACCCGATCTGAGCTTCTACAACCTGGAAAATAAAATACAGTCACACTTATACGTGTATGTTCCTCCTAAACTGTTGCCAGACCAGCTCCGAACAAGCCGTCTAACAACCTGTACACACTAAATGCACAAGCAAAAAAAGTTAGACCCAAGTCTTAAAGTCTCAATTTTTCGTGCACGCCTCCATGGAGAATGAAGAATCTGCAAAACGTCCTAAAAATATTTTTGATTTAGAGTAGTTTTGCTGTTAAACCAATCGCCCTTCACCGTGGAGGCATGCAAGAATCAATGTTGAAGAATTCAACATGCCGTGAGTAATCGATACACAAATGGTCATTTTCAGGGTCGCTGAACACAAGTTCACTTTTACGCTGTCGTGCCTCTCATCTCCTTGCAGACAGTACACTGAACAAAGTGGACGCTTACTTAACGTCCACATCATCACTTGACCCTTGAGGAAAACTGTCTATAAGTGCTCTTGAACATAAAATCAGCTTTGATTTGAGTGCCACCAACAGAAGTTTTTTTGGGGGGGAGGAGGTGCAAAAAAATGCGATGTGTTGACGACATAAAGCAAAGTCAAAAATCAGAGGTGAAGGTGAGTGAGTGAGTTAATTAGCTCCCGGTACATGCCCCATTAGATAGCCTTCTTGTTCCAACACAATCTAAAAACAAACCCTATCAGCGCAAGAAAACTGCTTTAAAGAAAAGTTTAGGTGATTGAAAACAGACCCATGCTTCACGGTGTTAACTTTCTCCAATATACGTATTATACACAGTAACAAGAGACAGAAACGGACAAAAGTGTTCCGTGCAGCGCCTCTCAGATATCTCTCTGAGCAGGGATTGATCCGTCCTTGGGGACTTTGAGGCACACCCACGCTCTCCTCTTTCTTCCAGCTCTACCTTTTTCCTCTGCTAATGCACCACAACCAGAGGACTGAGTCATCAGACCCAGTAGTAGGTTTTCTCCTCTCTTATAGGCAATATTGACAGATGAAAATCCAACTAATGACCTCAGGGGATTCCATTTCTTCCCGTTGTCAACACCCAGTTTGCATCATTCTAAACAACGTTCCAGCCTCTAATGTATTGCTGTTCATAGATACCTCCCGCTGCCTTTTTAAAGGAGCATTAGAACTATAGACCGCAACAAGAAAACATCTGACTGCATCAGTTATTGATGACTAGTCATAACAAACATTTTCAAATTGCTCAATACTCCGGAAATGACTGGATGCTGCACTGTTCTCTCCCAATGCTTGCTTCATCAGTCCCCGGGGGTGTTGTACGTTTTCAAGGCATTTGCACATTCATAATGACGTTAGCTCTGCAGGCTAACTCTAGGAGTTGTGAAACACCTCCACAGGTGTACCAATACGACGCCGTTTCTCCTCCCGTTCACCCTGCAGTGAAGTGAAGGAGCCCTGCAGCTCACACATATAAAAACCTAAATCATTTTCGTAGTGGAGGAAGTGAGCGATAAGTGAGAAAGGAGTAGGCCGGCCCCGGGGCCTGCGCTATCCAAACCGAGCTGTCCTCCCCTCATTAGCACAGCGTGGATCCGTAATCCTTGGTGTTCTTTGAGGGCACAGGTGTCCCCCGTCTGTTCTCAGATTAGTTTTGTAATCCACAGGACCCCCTGCTCACGCTCAGCAGTGCCCCCCCCCCCCCCCCCCCCCCCCCCCCAGGGACAGTAGTGTTTGTTTGTGAAGCTGTTCTCCGGAATGCCTCTCGACTAAATGGTGAGTTCAAATGTTTGAGCCTGGCCTCTCATCTCCCCCCTTACGAGCACATTCCAATGAAATTCCTTTCATTTACCTCAGTGTGAGGACAGTATGATCGCTCTGTACTTCTGCCAAAACCCCATCCACTAACAGGAGCTCATCAACAGCTACTCTTGGTGAAGGATATCCCCTCATTGGGGTTATTTTCTCAACACACCGTCCCAACTGTCATCATTCAGTGAGCCTCGACATGCACCATCATACTGCTTATGATTCATTACACGGTGAAATCAATGGAGATGCACACAGAATACAAGCAGCTGCAAGTGGGAGGAATCAAATGCAACTTCCTCTGTGCAAAAATATTAAAATGTTGGTGTAAAGCCAAGCGTCACTGTAAGAAGACATAAAAAAAAAATAAAAAAAAAACACTACTTGGCTGCAAACACACAAAACATTGCAAAAAGGCTGGTGCAATGTTTACATTGTGGGTAAAAACACTTTGGCTCGATACAGGATGGCTTTTCGTGCTGGACATCATCCAAATAAGGAAAACCTTATGGAGATGGTTTGGAGCAGCAGGAAGTTGTCCAAACAAAACAAGTGATACATGAACACAGATGAGTTCCAGCCAGGCCAGATGTTGCGAGGTTGCAAAAGTGTCTGGACTGAGGTGGAGTCCATGTTCTAGCGCAAGTGAAAAAAAAAAAAAAAGAATAGGAATCAGAAAAGTTGTTTATCTGTAAGATAAACAATGGAGCATAAATGTAGCGGGCTATTGAATGAAATCATTGGTTTACTTGAAATTTGGTAAATAGAGGTTTGAAGAAAACACCTTCAGATAAAGTTTTGTTATTTGCATAACCGTAAACCTTTTAGTAGGTGGCAGTGGGACGAACAGGACATTTATGAGCTCACAAATAGGAGGCTGACTAATTTAATGATGCTGCTCAGTATAATCCTTTAAGGCTTTTAAACCATCTTCTATTAACTATAACATCCCATGACGACCACACAGTCAACTAAAGTTGTGATGTATCACATATATATGTATCTATATACATACATATATGCATCTATAAGTCGTGTTGATGATCGTCCTACGATCAAAACCTTCACAATGCACATTTTGGATATGTAATAAAGTGATCCTTTTTTTGTTCGTGTGTGTGTGTGGGGGGGGGGGGGGGGGGGGCATCTTCTCCTCTGTTATGGGAGCGTTTTGATGTAGCACAACATTACATAACCACTATAATGAGATTTATTCTAGACTCATCACACTAGAATGGTTGCTGTGGTCCACCTCCTCCTGCATTGAGGCCACGATCAAGCGACTGTCCCCTCAATACAACCCATAAAGTAAATATCTTACAACAATAGAATAGTAGAGTAAGTGCAGAAAACATCTACTACCACAAATAACTATAAACGGACTCAATACATGGATGGATGGATAACCTTTCCAACACAAACAGAACATGCACTTCTTCTAATGACGCAATTAATGCAAGCTGAATTGCAGGTGGCCAACACAGAAATGTGCTTTTGTATCGTGATGAAATAAAAGAACGGCTGAAAAAGACGTGGTCGCTGATCACATCGCTACCTTTTTGTCAACAAACAAATCAAGAAAACAACTCCCGTCCTTCGGGCCAGGCAGACGTTCATCAAGCAGACACAGTGAGGACAAAGTGCCCATTTAGAAATTTAGAAATTAGGATTGGCCCAATTCCAATTTGTGTCTTCACGGTCATATTTGTCAAAGCTAAATGTCGGACTGAACCTCCTCACGAGTCTGTAAGAAATAGATACGTCTATTAATTTGTCCTGCATTGTGACTCATGAGCCAAGTTATTACAGGCTTTTCATTGAATGCGACGTACGACTTTGGTGATCCTGTAATACTCAGTTCTGTGATCTGCTGTATTTTGTGTGATAATTATATAAATGTGTTTTTAAACCACATAGAGTAAAGTGTCTGAAGCCCCCACTGTAGGAAAAATAAAATAAAGCCTACAAAAGCAACAGGGTGCTGTGAATCTTCAGACCCTCTGAATGAATGCTCTTTCTTTTCAGGAAGACATTTGATCAAGTCCCTGCTTTGGCTTTTTGAGTTTTACTGGAAATACATAATAACTTAATCTAAATCCTAACCCATGACACTCCGGCCGGTCCACTCTGCTTTGGTTTGATGTGGGGGGTCCGGGGTGAGCGGCCATTGAAGCCTGAAACAACAGACTGCTGCATTGTCCGGAGCTGCGATGAGGCCTATATCACACTCTGGCGAGGTCCTGTTGCATGTGAATGTACTTCAGTGATCATGTATTCAAATGCAACAGCACCTCTCATTCTGTTCTGCAGATGTTAATTCTGGCAAGTTGTTACCCGACAAAACCTGCCTTTTTGACTCCGGCAGTGTCAAAAGCAGCATATGTGCCACGAAAAAAAAAAAAAAGGTGCAGGAAGAAAAGCCCAAAGAGAAACTAGGCTACTTTAAAGGGAACTTCTGTGTCTTTTCAACAACAAAAATATTAGACCACACGTTCAATCTGAGGATATACTGTGTGGTAAAATTCAACATTGTAAGTACGTGTGCAGACATAACACAGATAATGTACAAGGTTGTAAAATGTCATTGGAAAAACAGACTATTAGTGTGATTATACCAACCCTAACCCACATTCTGCAGATACAACAAAACAGCAGTAAGTAAGTCAACAGAAAACAATGTGAGGTTCCTGCAGATCAGAGGAGGCCTATTGGCAGACTGTAAACATACTCAACATGGCTCAAGGCCCCTAAAAGACAAAAATAATAATATCAATGCCACAAGATAAAGCTGACCCTGAAGCCACAACACACCACTCATTTGTCACAATGACATTCAAAAGGGTTTTCTGGAATTGGCTTCTAATTAAAAAAAAAAAAAAAAGCTCAACACAATGAACACCAACATCTGATTCTTAACAGCTCACAACACAACACCCACTCTTGTGCAGCACTTTGGCCGATGCAATCTCATTTTATTAGCACAGCTGCCATCTTGGAGCCGGGACAGATCCTGCCCATAATGCACTCCTCCACAGAGTGGTGACCCTCCTGTTCTTTTGTGTGGCCGTTGGCCCGGTCCTGCCGGACAACACTGGAAACTGGCTGTGACCGACGTGAAAAGGACAGAGCCGGCCTGTTCCGAGCTGCATCATCGTACACCTGCTCCTTACGCAGGAAGACCTACAGCAGAGATATTCATGGCAGAGTACGACGCGACATCCACTAAAGCCTGACTAAGCAGTGACGACAAAAAGTTTATCTTTCTTTCAGAACAGTCTCTTTTCATAGCTGGCATTCAGTAAAGTTAAGAAGAAGAAAAAAAGCTCAACTGCTCTTGTTATTCGGTAGCTGAGACGGAGGGCCGCTAAGCCTCCAGAGACTCTTATTACTACTCCAGCACCCAAAGAAGGGTCAGGGACTGTCGTAATCAGGTATGCTCGTTCTGATTTAAACGTCATCTTATCGCATGGCTTGGTCAGTACCCGCTGCCACCCACGCTGCAGTGCAGAAAACCAAACCGCCCCCCAAAAGTGTGCATGTCCAAACTGAACCGGGAACAACAATGGTGATTAAAGCCCCGGTGGTTTCAACTCAGCGGTGCCCGCACACAGCCAAGAGAGACCTGTTCCCACGTAACCATCTGACCCTCTGCCGGCGAGACCGGATGCCTCCAGGCTACGCTTTCTGGGTTTTGAGCAGCACATTATCGCTCAACGCCGCAGCACCTCGCATGTCTTCTGAGAGACTGCGGAGCCCGGCAGCAGCACACTGGCTGCAGAAGTACATTTCATCGCTTCCCCCAAGCATTTCATGCTCAGCTCTGTTACGGCTAATTGGTGGGTGAGCATCCCCGGGGCTTCGACTACAGCACAAGCACGCACGCATGTACGCGCACGTGCACACACACACACACACACACACACACATATATTTGGGTATGTGTGGTGGCCTCTCGCAGCCTGCCGGGTCTGGGTCCAGTGCCAGGCTCCGTCTTGGGCTCTCCACAGAATAAAGAGCAGCTCTGTTTCCCGGGCCTGCAGCACGGGATTCAGCCAGTGTTCACCCTCTGCTCCTCAGACAATACCCATTGTTTTGCTTTTTAATGAAGAAGAGTCGACATGGAAAAACTATAGGGTTAGCTTAGTCGCTTCCTGGGCCCCGTGTAGCAGCGTAGGAGATGGATGGACCACTGTGCTCGCACAAAAGGCTAAAAAGTACAGTAAGCAAAACTGAGACAAATCACAAGATAAGAGACAGGCTGTCACTCAGAATAAACTCAATGTGTGTACATAATGCCACTATCTGAGTTGATTACACATTTTTCTTCTCAAGTCTGTCAAACTTCACTTTAGGGAATAAGAGTATATGTAGATATTGAATAACAAAACGGCGATTTTAGACAAGGTATGAACAAACGTCAACAAAATTGATGTGTCCATAACAATATAATATTGGAAACAATGAAAAAGCAAGTATTCAAAAGCAGCAGTAATTGATGTCAAGCTGAACATCACACACACACATTTGACACACGGTCAGTGTGACAAACTACACCTCAGATGAACGTGACGGCTACTCGTGTGATTGATCCGGGGAGTACATTTCAGAAGCACAAAGAACAGCAGTTCAAGGTGCTTCAGCAGCCTTTCAACAAAGTAGCTTAGACATAATCTGGACAGACTATTAAGAAGAGCAGCTAGAACAGCAGCTAAGCCCCGGAGTCCCCATATGGCATTTGAGCAAATAATGGCCGTAAACCCTCTCTGCCTCCCTGACAGCAGCAATGATATTCAGCAAACACCGACGGCGCTGAGATTGACGCGGACGGTGTCCTGGAGATGCGGGTACAATTTCCCTCGATGTCAGCTCCGTGGCCAGCTGAGGCAGAGGAGCAGGCATGAGGCCTGGGCTGAATTCCTGTTGCACAGAGTCATGTTCCTGTGGTTCACCGTGAAGCATATAGACGAGCTCATACTGTACACGTGAGTCACGGAGATTGACTGCAGTCATTTCACGTGCTTTCAGCCAGCGTGCACTTACAGACCAAGACACTTTGTAAGCGTTGCTTGTACCCTCTAATGGTTGGCTGAGTGGCGGTGTGGGATTGACTCGGCAATAAGTGCGGGCAGATTGATCTACTGGGTAACGATATGACCGGTAGAGTCACTGGGATGTCGGCGCTGTGCAGAGTTAACATCCAGAGGGGCTGCCCCTGATCCCGGCTCATCGTCACGTGTGAGCCATCTTCTTTCTTGTAGACTTGTCTCACCAACACTATGGCAACACACAAGAGAGGTGAAGACTTGCAAACATGCGCTCCAGAGTACGGAGCCAACCAGCCACATTGACAAGACACACAAAGCAAAGAGCAGGAATTGAACTGTGGAAGCCACTGCTTATGGAAAAACGTGTGAACATTAACAATGAATGAATGAATTCCATCCTTCCCCCCGATAGCGCTTGAAACAATGACTATTTGGGTTTAAACTACACCTCACTTCATGGCCACGGTCACATGTGGATTAGCCCCTCTTATCACGGCAGAGGCCGTGCATGACAATTAGGCCCCGAGTCTATTTCGAAGATCAGCCCGTGCCTCAAGGGATTCATGAGACAGAGACTTCAATGGGAGCTTTTGATTTAGTAGAAAACGCAGACTCAGGAAGCAGTAAAACCCAACGAAAGAAAGTAGTACTACAACCATACAGCCAGATCACTCACTATGACTTCAAGTCAGACGGAGTTCAAATATCTGGAAATACTGATATGCCTGCTGAAGAATGTTGGCACGATAGCACACACAGTGTTAACAGCTTTGAATGAGCTGAAGTCAGTTTAAATCATATTTGGTTATGTTCAATGTATTTAGTTTGGAAATGCATACCATATGTATGCTAAGTAGATGGGCTGTGTTTTATTAACTGGAAAACCTGTCTTAAAATGAAACGCCATCTCTTTAAAAAGACTAACGTGGACGTGGTAATAAAAGTTATATCCTGGTGGGGACTTCAGTTTCTTACTGTTGCCCCGTAACCAACGTCAGAGTGTAGTACAATATGCATTTGTGTACGTAGAAAACTCACTAAAGTTAGACATAATAAAACGATAAAACGCAATCATTGAGCGTTACGGTTCATTATCGACCTTGGCAACAGCAGCTGACAATCTCCACTCTGGTTCACTTAGACACTTGTTCCTCGCACCACAACTTCCTGGAGCTTTTGACCTACAGTGGACACGGTTTTGTCGACCACATTTTTCTTATGTTTACCGTCGGGCTGCCACCTATTAGTGGATCAGTCGACTAATTGGCCGTTTTGGTCTCAGTAGACTGAGAACTCTTCGGTTAAGTAAATGCTTCTTTTCCCATACAGAATGACTTAGTTCCTAGAAACGTAGGAGTGCATCTCTGGTAAACACAAGATCTCACGGGATTCTTTGTGGAGTTTTACAGATCTGTCGATAAAATCAACTCATCGTTCAGTCGTCAGAATTATATGAGCGTTTCTCAACTAACAATTTATTTGGTCGAGGACAGCCCTAGTTTACTGCCATTAAACGTTGGTGGAAATAGTTTTTTTTATGAATTTTGTTGATTTATTCTTTGATAGGACATTTTATAATCTAAATGAGGAACATTTTAGATTGTTTATTCAGCTAAGAATCAAATAACTTGTACAGCTGATGACAATTCTTACTTATTCTGTATGTGTGGTTACACACATACCTGGTCTGCTCAAATGATGGAGGTCATGAGTCAATATTTGAAAGGAACCTTTTCACATCACACAGTATGGACCCAAATTCAAATCCCGCACGTCCTTGATAAGAAAAATCAAGGGTTTAGTGAGGCGAGTGCACGAGCACACAGCACGAGCCTTTAATCTAAACGGCTCCCCACTGGGATCCAGGACTTGCCTGTTGATCAAACATACGAGGAGTGGCAGGTAAACGGCCCTGCTGCTACTCTATCACGCCTAGGTTGAGGGAAAACTACCATCAAGTCCAAAATGTATGTAATTGTCAAACAACAATGGTCTGTTAAGTGTGACAGAATTGATAAAAGGAACCGATGATTAACGAGTAGGTGAAAGGACCATTGATCAGCAGCCAAGCACACTTTAAATATTGATTCCTCAGGTCTGGGAGCCACTGATAGGTTGGGATACAAAGACAATTGAGAGGCGAGACGAGGTCTCGTCTTAATCATCCGCTATTCAAACCAAAGTGAGGTCATCAGAGTCACACAGTGCCACTCGCTCCCGCAATCAATGGAGCCAACTGCCATCAGGCACGGCTGAGACACATGAGGGTTTAAATGGCAGTAAATAACACTAAATGCTGTGATTATAGCACTAAGTTATTCTAATGCTGGAGGGCTTCCATCCCGCCAAGAGCTGAGGCATCATGCTGGCAGCAGTGGGGGGGGAGGAAGGGAGCGAGGGGGGGGGGGGGGTCCTGACATGCTGTGAGGATCGGCTTTTCTGATAGCCAGCCCACGAAATCCTCGAGTTAGACAGGTAGGGTTTGTTTTCTAAAAAGCATAACAAGGATTAGTTTTGCACAACACATTTATGGATCCTAATCGTTCTCTCATCCCCGACAGTTACTGCCGTTTATAAACCCAGAAGCAAGCGGGGAAAACCTCGACGCTCAAAAAAACAAAAACAAAAAGTAGGTGATTCTAAAAGCGGGAGGTGATTAAGAAGAAGGCCCAAATCCCTCCGCGCTGTGACGTCAAACCTCCCGACACCAAAGGCCGCTGCCTCCAGGCGCAGAGCGGGATTCATCAGTGTCTGACAAGCAGCAATCGCACCCAACACACCCCATGTGGGACACGATGATTTAACTTCCACCAAAACTTGATCCCCCTGTCTGTGATGGGCTTACAGGCTAAAAAGATCTGTGCCCATTTGAGAACCAAACATGAACCAAAACAAAAAGGGGGGAAAAGGCAGCAACGGGGAACCGATAGAACGCGAAACATTTCAAATCACGCTGCCGTGAGAACCTGCTTGCTCAAGTCAAATTCCCCTTACTGAGCAGATCATGTTTATGAGAGCAGTGGGCCAGGCGACAATCACGTTTGACCCACATTTTACCAGCTCTCAAATTTCACCATCGCTGCACTGTTCTTCTATTTGGGCCTTTATCCACTGACTGAGGAGCAGTGTGCTGGAAATGCTCCTCATCAGCTATTTGTTACTCACAATAATGGCCTCTTGGCGCACCAGAGAACATGGTGAATAAACGCGTCAGTCCTTCCCACAAATCAGTCAACAGTTTTAGTCAACCATCAACATAAACACTTTTCCTTCACCTATTAACTGACCTCCAAGGCACTTTAAAGTCTGGAGGATCTGTCAACAACACCAGGAATGTTTGGCGTTCACTCCCAGGTAACATAATTGTTGACAGGCGCTGCGGACGCTTTATGATGTGACAGATGTTTGGAAAGGAGCTGGCATGCTGGGCACTTAGAGCTTCAGTCGTGAGCCAGCGCCTGGACTCATAAAGTTGGGTAAAAAAAAAAGACTGCCATAAAAACAATAATTTGACCGCAGGTGTCTGGGTGCCACTATTACAGAAGCCATCCAGGGCTGGACGTGGGCTGCTGAATGAGAAGATCACTGCGCTGTAAAAACATTTTGTTATCTTGTGTTTTGATGTATTTCCGCAATGTGTGGCCAAAAGTTGAGAAACTTAATGAGTCAAAAATAAGACTAATTTAAAGTGTCAATGTGCTCACAGTCCTGTAACTTTATCACTACTTTGATAAGAGTTAACTAGACTTTACTTCACCCTCACAGTGCAACAGATGCATATCTATTGTACCTCTGACACAAATGGCTTTTTCACGGAATACCCCTTTTCCCCCTGAACAACAAAGGACAGGCGTGCTGGACAAACAGAGGTCCAACCTACACGCACAGCTGTCCCGTCCCGGGACATCGAAGCATGGAGGGGAACAAAGAGAAGACAGATGCAAAATGTTTTTTTTTTTTCTTCTTCTCCTCCTCTTACCAAAACGGTTGCAAATCGTTCCTCCAGTTCACTCGGCTCGGGCATGGGGAGTTTCAGAGGCATGTTGTGTCCTCTAAAATCAGCGTGGTGGTCCATGCTCCCCGCGTTTCCCATGTTGTCCTCTTTTGAGTACAACTTTTCTCTCTCTCCTACTTGAGACAATCTCCACACGGGCGAAAAAAGTAAAGTAAAAAAAAAATTGAATTATCCGCACGTCCTTTGGTTTTTTTGTCGCCCTTCCACGGACTCCTTGTACAGGTTTGTATCCTGGTCACTTCTTCACCATAAAGCACATGTGAGGGAGGCAGGGGACGGGTCCGACAAGAGGCAGCAGCGGCGTGCGGCAGCAGCGGAGCCTCTGGTGAGGCATTTTTCACGGCGGAACGAGGAGACCTGGGGAAACTTGACTCGATCCGCAAAGGACCTTTCTTCTCCGTTATCCGTATCTTGCACAATTTCGGCTCCACTCCCAGCCGGTAGTAATGACGACGACCATGATTCACGCTTATTGCAATTTCCCCCCCACCCCCCCACTGTTAGTAGTGAGTGGAGCTGTGCTTCACTAATCCCTCCGCTGCTGACCAGCTAGTTAAGGAGGAGGGGGCTCCTCAAACACACACACTCACACACACACACATGCACATGCACGCACGCTCACACCGCGGCTGCACACACTCCCATCCCTCTCTACAATGAGTTCTTTCAGGGGCAAGCCTCCCTCTTCTTCTTGGGGCGTAGCTCCCAAAAGCCCGTAGCTAAGTAGATGATATTTGTCTGTGTTGCATTGTGGTACTTCGAGTCCATGGTGAGAGACAACAAACTTGGGCGCTATAGGTGAATTCATTCTTTACTATTTGTGTGTGTTTTCCCCCTCAATTTGTGATTGAGGTACCCTTGATTATAGGGTCACTGCAGTCAATAAGATCCTGGAACTGGCGCACCTGGATGTAATGCAGCAATTATTATTATTATTGAGTACACCTGTGTTTGATCTGTGAAAACATCTGGCAAATTGCACGCAGTAACTTCTACTGTAAGTTAAGTACACGTGTCTTAAAACAGCTTGAATAACATTGGTAGCCTGAGTTAAAACATGTCTGAAAAACAAAGCATGAAAAGCAAATATCACAGAGCCTTTATTCTTACAGATACAGATATGACTTGTGTTTTTAACCTTCTTTTCTTATCTATTCTGTGTGTTTGTTTATCTGGGTTGTGGCAAGCTGAATACATTTGCTCTTTCACGGGTAAATAAAGTGGTTTTGTAACATCATTTACTTCTTCATAGGGCTCCATGAGATGTTTTCAGTGACAAACAGAGAAACATGTTTTGTTTATTTAATCTATTTTCTAGAATTGAATGCTATACTCGGAGGGAACCTGAGATTAGTTTAACCTTTCCTGTCTCCTACTCTTGTCTCTAACATCTCTCCTCAGCCATTATCTACGGGACAAAGCCTTGAGCAAATACAGACAGGTCTTTTGTCCAGATTCTATCTGAGGATTTATGACTTTCAAATATTCCCTGAGTGAGAGCAATGTGGCTTTTTTTTATTTACCAAAGACATTTTGACATGAAAAGAACAGGTGTTTTCTTTCTATGACAAGTCAAAATGTCTAAAAACAAGTTCACCCAAAGTTACAACAACAATTTTATGATAACACAGCCACTGACACGTTTATGCTCCCTCAAGATCTCTACATGCATCGGAGGGAAATCTGATCTGTCAACAGGGTGGGGACCACATTACGCACAAGAGGGTGACATCAGCATGCAGCGCTCTGGAGACGATCCAGAGGTTCTCCAGATGCACAGTGGTTTCATTCAGGCTGCTGGACTGATTCAGCGAGGGAGGGTGTCACATCTGACGATGCTGGCTGGACACATTGAGGATGCGAAACACGGCTGACTGACCTCATACGATCATTATGTGTTCCAAGTTAAGCTGATTTGCTCTGTCTGAAGACCCCTCCTCTTGTGTTGTATAATGTATGTACGTGTGTACTACATGTTAATGCACTTATTGGATTTTACTTACGGAGAGGACGCTGCTCATTCTGATGTTCATCCGAATCACACATCAATAATTCAACTACCACTGTGAAGGAAGGAGGTGAACGGACAGAATTCAGCCCAACAAATACAAATATAGCACATGGGTTTGGATGAAAAAAAGAAAGAAGAGTATTCACATTAGCTTTAATGAAGACAGATAATGTGGAATTTATTATTCAATTCAAGAAAATGTACAAAAATTAACATAATGAGTATTTGGAGCAGCTGGCCTGTAATGTAAGTGCTCTCTGCCCTTACTTTCATCATGTGTATTACTTTGTTACAGATTACAGCCTAAGCGTTGCGTTGAATGTGTACACTAAAGTGACAACAAAAGTATAACAAATAATGGGTAACTGATCACAAGATAAGGAAGAAACTGTGGAGCAGGTGGGCCTATTAACCCCCTATTGCTCCCCTACTCTGTGCGCGTGTACAGTGTTCCTACGATGGATTATTACATGGCCCCATGTTTGCTGTGTGGTAATCCCATTAAACACAAATTAATTAGTTTTTTTTTACATTAGCCATCTTATAGCAGGGCCCACATGAAGGCTCTTATCTTATCAGTTTGAAATGTGCTTCCGGGGCGGTGGGGGTCCGGGGCCCCGGCTGGTAATAAGACTTGTGAAAAAGGGCCAAGTTTCATTCACCAGCATATTTTTTTTTTTAGTTCTCATACAATTCTGTCTTTCATACACAGAAGCCTGTATTCGTTATTCATATGAACATAATTCCTTTTTATTCAGAATACATGCGAGTGACTGTGTACTTGGACTCAATAATCCACCTATTATCTTGTCACAATAGTAAACAAACAATCCTTACTGTATTGTGACAGCAGAGCCGTGCATGTCATACGACAGACTATGAATGAGCGTTAACACAATAACGATAATACAAAGCTTCTCTCCATTATCTGCAGTGAAAAAACAATTGAGGACATGTGGTTCCTGACACAGCTGATGGTGACTCACAGCACCAACTAACAGCAATGCCCTGACGATATCTTTAATTAGTTAACGTCTGAGTGCTTTTATATAACATACACACTGTACGCAGAATCGAGGTGTTTTTTTTTTTTAAATGTATGGGTGGAGCCTGGGGGACATATGAGAGACTCCAGATATATCCACAAGGAAATATAAAATGCAAAGAAGATGCCAGAAATAAAAGGGAGCACAATCAACCCAGTGTGTGAGGAGGCTCACAGGGAGTTCATTTGGCTGCTCAGTTAAGTAACATCTGTGAAATGAAGTTCTCTTAAGCAAAAAGAAGGCCCGTGGAGTTATGGCCCTCACAAGGCTGGAGTGGAGCAACAAATGTGTCTTTGTGTTTTAATTTAAGGGCTGGAGACGTCAGCGATTCAAACAAGTAGAAATGCAGATCTCGCAGAGCAAGCAGTGATCCCGAGTCTTCAGAACAACAGCGCTCTCTGATGTACGTAAAGAGTATTGCCTCCTCTGGATCAAACTACTTTAACACAAACGACATAAACAATCACTCTTTAGTTTCCACAATAGCATTAATTAGGTTACATGAATCAAACCACCGTCCAGGAGTGTAGTCAGCCCTTCAACTGCATGTTGTTAGAAGTGAATATTTAAATTTACTTGCCCTGTAGCATGCTAAAAGATGAATCTTATAGCACACAAATGGAAGGTAATATACAATGCAAGAGGCTGAGTATCAAACTATATTTATTGTATACAGTATAGGGACAACAAATAATGTACAAATCCCAAAACAAAAATGGGGAGGGGGGGGTGATCTGCCAATGTCACCCTGCAAAGCTAACAAATGAAGACACAAAAATGAAGGACATTCTTATAAAACAAGATTTCTACTTACCAACACACAAGAGTCAAACAAACTAAGGATGTTTGGATAGATGTTGGACAAATGTATTCATATTGGCAACACAACATTGACTCAATATATATTTATACACGGACTGAATTATATAACCGCAGATTGGACACTGGTTAAGGGGAATTACTTTTATTCTGAAGTTCTGAAAAGCTGGAAAGAAAACACATCAAGAGAACTGTTTTGCTCACAGTAACTCTTTACATCTACATATTATATATTAACCAAACCCTTTTTTTTAATAAAAGAACACTATTCATTTAGCTTTTTGGTCCAGAAACATGACTGTACTTTATTTACCAAAGAGTCAAGGGTGACAGTATTGAGGTACACCAGCCACATGGATCTTTCTCAGCACAAACAGTTCTTTCTTGGGCAGGGATACATCAAATCATTTTCAATGTTCCTTAAAAACCAACTAAAAAAAACAACTAAAAGTGTATTACTTGAAAGTTGTCAATATGTCTTTCCCAACTACAGAGAGAAACCGCAGGCTGCCATCTAGCAGCTATCCTCCAAGTACATGAATTAAAAATAGTTGAGCCCAACCTGAATTTAAATGCTCACAACTATCTGGAAAACTTAAACAAAAAGAGGGGGGAAAAAAAAAATAGGATTTTGGCATGTAGTTCAGCTTATGGTTTATGAGACATGCATGTGGTCATTTCAACATCAAAAGAGCGCAGTGTGTTATTTTATTTCTTCATTACAAGCCATATCTGTCTGAGACGTGTCCCTGTCTCGGACAATTACAAATCATCCATTCATGTGAATAAAACACTTTTTAAAAAATTACCCTGCATCTCAAAGTTAGGATTTGGCCCCAAATGAAAAAGCTTCTTTTATGTTGTGAACAGCCTGACCAAGCACAGTGGGGGGAGGGGGGGAGAATTAAGAGAAAACAAATACAACATGAAAATAATGATGTGGATGTTCTCCCAAGAGTCCACATCCGACTTAAGAAGAAACTCCTCCCGTCTGTTGTTGAAATACATCAATAGTGTCCTCATCCTCCATCTCCAGCTGAAATAAACAAAACAAAAAAAGAGATTATTCTACAGCAAATATAGAATATTTACCCTCATAAGTAGAGCTGGGTATAGACGCCTAAATACCATTTGGTACTGAAAGCAATGTGTCCTGCACTAGTATTGAAAAGTACCAGAAGCTTCGTGATTCAATCAATAATTTTAGACAAATGTATTTAGGTAATGTTTTTGGATGGCGACCGTCTTTACGCTGGGTTCTTTCTTATTTTAACCGCGATCCAATGAATACGACACCCACCCCATGATCTTTGTTACCAGCTACATGCACTTTTTACACTGATTAAACAGGTGTGAGCATTCATGCAGCTTTACAGAAACACTTCACCAATTTGGACAGTGCACAAAGGTCAATGACATGACACACTAGTGTTCTGACGCATTACCCAATTGTGCCTCAAAATAAAATATGAAACTTGATTGACCCGAGAACAGTTTGCCTTTTTGAGGATTTATGAAGAGACCAGCTTTCACCAACCTGTGCAGGTGTGTCCGTTTCATTAATTGGCTGTCCATCAAACCTAAACCGTATCTGACGAATTGACAATCCCTGTAAAAAAAGACAGAAATAAGATATCAATGAAACAGTTCTATTGTTATCCCTGGAAAATGCGCATTTATGTTTCAGTCTTTCAGAATGACTTACCTGTCTTTCGCAGTATGCTTTCATTAGTTTGCTGAGTGGAGTGTGCCTTTTGATTTTGAACTGTACGACTGACCCGTCCTGACCAGCTACCTTGAGGTTAATGTGGTCGTTCTCAGTCTTCACTCCCTCCTGCAACGAAAAACACTCATCAGTGGAAGCAACATACCTGCTTTATGAGAACGTTATGATGAAACAAAAAGAAAGAAGGTGGATTGCTGTAAGTACTACACAGTGCATGGTGTCACAAATTAATCCGACAGTATGTTGAACAAGTGAGGTGGCTGAGCGATGAGAGGAGACACACACACACACACACACAGCCTGTGCAGGTTATAGTCGGCTCCTTCCTGAAAGGCCTAGACACAAATTACTCCCATATGCTGATTATGTTATGGGAGGGGGTTCAACATTCAAACGAGAACTAGTCAGTCCTGTTAGGTTACACAATCTCACTCACCTACACATCTAAAATGAGAGTGTATTGGATATGTTATTCAGAGAAGATACAGATTATTCGGGAAGAAAGCTCTGCTTTCTCATTACGCTCTCAACCTCTGCCGTCACAACAAGCTACCACACATCAGGCCATTAATTAATCTGACCCGAGTTGATCTGGGACACCGGTTCCCGGTGAATCACGTTTGTCTACAACAAACAAGCTAACTTAACTAGCCGGCTAACTTCAGTTAGCTGCAGTTACATTTAACAAGACACGAGTTGTCCGTGGGGGCAGGCTTCGTCATCCAAAACACTGCACTCACACTCATTTCGGTTCTCCATTTGGTTAGCATAGCAAAGCTAGTCCGCGTTCAAACTGGCGCAGAAAGCCACAATGGCGCAAATGAATGGGAAAACACAATTCGTGCATTTCATTGATAATCGCTGATGCCGACGTTAGCAAACATATTAATTTAAAAGTGAACTAGTGAGTAACTAGCAGTAGCCGATGTTTGCATTAGTGGGACTCTGTAAACACAAAACGGAGCGTCTAAAGCCAAAATATCCGCAAATTGGTCAACCTTTGTTTTCTCCGTCGACCCGCTCAAAATGCGGTAACTGTAGCCTGGAAGCACGGCTAGCTTAGCAGAACGTGCTAGCTAACGTTAACTTGTAACTAGCATCATTAGCAACTAACGGCAAACATGTTCAAAATGTTGCTTCGAATAAACTCAGTAACGTTACCGACCTTTGGCTTTTCTTCAGACATTGTGCTATTTTCCCGGGGAATTTAATAATAACGCAGAGAGACAGACTGTTTGCGGTGAAGCGGGTTATCGGTTCCTCCGGCGTTTTGCTTGGACCAGGAGCGCGCACTGAAATTTAAAATACAATTCGACGAAACGGGTCACGTGCTCCACCTTTTCTTCGGGGCCGCGGATACGTGAGCGCGCAAGCTAATTTGCGCACTCCCGCGACATAGGTAAAACAAACGGGCCGTTTTGCAAGGCCAGGCTTTAGTACAGGCCACGGCCGGTTAAAAGCATTGAACTGAACCTGCAGTGGGAGTCAGAAACAACAACAAACCAACCAGGATTAAAATAAAATGGTCTCAGGATATTTAACATTTCTTAGTCATGGGATGAAATTTAGGATTTTACATGGTCACAACTAGTCCGTCACAGTATTCATAATTTGTAGACGTGCCCCAAAAAACGACATTCCTGGATTTGGTTCAGTGTGGATCTCAACTGTTTTTCTGAAATCTTTGAAGGGAAAGTTATACTCAGGCACTGCAACATGCATTGAGTTTTTTCTGAAAGGTGATAGATCTAGGAGGGTGAGATGGAAGCACACAGATAACATTGATTCCAACATAGGAATTATGTTTCCATACTTTCCCCCAGTTCTGAATAGCTTTTTTTTGTTGCCATCTCTTGTTTCTGTATTTGTGTTTGGGTAGATTGGGGCTTGAGGTAAATGGGGAAATTTGGAATTTGGAAATTGATTGACAATTAAAGTCACAAAAAAAATAAAATTATTCATTTTATTTTTAAATGGTCACAATTTGTTTTTCACAAAAGCTGCACACAAATCAAATCCCTCACACATAGTTACATTTTGTTTATCCAGGAAAGTTCAGGACTATTCTGATCCTGATATTTATTCACAGATAAAAAAAAGCAATAAGCGTAAAATGAGTTACATGTGATAAATTAACTTTTTATATAAAAATAAATGTTGTACTTGAGACATGAATGGCAATCAGTAAAATAGTGTGTATTACTGATATAGTATGACAACGATACTGCTGGTTATAAAAGAAGCACCACAAACTCTGATCAACTCTTGAGTTATAGAAATCTAACAATAGTGCATGTTGTGCAAAATGACACAGTAATGTTTGCATATCATGGTGGACAACAGGTTTTGACAGAGTTACCCTTACATCTAAGTTTCTTGTGTGGACAGAAAAACAAGTTAACTGAACGCATTCTCCTATAATCATTTATAACTAATTAAGGAATAAGAAATATGAATGTGGTATAACAACAGAGAGCAACGTGTATAAAACATGAAACATTAGGTGAATAGACTGTGTTTGAAATATAGTGCACACTAAATCATTTCAAAACATCTTGGTGTTTTTTTTGCAGACACAGAAACCAAATCAGATAATCACAGTTTCTTATATGAATCTCAATGTTACTGGCATCAATAAAATCAACTTAAGGAATTTGCTTATGGAATCACCGCTGAAATACTTCTTAACGATCGTTCATACGGGCGTATGGATTATCCTTTGCCATACCTGTAAAAAAACAATGGAGAACAAATCTTATAACCCATTGTATGGCATATTACTGGATTAGAAATACAACACATCCGGACTAGTTAGCAAGTGTTTGCTGGTTGCATACAATTTAAATTGTGGGTTAAAAGCAAGTAAATCACTGTATTTCTAAAATCCTTGTCTCCCAAAAATCAAAGTAAAAAGCGTTAGAATTGAATTAGTGTCTCAGCTTTGTACAGTGTTGTTTGTATCCAGTAGATGGCGCTACTTGGTCTAAATTGTGGTTTATATTTTGACTCTCTCTTGTTTTATGAAGACTTTTCTTATGTTGTTCCTCGTTCCCTCAGCTCAGGTTCCATTCTCTTTATCTTATGGTATCGATCTTATCGTTCCCATACCCCCTAATGCATTCATTTTGAAATTCTTTTAGCACTGTGCATGTAAGCAAAGCTGTGTGAAAAAAAAGCATATTTGATATTCCAGCATTTACATTTATTATCCCACTGAAACCACACAACCAAGAAACGAGTCTCACCATATTTCTGCCTGATTTCATCGTGTCTCAGCTGCATTTCTGTACTCCTGTAAGGGACGACACAAAGACAAATTGTTGGACAGCAGAGAACACTGGACACACTCACGCCTACAGTGTTTGAATCCTCACAACACAAAGTACTGCTGAAGTAAGCTGATGGTAAATACCACAAAACCTATTAATTCATTTTAAATACCTGCCACTTAAAAATACACAAGATAAAATTACATTTTTGAGAAGGCAAGAACATTTAGCCTGTTTTATCTTGAACATTTATTCATTAACAGGCTGATGTGGACAGTCCACAATACGTGCTTTAGGAGACTCCCTCTTATATTATTTTATAGTTATTGTCATAATGACATTTACAGAAATGAATATGGGTTTGTAGTTTGTTTATCTGAATATATATATATATATATATATATATATATATAGTTATATTTGTTATTTTTGTAGATCCCTCCTCAACGGTTACTTACTTCGCCTTCTGACGGCTCTTCCTCGCACGGGTTTGTCGCTCCACTTTTGCGTCTTCTCTCTTGTTCCTAGAATAAACAGTTATACTATTGTTCATCATAGTTGTGTTTTTGTAAATAAAAGCTTACATTGCAATATAAATGACAATAGTAAGACCAGAAGTCTATATATATATATACAAACGTATATGTATGCCATTGTTAAATTAACACATTTTTAAAAGAGGCGAGACCACGGCTAAATAGAAAGATCAATGTTATTATTTTCAGAGCTAAGCTGCAGTTACACATTCTGGCAGGCTTTTGGAGACGGCGGTATCAGCCCGGGCTCGCACAAAAACGACCCATTGTGTTCCCCGTCCTCCTCCTTCCATGTTAAACCAGATTTCCCAGCCAACACGTCACGTGACTCCATGCTCACCCATGTCTTTCACACTTGCAGCAGCGGCAGCAGCAAACAAGAAGGCCAATAATGATGATGCCACCGAGCACCGACATGGTGATGATCAAAATCTGGAAGTTTACTGGAAATCAAAGGCGGACACGGAGAGAGAGAAAAAGAAACACTGAAAATCACAAAAACAATCACCAACAAAATGTTTTTCTGTAGAGAAAAAGCACCATAATTAGTCATTCAGTCAATTAACTGACTAGTCAATTAATTGACATTACATGATTACTAGTAAACTAAGATGTTCTGGAATTAATGTCCTTATTAATTATTCTGCTGATAATTGTTTCTATGGATTAGTTCAACTTCTAAAATGTCAGAAAATAGTTTATAATATTTCCTAAATCACAAGTTCAGTTCTTCAAATAGGTTTTTGGATATTCACTTTACTTTCAAGTAAGAAAGAAAAAAGCAGCAAATCATCACAAATTAAAGGCTGTAACGAGAGAATGTTTGGGCAAAAATGACTCAAACAATGAAATAGTTGCCATTCATTTTTGCAGGATACACCCAGATGTGAGGTCTAAGCTGTTGTCAGTCTTACCCCAACACAACCCCCATCGTGCATCACTCAATGGACACACACTGCTGGGGGGCAGGATGTTCCTCACTGGATAGTCTATGCATTGTTCGGTCGGTGAGCACCACAAACACTGCAACAAAAACACTGGGCTTAGTATTGTTATTCATAGTAATACACCTCTACCAAAGCTGAAACCCGTAACAGTATTTGTATTTGGCTGGAGTTCATGAGACTCACTGTCACATTCTGCAGACATTCAGCACAACTGGTGTTGGATCTCGAGGCACAAGGAGCTGAAACAGAGATACAATACAGAGTGTTATATTGTTTTATGGCATTCTGGCCCTCTTTTTACTTTGTAGGTTCAAGCTGTTGTATAAATGGCCTTACAGGAAATACAATCTTAAGAGGTTCAACTTTATTCCCACAGTGACAAATCATAAACAGAGTGTACAGTTATTAAGACACAAACAAACTAAAGATAAAGTTTGCTTGCGAACCATTACCATGAATTGAGATGATTATCTTTGCCTCCCCTGGTCAGTTTTTCTGCAGTCATGTGACCACCTCCTGACCCAACTCTGGTAAACAAAGCACAACGGCTAAAAGCTGGAGAAAAACACACACACACACACACTTACTCGGAGCTGGAGAAGGAGTCGGTGCCTGCGCCTCTGTGGTCAAAAACACTCCGTAGAAAATCAAGACAAAAGCAAAGGCTGAAGCTCTGTAAACTCCGGACATTGTGAGACGAGCGCAAACCGCCGACAGCATGGAAGTAACTGACCAAACTAACGTTTCCGAGGAGTGGAGGGTGGACCTCCTCGAGGGCTGACGTCACGTTCTCCTGACGCTGGTTCATGAAACCCAAAATAATGTCTTTTGCGAGGCCAGAACATGTTCAATGTAGGTCACAGAGAGTGTCCGTTCCGTCATGTTGTGTTTTAAAAAACAAACAAACAAAAACTGTCCAAAGAAACAATAATAACAACACGTTTTGGGTTGCCAGGTTGTGAAAAATCTCGAGCAGTTTCTCCTCTTTCAGCACGACACATTGCTTTGTCACACAATTACAGACAAGTGGTCGTAAAAGTCCTTTATTAGTGGCTTAATCTCATGTGTCGTTTTAGAGAACTAACTCTGAAACCTTACCTTTCATTAATGGCCACTTTTAACATTTTTGACAGCAGAATTGATGGCGGATTGGAAAAGTACATCAATTACCATTTAAATATAATTTGCTACAATTTGTAACCGATCCATAAAACGTCAGTGAATAATTTATTAACATTATGAAGTTGTAAAAAGAAAAAACTTTATTGAAGGTGCCTGGAAGTTTTTCCTTCCTTCACAATTAATCCAAATTATTTTAGTTCACAATAAATTAAAAACCAAGAGCCACAATATTCAATATCCAGCCCATTCCAACATACCATGCAGAATCCTAAAGGAAACATATCAGCTCTTTACACAGTATTTATCCTAATTTACTGTATGCCAGATGAGTTCTCCACAGACTAATCGATAGAACAGATTATCGAGTAATAAAAAGCTTCATCAGGTTGTTAATTTGGTTTGACTACAAGGCTAGAGGCAGTGGAATCATCTTGGAATAATACGTGAACCTCTTCAAGTTCAAATAAATGGAGCTTTTTCAGTTCCTCAAATTCTGCCAACAGTGCATGATGCAGCATGATGACGGGCAGAGCTGTGATGATTATAAGAAGTCACACTAATAAGATTGCTAAAGGTGTAATTGGTCCACTCTAACAGACGCAAACACAGACTGTTAACAGTTAGCTGTGGCACAATTTAGCAATGCTTTAATTGTATTGTTTATTAATTAATTAATTGTATACACAAAAATGCACATGGACCACTTCCAGCTTCAGTGTTTCAGCCGTAGTATAATGTTAACATTTTTAACAGATTTACTGTACATACTATTTTGTCCCCCGTGAGACATGACAATGAGACAGTAATAAACACAAAACAGCATTTTCAAATACAATAATTTATTAGAGCATCTTTAAATTCTGATATAAAACATTTTCTGATTTTTCTTCCTCAAAACAATCAGAAATCTCAGAAATACAGTCATCGTCAATGGCTAGATCAATCTCTGGTGTGGCCGCCGGCAGCTGACCAGATCGCCTAAGTGAGTACGATTGGAGAGCGATGGAAGACAGTGATGCGAAGTGAGGTAAATACTAAGCTCAATATGTTTGGACCATAACATGAACTATACTGTAAGTCAACTGGCATAGGCATCCTTTGTGTTCAATTACATTGGAAGAGAGAAATATCCTATTAGATCAATAAAAGGAATTGAGCATGTTGGGTGTCGAGGGCAACACACTTCGGTTATTTGATGTTGATAGAAGCTCAGAAACAGGGCACAAAATGGAGAAAAATCATAAGTAAGTTATGAACAACTTGTCTGAATCTACATTTCGGTGTCCAAGAATGCACAAATAGAAAAATCAAAAGTATTAGGACAACTGCGTCAACACATTTCCAGCACTCTGTTCACCTCCGCTTGTTCTCCCAATCCATCGACACCTCCATAAATAAATAACCCACCCTTACAAGGCCTATGACATCACTGAGAAAAACACAGTAAAACTGTCTTTAGACACAGACACACTCAACAAGCACTATCCTCGTTTCTAAAAACACAACCTTGGACATCAGTTTGAGTTACATACCCTCAAGTCAGTACACAATAAAACAGCTCAACAAAAAGTACTTGTTCTAGTAGAGAAGTATATTCTTGGTTGGATTGATTTTTAGTAATCGTGCATTTTGAGAAAATACTCGACTGCAGTGGTTATAGACGATGCATCTCCACTGATGCAGTGGTTATTCATGTTGAATTTTCTTTTTGAAAAGATAGGGACGGGCTTTTTGTAGCAAATGCACCAGTGGAGGCCATACCTACCACTGACCACTATACTCAACACCCCAAAATTTGTATTCCATTCCTGAAAGGCCGCATATACACTGAATCTTTTAGTCCAGAATAGCTCAAATAAAATCTTAAATAAGGCAAGATGAGGGATATCTCCCTGGGACAGTTTCAGTTTCTGACACATAAACCTGAGGGGATCTCCATTAAGGAGAACATTCATTATAATGGGGCACAACATCTGTAGGAAAAACACTTGAAAAAGGGTGACAACTCAGTCAAGTTGCCACTGTAACACATTCTTATTTCTAGTTTGGATGCACGTTTAAGGAAAATGTACACTTTTAGAAATGAAAAAGTCCTAATTCAGATGTTGAATAAATGTCTGTTTGGAAATTTGAGACATAGAGTCTAGTTTTCTTGAATATTTAGCAAAAGAAATACTTAAAAAAGATGCCTGAAATATATTTCAAGTAAGATGTGACATATGAGCAGTGTAACTAATGAGACTGCATGGAGGGCAGCAACACTTGGACTGTAAAGCTTAAAATGGTGCAGCTGCTTAAATGTTCCCACTTTTGTCACAAGCAGTGGTTCCATTTTTTTGTGTGTCTTTATTGAAAGGAATCTTTCTGGATGGAGTTAGTCTGCGTTGCTAAGTAGCCAGTCGAAAGCTCTGAAACACGACCTCTGTGGAGGTTGCTTTGTTCCTCTTGCCATCTCTACATCTTCTACTGTAGCAGAGTACATGTCGAGTCCTGTCAGGGAATCACCGGATCCAGTTGGTTCCATAACTGGACACGGACTTCACACTGCAGCGCTTCTTCACAATCATGTTGATGTAGGCTTTCATAATCTTTGTGATCTCTCCAACCTGGCAATGTACAGATGAAACACACACAGTCAGCAGACATCCCTGTTTCCTCTTACAAACAAACACAGTCTGATATCTACAGAAAAAGTTGACGCACCTGTGGTGTTTCAAAGAGCATCTCTCTCTCATCCACGGTGATCTTGTAGGTGCAGGGCTGTGGAGCGCCAAAGAAAATGATGTGCTCATATGGGAAGGTCTCCAGAGGCTTGGGCTCTCCTCTCTTGTAGACCGACACATTTTCAGCGCTCACACTCAACCAGAGGTCGTGAGGAAAGCCACCTTCTTTGCACTAAAAAGACACAAACGCAGGGAGGTATGAACATCATCCAGTGTGTGCAGTGGAGTCGCAACTAGGGACGCGCTGATCTGATCTGCCGTATCAGTATCGAGGCTGATACCGACCGCGTTGATCGGATCGGGCATCAATCAAAGACGCGTAAGCTTACCTCAACGTCAAACAGTGTGGATCCATATGCAGGCCACTCCTTGATGATGGTCATGTACCCGAGCATGGCCTGGTGCTGGTCCAGACCACTGAGGCGGGACCATTTCTCCACGATGCTCGCCCTGGTGGCAGACATCTCCTCCTTTATCCACATCTCCAACATCTGCTCCTCCTCCATGCGCTGCTTCTTCATCGAGCCCGTCTTCAACCCCCGTCGCAGGGTCCCGTCCAGGAAGCTAGTCCTTCGACGCTCCAGAGTTTGGCCCGAGCCCGAGGCGGCGCCCACCTTGGTGAACTGGAGGATGCGGCTGCGCAGACGTCCCACGGGGTAGACGTTATCCAGGCTCCAGGTGACCTTCGCTTTGTCGCCAAACAGAAACTGCAGGCGTAGAGCGGCCAGGTGCTGCAGGGTCTCCTCGCGGGAAGGGAAGTGGCCCCGGGTCAGACTCTCATGGGCCTGGAGGAACAGCATACGAGTTATCATCATGAGCACCATTGTGATTGAAAATAGTCAATAAAGTGCGACAGGATGAGTGAAACACACCTGCTCAAACATAAACGCAAACTCCACTCCCTCTTTAGGCATGCTCTCCACATCCAGGAAGCAGTAGAGTTTAAAATAGAGTTTCCATTGGCCTTCATCCTCAGCTTCCTCACTGCCAGCAAGTCTGGTGGGAAAAGCCACAAACTCGTCACTTACATATCGATTTTGGTTCTTTCTTATCAACGGGGGACAGGTATCCTATGTGACAGGACCCTGAATTTAGAGTAACATTATCAAATACTATATGTAATGAAGAGTAACGTACCTTTCAAATTTAGCCAAAACATCAGCCACAAGAACCCTGCTTTCTACAGCTCTGTCTATAGTGTTGTTGTGTTCAAAGAGTGCAAACATGTTCCTGCTGTCCTCCATAGCCAGACCTCGGATCAGCTTCTCCACCACCTGGACAAGAGCAACAATCACAACGCTTAGTATGTATTAGCACAGCGCCTCCTCTTGCCTCGTTATAAACTAAAACATCTGCATCAGCGTTTGTGTAAAGTAATCACAGCGATATCTTGCAGAGGGATATTTTAAAAACTGCTTGTGTTGCAGTGACGACGGCTCTCTTACCTCTCCGGCGGTGGTGTGCGAGTTAATGGAGATCTTGCAGGAGCCTCCTCCGTGGCAGTACACTGTGGTGGTCATTTCCTGTCTGGTAAGCAGTGCAATGATTTCCTCTTGAGAGGGAACAAACTCTCTGTTCTTGGTCTTCTTCAGAGACTCACCGATGAAATGGGCGAACATTTCGATCTCTGTACCAGGAAACAGCTCCTTAATCCTGAAAACACACAAAGACAGTCAAATAGAAGTTCCGACCCGTTGTAATCTCCGGCCATGAGGTTGTTTTGAATCACGGCACGTGGCCAGAAATAGACTGCACCTTTTGAGGTGAAACTTGAGGTAGCGTAGGATGCCTCGGCTGGGCAGGAAGGTGCAGCACATACAGGTCAGGAGATGCCAGTGGGCGCGATTGGCGGGGCTGTTTGGGTGCGGGACGTGATTGGTTTGTTTGATCAGCTGACAGTAAACCTCATCTCTCAATGGCTTCAAGTCTTGACAGGTCTGTAGGATTCCCTGGATGATTGGGACAGGGTCTGACACAGCCTCCATCTCCTGCAGCGAGTTGAAAATCTTCACCGCTTCATCCTGCAGGCTGGTATAACCCTTTTCCTTTTGCACTGGGACAGATAGACAGAGAGGGTATAAGTCCAGCCCAACCAGTTAAAGCATTTTTTAACGGACATGAACATATTTTCTTTACTTTATACCTAGTATTAATTCAATTACAATAGACCACTTCACTCACAGAGTACGCTGACATCTCCATAGGGCAGAGGTAGAAGAGGGGAGTGCAAAGGATGCTGGGTATATCTCAAGATGGGGTTCCTCCAGTATGTCTGCTCCACAGCCTCCACGTTCAAACTGCTCTCCTGGACAGACAGAAAACTAGATCAGCGATCTCAAAGTAAAGATGTCATGACTTATATTTACAACAAAGTAAAGCACCATTAAATAGGCAGAAGGTTATATTTAGGTGACTTTATTAAGTCAGTGTGGGAAAAATAACAGAGTAGCAACATCAGTGATGGATATTAATATTGCAGTAAAGCTAAAGAAACAGCTATTTGTGAGGAAAAAAAGGTAAAAATACTTCAAGAAGATCACAGCACACACTCAGTGAGTACAAGTACCTCACTTTACTACAGTGTGTGTTCCTGCCAATGGTTTGCATGACTGAAAAGAATTGGAGTTCAAATAACATCAATGTGTTAATGACATCGCATGCATTGCACACAGACTAGCAGTTATTAGCATTGCAAGGAGAAACCTTTAATACCTTGATGTCCCTGATGAGTTGCTGTGTTGGCGTTTCAATGGGAACTTTGCTGTCTATTGCTCCCTGTATGGCATTCGCCCACCGCATGGCTTCATTCAGCATTTTGGTGTAAAGACGGTAAGAGTGTTTACGTCCATGGACGATTATATTCCAGTATCCTGGGTGGACAAGACAGACGGTAAGTAGAGGCTAAACAACTCCCTGGTGGAGCTTAAGACAATTGAACAAATCAGAAATATCTTTGCTCAAGACGAGTGAGAATAACGTCGACCATGAACTAACCGGTGTCCTTGAAGACCTTCTCGTCTGGCTGCACCACAGAGCAGAGACTGTTGAGCACCAGAGTTCCGAGTTTGGAGGCGGTGCGCTCTGACGACTTGTAATAGTCCAGAGAGTTGGTGGTGAGAACAAACCAGCGCTTCTTCAGCTTGAGAGAAGTGCTTTTGGCTCCTGACTTCATCTCTTTATGTAGCCAGCCTGAGGGAGGATAATTATGGAAAAATATAAATGATTGTTAATCCTTTTTAATATTTCCTTCCCTCAAACCAATTATTTATCCTCTGCGCAGAACCTCATCAGCCATTAATGGAGCGAACCAGAGTACATAAATCAACTCCTAAATCAGAAACATCCCAGAGTGTGTGTGTCTCAACTGACTGACCTCTGACTAAGAACTCCTGTCCGTCAACCCTGAGGTCTCCCTTGGATTTCTGCAGCAGGCCGATCCAGTGGTGCATCTCCTCTGGCGTGTTTGAGTTGCAGTGGATCACCCGGTTGGCCGTGATGATCACAAACGAGTTTGGTCTGAAGGAACGGAACACATAAAACACACACGTGTAGTTACACCGATGGTGTCGTACTACTTAGACTGCAGTTTGAATCTATCTTTTAGGTTTGTTAGCCGTTCCTCACCTGTCGGGGTTGTCTGATGCACAAACAGAATCAATCAAGCCCACATCTAGTGTGCCCTGGACAGAGAGAAGAGGGGAGGATGAAAATATTAAAATGTTAGTAGCTGGTTGCCCATTTGCAAATATTTTCCTTGGGTGAGTTGAAGGCAACAAGCCCCCCCCCCCCGATCCAGTTTCAAAGACAAAAAGTACATTTCCTCACACGCTCATCACTTCTGCATCGATTTATTTAAAAAGACTCAACATTTTGGTCTTCTTAAAGTGAAATTAAAGTGCAAAATAAGCATGCATTACATTTCTATGATTAAGACCCAGCTAACTCACCCTGACACAGTAAACATTGCCACCTGGTACTCCAAGCTGTTCTATTTTAAGACTGATCCACTATTTGATCAGGGTGTCCTACTGGCCTGATGTGGTTTCAGGTGACGACCATGAAATGTAATCTTCTGCTGTATATCATTCCCCTTCTCTCTCTCCTATAACTTCCTGTCATCTCTCTCCTGTCATCTCACTAATATACTTGAAAACAACACTTCTTGCTGTAAAGTAGAGTTTATTACTACTGTATAATACGGGATAATTGAGAGTCGGGGTGAGATAGTGAAGAGGTTCCAAGGGGAGTTTGGTTTATTGGGAGAAAATGCCAGGATAGTCTGTAACTTCTTTCTATGACATTTGGCTTGCATGTTTGTCTTTCCATCATTTTGTTAAATTACATTTCTAGCTCATTGGATTTCATAAATCTGCAAATGCCATTAACTCCACTGCGATCTTTCAACGTCCATAGAAATGACACACCACCGTGTGTATTCTGCTTCTTCAGCTTAAATGACTAAATGACCCACATCTGAACCGTCACACTGAAGCGGATTCAGTTATGCGCTTCATCTTTACTGCTGAAGCCCGGAGATGAGGCTGGGGGCCCAGGCAGTGGAGAGGTAAAACAGCACTAACCACTGCATTCTTTGGGTTGGCCTGTTCGTGGTGCATCTCCATGAGTTGCTCCGGGCTGGCGCTGTGGACCCGACTCAGCACATTGAACCAACCACTGGATGGGGTCAGAGGGAGTTCAGAAAGTGAAAGTCAGCAAACATATAATTGAAAATTACACCGTGAGCTTCCACTGGCAACCACAAGGGGGAACTTTATTTCCACACATCACTTTTACAGACAGCACCTATAACACAGCAACATCTAGTTAAGGATTTCTACGGTACTATGGATATACGGTACCTCGCATCTTCTGGAGACTCTGCATAGATGTGGTACGTCCTCTCCTCAGTCACAACATTCAGGGCGTTTTCCTTCTCATGATTGTCCACTATCTCCCTACAGACAGACCCGGAGTAGAACAAAACTTAGCGAACCGCAGACTTTTCCGTCTCTTTTGAGCAAAAATTAAGACCCTCAAACACCCCGATGAGAACAGGATCTTACTTGGCTGTGCGGATATCGATGGTTCCTTTCAGCTTCTCTTCGCTGTCGCTCTCAAAGTACATGAGCTTCGACTCCCGCAAAACAAACCAGCGCATCTTCCAGTTGCGCCGAGACAAAGTGGACATTCCTCCTCCTTTCTTGTAAAGCCAACCGGATTTGAGGGATTCCTGCTTGGCCCGAAACCACATGAAGGTCTCGTCCTTCAGGACACACCAGCGGCGACGCCACGGGATCATCAGACCACCTGAAAGAGGGAAAGGTGCGGAGAGCAGAGGCAGACAGAAACTATGCTTGATTACTAATGTATCATGTGGAATCTCAGTATGATGGGAGTAGTAAAAACAGACACATTAAACACCTTAAAACCGCTTTAACACCTCCCAGCAACAGATATTCACACACATATGCATGCATCCTCTGGCAACGAAACACACAAATGTGCAAAAACAACAATAAACTACATTTAACAAAAAAAAATAAATACAGTAGACAATGTAAGCACTAGAACATAAATAAAGACAGCAAACAACGAAGGCCTGTCAGACATTTCTGAAAGTGATGAAACAACGAGAGGAGCTGCGTTCAGCTGTGGAGAAGTCATCCGCATGCCTGCTGGGCGGTGGTTTGGTAAAGCTACTCACTCTTCATGTAGAGGTAGCCGTGGAAGTACGGAGGCCCGCTGCCGTTCAGCATATTCACTCTCCCATTGGAGACTTCCTCGTCCGTGTCCACGTAGCCGTCGTTGTCCTCATCGCTGTCAATGAACTGAAACACAAACACCAACATTTAGCTGTCTTCCATTAGAATACCATGTCCTGCACAAGCAATTTATATAAATTACAGTTCATATAACCGGCACATTAGTAAGGGAATTTTTAAGGGAAGGAATTTTTTTTGTTTTTCTGTAAGTTTTTAGTTTCACTACTTAAATCCGTGCCCAAAATCTGTCTTGACCTGGTGTTGTCGTAAACACACAACCACACTCCCTTCTTTCCCTTTGACATTTTGCTGATCAGACTGTGTTATCTCTGAGCTCTCTGCTTGACTTGCAGTATGCGTGAATAGATTGACACGCTCATCAGCGGAGCCAAAACAAATAACTGCAACAGTTGTTTCACTCACTGTGATTCTAACACGAGCGGAGCCTTTTGATACGTTAGGAGGAGATTCAGGCTCGCACACGTGCAGGCATCATCGCTGCATTTGCACGGGGGAATTAATGTACCCAGAAGAAAGCTAGGTTTGTGTCAGTGTACATGTGAACGATGGCTTTCACAGTTTGATCTGACATGGGAAAATGGAAAATGCAGCAATTCCATGTTTGGGTTCAATTTGAGGGCAAAACGCATTTGTTTTTTGGTTCAACAGCACTTCCTGTCACTGTTAACGGTAAACACTGATACCACGAATGATTACCCATCAGGATTGGATCTGTAGCATTTGACAGAAATGATTCTCAGCCTGTTGGTTCTCACCGAGTCCGAGCTGCCTCTGAAGGAGTCCAGGCTGTTTTGGGTACAGGAGGATTTTCGCAACACCTCCTCATCTGTGATATGGCCGTCGTTGGTGCTAGCACCTGAGCTCCTATGAGCCTCCTCAAACTCCTCCTGGTCGTAGTCTGACTCGGCGTCTGGCAGGTTTGAGTGGGACGGCTCCTCGCTCACAGGCTCAAAGTCTGACCCTCTGCTGGATCTGTGGCACGGTGCCCTTTCTCCATTAGTGACTACAGGAGGAGGAGGAGAAGGCGGTCCGGAGGCTCGGGAGTCTGTGAGAGCCGGGCTATGACTCAGTCCGTTGGGGGTGAGTGGGGAGAGCTTTTTTGCCGGTGTAGGAGAGGAGGCAAAGGAGGGGGTGGCAACTAGTCCTTCTGCAAAGGCAGGCGGAGGAGGGGGAATACTTCGGAATACTTCCTTGTCCAGAGGAACTGCAGCCGGAGGCGGGAAGTCGGGTAAAGGAACACACTCGTCCTCGGCGTGGAAACCCTCGTCCACCTCGTCCACCTCCTCCTCGGCCAGAGGGGCTGTAGATTCAGCCGGGTCGTGGAGGTTCTCCTCACTCGAGAGGGACGGCTCTAAACCACCAAAGTCCAGGAGCTCCAGAAACTCAGTAGCCACGCGGGAAGCTTCCTTCTCCAGTCTGTAGATCTCAGCGTCTCTCAACTGCCGCAGCTCCTCGTCGGAGACGTCCCCGAGAAGGGACACGCCGTCTTCCTGCTGCTTCTGCAGACGCTCGATCTCCCTCTCCAGCCGCTGGATCTCCTCCATCTGACGGCTCTCCTCCTCAGAGGTGTGACTGTGGGACAGAGTCTGGGACAGCTCCTTCTGTAAGAGCAAATTGAATTACGTTACGCCACCACATACACACCTCATAATGTGTTCTGTTATTTGAATGAAAGTTTTTGAAAAGGAATTACCTTCTGACAAACACCATTTACCAGGGAGTTCCTAAAAAATGAAATAAATAACATTTGGGATGACAAATGTGCATATAAAGGAATGATCATCTGAATAAATGCATCATCAACATGTCACAAAGAGCGAAAAACTACCTTTTCTCGTCTGCTTTAGCTGCCATTTTCTGCCCTTCCTCCTTCTCCTTCATCAGTCTCAGCGTCTCTTTCCTCATCGACTCCTCCTCCTCCCGCCTCTTCACCTCCTTGTCCATGAGCCTCTGTCTCTCCTCCTCCTCCTCCCTCAGTCTCCTCTCCTCCTCCATCCTCCTCTCCTCCTCTACTCGCCTCCTCTCCTCCTCTCGCTTCTGTTTCTCCTCCTTGAGTTGGCGATGGAGGGATCGGGCCAGCTGGCCTCTGTGATGTTTCTGCAGGACGATGGAGGCGAAGCGCAGCCGCAGGAAGACACGTCTCCAAAAGTGAGCGCGGTAGTTCTTCTGGATCGTGACGACGCTGGACTGAACCCTCTTATATCGTTTCCTGGGGAGAAAATCAAAAACGCACACCTTTCAAGTCAAGCACGGACGCATATTTAATCCAATGTTGTGTGTCACCACAAACTTATTTGCGACGTTGCACAGCATCAAAAGAAGCTCACTCTGTTTAAACACACTGGTAAGAACGCCTGTACATTGTGAACTGAGCAATGTTGAGAGTGCTGTTCCATTGTGGCGGCCATGTTTAGCCCTGTGACTCAGCCCCATCACCCACACACTGCACATGCATTGACTACACACACATATATGTGCACACACACACACACAAATACAAGTAACTTGCAGAAGGACCACACACACTGCTCTGACTCTCTGACCCGTAGCCTTGCCTAGTCTCCACAGTAATCACTCCGTGGCCTCCGACTGGTCTCAGGACAGAGATAATGTTACATATAATAATACGAAGGCTTTGCTTGGGTCTTTAGGGAACTTCCCTTGCCTCTGTCTTTAGCATGAGTGCCTCTGAAGTGAAGGGAACTCACAACCTGAACACTGTCATCAGTCCCATTATACTCTCCCAGCGGAGCCTTCAGAGGACTGTATGTGACATGATATGTTGTAGCACGCAGGTGCAATTAACATCCCTGAGGGTGTCTGCATGTGAACCGCAGCAGAGATGGATGCCCTCCGGTCTGACAGGGAGAGTGGAGAGGGGGGGAAAAATTGCCGCTCAAGTGAAATATTTGAGCCCAAGACTCTACGTGTTTTTAATGGCTGCACCATTACATCATATGGAAATATTCTAGACATCGTTCCTCCAACTGTGTAGGAATTGGAAAAAAAGGGAAAACTCATTGTACTCAATATATTAACGATGTTTTGTTCCACAGACGTTCAAAACTAAAGTTTACCTTATACGTTATTGATAAACTGAGATCAAGTGATACAAAGAGCAGCATTTTTTATTATTATTTTGCAATCAGACTTTATGATTCCACACTCCTGCTATAAGACTTTCTGGAGTACAACAACATTTGTAGTGAATTTTTTTCCAACATTATGCATGACATATCTGGTATCATAGAAAACTTTTTTTAATGTTCTGTAGGTATGAACAATGTAATGCATGAGTTTGTAATGACCGGCCAACCAGCAAGTCAACAAGTTTTATAAGTTGAAATAACTGAACATCTTTACTGCACTGATCCTGTATAACCCACACAACAACACGCACACATACAAGTAAGAGGGTGCAAAGGCATGCACATATTAACCTAACGCCCCTCCAAAAACCACGCACACACGGCCTGTATACCTCCATTACAAAACTAAACAATGACAACTGTCGCTGCCACTCAGCCCCCCCACCCCCTCCTCCACACTCCACCACTCACCTTGCCACATAGCTGAGGATGTGGGCGCGGATCACCATGCCAGCCCTGCGCCGCACCTCTTCCCTCTCCTTCTCCAGCCTTTGCTCCAGGGCCTCCTTCAGGAACACCTGCGGGACGAGCAGCGCCACGGCCGACAGGGAGTGACAGAGAGAGAGAGAGAGAGAGAGAGAGAGAGAGAGAGAGAGAGAGAGAGAGGGGGGGGGGGGAGGTTAGGGAGGGAAGGAAACCGGATGGGTTAGTTCCTCTTCTTGGTAAGGGCTGCAAAAAAAAAGGGCCAACAGAGATGTGAAGGGCCCCCCTGTAGTCTGTTGGCAGCACCCTGTGCCCACTGCAGAGGAAGCTGTGATGCAGTTAAAAGGCTAGCAGGCTAGCTGCTGCTCTGCCTGGCTGCAAAGCGGAGCAGAGGGGAAAACTGGCACGGGGACTGCAGTGTTGCTGCTAGTGCCGCTGCTGCAGAGCCTCATTGTGTCGAGGCGTCCTTCCTGAACATTTCTCTACTACTACTGCTGCTGCTGCTGCTGCTGCCGCTGCCGCTGCGTTGGTAGCACGACTGACATGCACGGAGAGGGAGTGGAGAGGTAGGGAGAGGAGGGATGGAGGGGTGAGGGGGAGGGATGGTGGCTGGTGTCCAGATAGAAAGCCACACCCCTCCTTGCTCTTGTGAAGGAAGGAGAAAAAGTTGAGTTAACCCCTTCCTCACTCCTGGAGACTTTTTTTTAAAGTTGCTACTGTGGGACAAATGACAGCCTACAGCTCATCCTAGACTAAAACACTAAAACATATAAGTTAACAAAGAGTGGTAATACAACATTATAAATCATCAGATTTATAATGTCTGACCACGTTAGCAGGCTGGGAGAACCAACCAGCTGTGTTATCTGGGTTTATGTGATAATGCGATAGCTGTTGCTAGTCTGGAGGATCAACTGGGGGGGGGGGGGACCTTTGAGTGACTGTGTGTGTGTTTGTGCCCCAGATGTTCCACTAATCAAAGGATCCCACAGCTGCAGCCCTGCAAAGTCTGTGAGAGGAGGAAGCTTCCTCTTCGTCCACATCCTTCCCTAGTCTGTAAAACAAATGTCTCGCAAAAACACACACACACACACACACACACACACACACAGGTTGTGCAACATCACCCAAGCTCCTAATTCTGGGCAACACACTTCCTCTGCACACAATCAGAACGTACATAATTACACACAGATTGTTTCTCCAAAGGAAATGTAGCCCCCATCTGTCTCTGAGCCCCCGTTCCCACAACCCACACTACCCTAGTTCCCTGAGCCCAAAAATATTACGCTGCCATCAAAAACACAACCATGTGGACAGAATGACACAGACTCCGTCTTAATTGAAAAAAAAAAACTAGTCTTGTTCTCCTTCTATTTTTATAGTTTACGGAGTGTAAAGTGAAACAGTCATCGGCAGAGGCAGCAAAAGGTCAAAATTCTCACCCTGAATGCATAATGAAGTGTTATCCACACAGAGGAAACACTTATTTGTCTCTCTGAAGTCTGTGACACACAGTGACTCTGGAGTTTTATACTATGTGCATGTGTGAAAATGTAATATAGATAGGCATGTGCACATTAGTGGTTATGCTCTGGTTATATACCCAATAAGAACCAACACATCAAACACATTAAACATTTCTGGTCTCGACGTGTATTTCAGCATGTGTGCAGCAGACACCGTTCATCCAAATGGGGTATTACAGTGAAACGCTCGGACAAATTTGAATGTTTCAGTGATTTAACGGCTGCAGAGGAACCACAACTTAGAGCAGGACGTAACAGTGGGACAAATGTGGATTTAGCTGATTTCAAGAAAGCCTATAAAACTGTGCTATTTAGACCCCTTTTTTCTGCGGCGTAGAGGCCATCGATGCCGAGTTCAACATGAAGAAAAGAGGTTTCGCTGTCCAGAATCGAACTAGTCATTAAAGGTTAATCATTCAATGGGAGTGCAGAGAAAAAGAGAGGCCTTTGCCGAGGGGAGTTGATGATTGTTTGGAATAAAGAGGCCAAGAGAGAAAACGAGAGAAGATAAACTGTGTTGCAACAGATGGAGATCAGAACGCTACAATAACTTTTCTAAAAGATGAATGCGTGACTTTCCTCTAACCTCTGCAACGCTTCATCACTGCCTCCAAATCCCTCACTGGGAGTTTAGTTTATTAACTCAACAGCTCGACGAGTGTCAGGAGGCCAACGCTCTTCCAGCTAACAATAAGGCTGCCTCAGGATTACCGTAAACCCCGCGCTGGTTTACAGTTACAGAAACAGTTGTTGGTGTCGGGGGTTTTTAAGGAGTAGCCGCGTAACTCTGTAGTTGTCAACAGGAGAGCAGAAGATTGACCACAACCGGCCAGAAACATTGGGACATGAGTCACAGTTTGGGCTGTCTAAACTGTGGCACACATTAACAGCTTGGGAATGACACCAGCATGACTTCTTTAGGGAAAATCAGACCCAGAAGACACCAGATTGAACCAATATGCTTAAAAACTGTTGAACACATTTTCAAGAGCTTGGCTGGTCCACCTTACAGGGAAACATATGTGTGGGTTTGCTCTTGTATTAATTACATTGTGGGGACAAATATCTGTTCACATGTGTTGCATTATGGGGAATCGTCTCCCATTTTGGAGACAGAAAGCTGGTCCTTCCAATGCAACACATACAATTTTAGGGTTAAGACTTTGTTTTTGGATCATTTTGGGATACGGTTGAGGGTTAAGGGTTGGGGCTGGTTTTGGATAGTGGTTATGGTTACTGCTGTGAGTATCTAGGGCATGACAGTAAGTCAACGCAATGTCCTCCTAAATGACAAAAACATGTTGGGGCATATTTGTGTGTGTGGGTGTGTGTGAGAGTGTGTGAGTGTGAGAGTGTGTGAGTGTGAGTGTGAGTGTGTGTGTATGTGTGTGTGCTCCACCTTTGTCTTCCCAAGTTGCCAATCTGTTTTGGCTTTGTCATGAAGTGTGAGAAGGTCCGAGCAGCTCTGCTTCTCATCGTCTGAGTGGATTTTGTTATTCAGGATCATCTTGTACCTGTGGAAACACACACACACACACACATACACACACACACACACACACACACACACACACACACACACACACACACACACACACACACACATATACGTGTTTAGATTAACAGCAGAAGACAAATATTGGGAATTACCGCACCTGAGAGATTGATTTTTTTATTTGGCTTTTGCTGTTTTTTTCCAGTTGTCCAGCATAATTCAATCACTTTTGGATGACTCGTCAGCCTCAGTGTGTTCAGTATTTTCTTGGTATTTTGCTGACCTGCTGTAGAAGTCCTGAAAGGTTCTACGGACGGGGAATCCAGCCCTGCGGATCTTCACTGTTTCAAGCATCCCAGAGTATGTCAGCTGGTTCAGGACTACATCAGGATCAAACCGGTTGGCCTTCTGTAGATGACAAACAAGAAAACAACATGAAAACTACAAACAACCAAAATGCCTATTCATTCCTCTCAAATGAGAACAACACCACAAACCGTTCTATGCTTACAAGTCATTGTCAGCTATGCATTGAAAGCTCAGCACAATTGATGTTTTGGTGAGTATCTGCGAGTGGAAGATATGGGACAACAAAACACTCAAGGCAATGGGGAATGCTATCATTTTACATTAACAATCAGGTTACTGCAAAGAAAACACACCCCATCAGAGAGAAACATGAACAGTGTTAAACAAGACCTGGCCAACCGGGTTTGGCCTTTCTTTCTGGAATAATCAGCTGCATTGTTCACAGCTCCGTGTTACAGATGATCCTCAGGTCTGCTTATCAGAAAGCATCTGTGATGTCTGCCGACTTCCACCCCTACACAGGCCGCCTGACCGCTCACAGGGACCGCACGAAGGCCATTGTCCCCCAGAGGGCACGCAGTGCTGGATAAGCCCCACATAGGAGCACAGCATTCCCCAAATGTGTCAATCTAATTACGGGCTAATGCTACTATGCATGGAAACAGACACTTGGCTGCAAAGGCACGCTTGTATGTGTTCATGTTCATAATCAAAACACACACAGACATAAATGTGCACCACTCTGAGCTCTGAACTCTGCTCTTTAGCAGAGGATTTAGGCAGCTGAAAGAGGTACGGCATGTTGACTTGTTTGAGCGAAAACAAGCTGACCCTTCCCTCAGTGACATATTTTCCAAGGAGGGTGGGTGCATGTAAATCATACAAATACATTGTAGGTGGTGTCTGTTTGCATGCATGCAATCCTATCATTTCTGCAGGATTAACAGAGGCACGGCTTGTTCCATCTTGACCGACTGAGGCCAGGTGAGGAGCGAATGCAAGGCAGAGCCTTGTAATAACTAACAACACTAATAGAGAAAATGCTACTGGATTACGAGCAGCCAGCTCAGTCTCTTACACAGAGAAAACATAGAGAAAACATAATTCACCAATTCACCAACCATCCAATATCAGAAAATTGGATAAAAGTGAAAGGGTTTGCAGTTATCTGGTAAAGAGCGGTGGAGGAATGGAGGCCTATTAAATAAACGTCCCCCCTGGTTTCACTACAGCCACAGCACTGTGGTCTTATCTTGGCATTCCACCGATGCAGCCAGATCAGCAGAGCATCAGCCAAGCCGCTGCAGCTGGAGTGGCCAACTGTGACCTCTGACCTCTGGTAAAAGGGATAAAGTGGTAGGAATGTGCTGGTATATACGCAGACCTTTTATTAGAGGAAGTACAATGGGAGTCTTTGCGCCAAAGCATGAGAGCGGTATCAGTTTAATAGTAAAGAGAATTTGCAGCAAAAATAAAAAGAATAGTTACTTTTCAAGTGGAACATTTATCTGACTAAAGATTAGCTCTGAGCAATGGGAGCTATCAATAGCATCAACGGGGTTTAACTTTGCAGGCGCTGACCTTAACAAGACCTGGCAGGGTTTCTCACATTTTCTATTTTTTTTTTTGTGTAATGAAATTTGCATGACCTACCTTGTCCATGTTTGGTTTGATGCAGCGTACAAAAAAGGGGTTGGAGGAACTGAGTGTTGCCATCAGGGAATGGAGAGAGTCCTGAAACACATCAGCAACAAGAGGATTAAGATCAAGACAGCAGATATTCTATGTAATTAAGTCATTCAATTCAAATATATTCATTTATGTCTATGCATGTGCGTCTCATCTTGTGGACAATAATAAAAAGAACCAAGAAAAGTTGAAATCTATCTTGAAAGAAGACAGCATGAGGGATTGCTGCTTTAGAATCTGGAGAAATGTCACCTTAATTTAGAAAAACTCATAAAACTAGGTCACATCTAAACAGTTGACATTATCTCACTGCAATGCTTTTTTCACCTTTCTAAAGAAAGTAAGACTTTGAGGATAAAATTACACTAATTACTTGGTAACATGAATATTTCTGCAGTGGTTGCATGATGCAGAATGTTAATCTACAAAGTAGGACCAAAAGTACAACAATTCTCTCTGAAATGTAGTAGAGTAAAAGTACAAAGTAGCAGACACTAAAATGCACCACAAAAGTACAGTACTTGAGTAATTGTACTCCACCACTGTCACAGGGCCTATTGTAGAATACGTTTTCAAATGTTGCTTGAGTAAAAGTACCAATAAAACAATATAAAAAGTCCTAAAATTAGAAATGTTAAAATAAACATGTATAAGTATTGTTCACAAAATGTATAAAAGGGTACAGATTCAATGTAATTTGCTACTTTCTGTTTCTTTACTACTCATAACTCAGTCCATATAAACCATAACACACACACACACATGCACAAACACACACACCGAGGACCCTTGAACCTGGCAGGCTATGTCAGCCTCGCTCTCCTCGCTGCCTCAGACAGTCTGTCTCCAGCGAGGCCTGGCCTGGCAGAACTGAGCATGATTGGCCCCTGGTTGGCCCCTCTCTGCCCAGCCATCAACCCTAATCCCTTGGCTTTAGGAACTGTAGCCCAGGCAGCCAGCCAAATCCTCCCCTGCTCCTTCTCTCCCCACTGCAGTTAGGACATGCTTAGATAAGCCCTCCACTGCTCCCCCTCCACCGCCACAACCACATATTTTATACATCCCATCACCCATCATTCTCTGCAGATCAAATACACTAGCAGCATTCTCCTTCCCCCACTGTCTCTTCATGATTTCTGTCCTCCTTGTTTTCATCTGTGCCCTCGCGCTCACACTCATCATGCCAAGATAGACAGCCAAGAGTTAACAGGTTAAGTGATCCTCATATGCAGCAGCACATGGGAGACTATTAACTCGTTGTCTGTGTGATGACACAATCATGCGCTGAACTGGGAGTGACAGTTAGGTCACGGAAGCTTCGGTCTCACCCTGAACTGAGAGCTGACGGTGGGCTTGCGTCGGGCCGTGCCCATCTTTAAAGTCTCGTCTCCATTTCTGCTACCGACGCGCTCAAAGAGGTCGTAGATGAAGTCAAGCCTGCAGACACACAGGGTGCAGAACAGGAGGCGTGAATGTAAAAACTTGCATATGAACTGAATCATACAGGCGTGTGCTCAGCATGCTAGAGGACAAGAGTGCGATATGCTCACCTGCTGTCTTTGAGAATAAACAAGATGTCGTCTCTGAAGGTGTCTCTGTTCTTCTCCAGGATCCCACGCACATCGTAAAGCACCTACAACAGACATGTAAACAAAAAAAGTGAGTAAGCGCAGAGTGTGTTTACATTTCAAATGAGATCAAATAAGACAAGACTGTGTTGATGATGCAGCAGTACTAGAAAAAAAAGTTTAAAAAGAGAGCTATATAATATATTAAATGCAACAAAACAGTATAAAATAATCTACATGAGCAGATGTAATGAATTTGCAATTTGCTTCAGAGTGATTTGCAGCGTTATACAAATATAATCCAAGTTTATGATGACTCAAACTTTAATTAGAACTATTTGTATTCACAGATGTCATAATTTCAAATGCTTTCACGGTTTAATGTCAATCAAGCACAGAGTAGAAAGAAAATGAAGCTCATTTGACTGTATTGATATACACTATATTTATCTTCTGGAGGCTCATTATCCAGACTGGGTGATTAATGTTTTCTGATGACAACATTCACAAAGTGTGACATGATTGGGGGCTGTAAATGCATGTTTTGACACAGGGGGGCGGGCCAGTGGAGAGCCTCTATGTTAATGCAGTCACCTGTTGAGTTCTGTTCAGCCTTCATCTTAGCGACACGGCATTCCTCTGCATTGCCCTGACCCACATGTAATGCACTCTGAGTTTGTGTTTGTTGCTGGTTGCACGTTTGAAGGAAAATAAAGTATTTTATGCAAGAAAATGCATGGAAATAATAATAAAAAAAACATACTGTAATCTAATCACTGAAACATTTGTGTGCATATGTGTACATGAGCTTGTAGTCACAGCTGTGTGTGGGTAAAATATAATCCGATAACAATCCCCACCCCCCCATTCTCAAGCCTTGAGGCTCATGGGAAGCCATGCGATACGAACTTGACAACACATGTATTTATAAATTACAGGCACACTAATTACACTCCACTCCTCTCACATTGGAGTAGACTCGTACAATAGGCTGGCTGTGTTTGTCACTTTCAGGTTCAGTTAACTAGGATGGTCTCAGGATGCAACAATGAGACCAGGAAATGAGGATTTAACCTTGCAAAAAGCGCAAAATCTTACAGGTGCACAAACCATGCAAACACTGAATCCACAAAAAGAAAATACAGTCCATCCGAAATGCTGTGTTGGCAAAGTGGCTTCTTTGCATTCTTGCTTTTCAACTCCTGAGTTCACGAGGTGTGGCAAGTTTTTTTTATTGTTGTTGTTAAAGTTCACGTCCGACAATGAGAACCCCCCCCCAGCACCACGCTGATAATCAAATCAAGGGGAGGACGCTACTATTTCCCCGCTGAACTCACAGCAAAGTTTCAGATAACAGAAGGAGCTTTAAGAGAGACAAACTGGAGAGAGAGAGAGCGAGAACAACTGGTTGGCCTGCCTGTCCTTTCTGAACCAAGTCATTACCATAGACATCCATGCCAGGCTTGTGACTGAGCTGCCACACTGACACTGAGGAGACCTTGTCTGAGGAGGGCTTCATGAGGCCATCCACCACACACACACACACACACACACACACACACACACACACATGCACACACACACACATCCCCCCTGCCCTATTCACTCTCTCCCTCTCTTCCCTGATCTCTTTGACTTTCTCTGCACTTCCTTTAGGAGTAATCTCTGCTTATCGTGTAAGCAAAGGAAGGAGAGGACGACAGTGAAGCAGTTTCTCCTGACTCAGGGAAAAGCTGATTTTGGCAAAGAATGCCCTGCTGCCCGTCCAACAGCTACCTCACTTCCCCAACACACTTGTTCAGGAAGCAGTAGGAACCTGGTTTTTGCCCTGTATCTGTGATTTGATGTATGTGTGTGCAAGTGTTGCTAATTACCTCTCCAGCGTAGTGCTTGATGCCAAACTGGTGGACGGTCACTCTGGGCTTCACATAGTATGGGTTTGTCTGAGGAAAAAAGGACAAAGAGACCACTGACTTTTAGAAATGTTGTTCATGTGCTTAATCAGTGATAATCAAATTAAGCAGAGTACATAGCTAGGGGGAGTTCAACTGTGAGGTTAGTAACACATTGAGGGCGACAACTAATGAAGATTGACATCAAATTTTTATTACCTATTTTTTTCCCTCTAAACTGATGCATTTTAGAAATGTGGAGAAACTTTGTTTGAATAACTTGAACGGCCTCCTGGGCACCTTTGCTGCACTAGTTTGAGATTTATCGCTTTTTGACAGCCGCCTATCACTGTATATTATTTGGTGTTTACATTTTAATTGAGTGTGCACTGAGAAAAAGCTAGATCCTTTTTGCTTTGAGAATCAAAACTGCTGTCGATTAGTTTTAAAATATTTCTATTAACATCAACCAATCAAGTAATTGACTAATTACTTCAGCACTAATCAAGTTGCCTGCATGTAGTGACAAAGCGAGTCCTTCCAACGAGGTCTCACTTTCGACCTCTTCTGTTTTTTCCGTGAGCCACAGAAAACCGTGCTGGGTTTTCTGAGGACACTCTTTTCTCCTGCACACAATGCTCATCAGTCCCTGAGAATGGCTGATCACATTTCAGCATTGTTGTGTTTGCATGCGAGAGTGCTCGGGGGCGTGTACAAGTGCTGCACAGACGTTCAACCCTTCACCGAAGTCAACAGGCGATTCATCGGCCCAAAGAGAGGTTTAACTCTTTGGGGTTGTCTGAGCTGGTGGGGGGGGGGTGGAGGCATTTCTTCAGCTTCGGAGGAGGGATACGGGTCATTTTCATGTCTTTGTGAGGGTCTCCCCGGCATGTGTGAAAGATGTTTTCACGTGTGCGTGTGGACTCACTGCGTGTCGGCTGTGTAGTTTCTCCAAAAGGGTGTAGTCCGTGCCTTTGGGGAAGCGACTCTCTTCATTGATAAGAGCCAACATGCCCAGCTTCTAAAGGGGAGACAGACAAGAGGAGCAGGGAGAGTTAAACACAACGCAGTCATGATGAAACTAGTTATAATCCTAGTGGGGCACATCTGGCAGCTTTTATCATAACAATGCGTACAGGAAACAGCAGAAGAATTCATTCAATTTTCTTTTTTATTTACAAAAAGAAGGTTCAGGGAGCAGGCACTGTGTTTGACAGTTACACATAGTCACACCAATGCAGCAGAAATCCTCTTATAAAGGGCCATCAAGCCCGATTGAGAGTATAAGTAGGGACAAAATGTTTGTAGTGTGTCCTTTTGCTTCCCCTGAACTTTTCCCCAACGTTTGTGATTTTGACCCAGAAACCTTTCAGACACAAGCCCACCTCTGTAGAAGCTCATCTTTCACCATCATTATAACTATGGTGGTAAAATAACACAAAACGTCTTAATGCTTCACTTCAACCAGCCACTGACTGGTGTACATTACTGTGCACACAACATGCACAATGAGACTGTATAAAGACGGAGTATGGAGATGGAGGTCAATGTAAGCACAGTGTGGCGTCTAGGTCGGTACGCTCTGGCTGGTGGTTAGCGGTCGACCCCGGTGGAGACTTTGCTCCCTCTGGGTTACCTTTTCTATGAGATCCAGACACTCTGCGTTATCCATCCAGTCTATGGCCTCCCACTGGATCCCCTCCCTGAGAGGACAAAGACACACACACACACACACACCCACTCACTCACCATGTATATATACAAATATAAACAACTATGAAGACACAATGGCTGTATTGTCCAGCGTGAGCATGTGATGAAATGAGCCATGTCCAAGCTGCTGGCTCATTATACAAGAAAACAACTGTCTGGGCAAGAAACTGAGCCGATCCCCAACCTCTGGCAGACTGCCTGTATCGCCGTGAGGAGGCCCAACCCCCGACCCCCATCCGCAGCTGTATCTGTCTGTGGGACAGTCTCCAGCACATGAGTCTTGTTTTGTTTTTCACTGTATTCGCCAGCAAACAAGCCCCATCTGAAGACATGGATGTCTCTGATTGTTTAGATATGGGTAAACATCTTTACCTGTTGTACTCCAGCTGTTCCAGCGAGAAGATGTGCTTGTTGAAATACTCCTGGAGTTTCTCGTTGGCGTAGTTGATGTTAAACTGTTCAAACCGGTTCACCTACAGGATGGAAGAGCACGATTTAAAAGACAGTTCTGTCACTTAAAGATCCCCTTCAGACATATTTTAAGACATATAAAATATTCTGCTTTGATTAATAGTTAGTTTTTACCACTCAAATATTCAACTACTGTGATAAAAATTCATAAAATCACATTTTCTCTGTCTCCCTAATTGTAAAATCCAAAATCTATGAACATCAAATGTTTTTCCTACAGAGGTTTTTCTACTGGACAAATTGTCTCTTCAGAAAAACGTCCATTCTCAGTGTTTATGCACTGGAAGTTTTGAGTTTCCACACCCCACTTGTGTAAGTTGCATATTGGACCACAATTCACAAAATCCTGCCGGTAAAGTGATCTCCCTTTCCAACTCCCATTGCCTAATCCTGTTATCAAAGTAGAAAAAAACAGCACACTATCAAAACTTGTAAAGATATGTAAAAGTTTGTAAATGACCGTGATATTCCCCTTTTTCTTATTTTTTACTAACAAGCCGGCCCTCTTCAAACCAGCAGGAAGAACACAGAAATGCGGGGGTATATAATGCTCATTTTCAGGTTCATACTTGTATTTGGGGTTTCTAATAGAACATGTTTACATGCTTTAATGTTCAAAACACATTATTTTTGTCTGTCTGTATTCATCCTCTGTCTGAAATGCTTATTTTTCGCGCCGGTCGTTTTAAGCCCCCCTCCTGAAAAAGCCCAGTCTGCTCTGATTGGCTTGTGGGAAAAACATGGTGCACCTTTGCAAAGGTAGTTTTGAAGCCGTGTGTGGAGATACTCGGTATATTCCAATGAGCCAGCACGTGACACAGGAAGGGGATCCAAATCTGAATGGCTTGTTGACTCACATGTTTTATGATCCAGGCAAACCACAAAAAACGGACTGGGTTGACTTATTTCACAGTTTGTGGGTTGGTAGGCAGTAAGTAAGTGTTTAAGCACTGACAATGTGATTTTTTTTCCATTATGTGTCCTCTTTAAAAGCTTAATTTAGACAAGTGAACTTTCACCTCAAAGTTCTCAAAGCCGAAGATGTCCAGGATGCCGATGGACTTGAAGTTGTCTTTGCCTTTGATCTTCTGGTTGATCCTCATTATGATCCAGGAGAAACACTGAGAATAAAGTGCCATGGCAACAGAGTCCCGCGAGTCCACCGCCTGCAAATCATGACACGGAGAGAGACGAAAGGTTACCATGGACAACAATGCAGGAATAAATACAGGACACGTTGCAGTCTGTGTCTTAAACACAACATACAGTTCACCTTGTACGTTTCGTCAGTTCTGTCAGATGGCAGATAAAAACGTGATTGAATGTGATGTGGCGCGTGAGGCCTCGGTCGGGTGTCCATAAAACAAGAAGTGTATTTTGTCGGCGTCTGTCTGCAAGCAGCAGGAAAGGCAATGTCTGTTGTCACAATAGACAGCGTCGTTCATCACCTACATATCTTAAGAGTGACGCACCGCAGGCAGTATTTGTTGTTCTATTTCACAAATCCAGTGAAAACAAAGACAAACGTACAAACATGCTTTTGTAGATGATTGTTTTTTTTTAAACCCTGCACCAGGAGATGACACGTATAACTTTCTTCTCACAAGCTCCAGAAAAGAGAGTAAGTGGACTTTGAGTAATAATTATAACATCATAATCTATTTAATCGACTCTACTTGATTGATTAATGAGGTAGCTGTTATAATTTGTGACAAACTCTCCTAATTTAGCTCTCCACACAAGACAAACTATGACCAAAAAAGAAAAAACAGACATTAGACACAGCTCTGATTTTCTCCAGCTGCGGTGAAGTCGGCCTTTCAGCCAGACAGCATCCGTGTGCGAACATAAAAAAAAGGCTTGAGCTTGCCAGCTACACTTCCTCCACGGGCATTGTGCTTGAATTGAAAACAAAACAAGACTGTCGCGGTGTGTACTGTATTTGGGGCAACAATGCTCCTGGGCTTTTTTCAGTAATCCATCATGCCCCGTCACCTCTTGCAACTAGCGGGTGTGAACAGAGCGGCTGGTGGCTCCAGGATCTCCGTCACAGGGGTGAGAAGAATGGCTGTTTGTCCTGGACGGCGAGGGAGAGGGGCTAGTGCAGGCAGCCGCGGGGTGGGTGACCCCTGGCCGCTGTGAGAAGAAGCCATTCTTACCGAGTCCAGGACTGGAATAATGAACTCTATTAAGACACAAGCTGCTTCAAAAAGGCTTGGCAGAACAAGCAGCAGCAGGGTGACAGCACAAGGTCTTTGTCTGCTGATGAAAAGTAAAGGTCCATGCTGCATATTCGCTGATATTTATGCATATGAGGTGGCTGAGGGCTTGAGCTCAGCCAAAAAGGCTTGTGTCATGCGTCAGAATGTTCTTGTGGCGTATGGTGAATAGGATAACACACGCAGATACAAACTTGTGTGAAATATTCACATTAATTACAGAGCACGACGTGGACATGTGGAGCCGAGACAGAGTTATTACACCGACGTTTTTGGTGCTCGGCTGCGCTGCCTCCAGAGGAGAAGACTCTCGCTTCACCCTCAGTCATTGGCTCTATTGTGCTTTTGACTCAGATCGCTATCACGATGGGTTTATTGTGCCAGGAATCTGGCAGACAAAAAGCAGGAAATGGCTGGGAGTCACGCAAGGGATCTGGAGAGGCATGTGGGGGGGAGAGCGACAGAGAAAGGCTGTGTGTGTGTGTGTGTCACCGGGACAAGGGGAGGGAGAAGGGGTGAGGGGGTGAGGACAGGGGGGCGACAAACAGGCATCTACTGTATGTTTCAGTGTCTTTAATTCAAGAAAAAAAAAAAGACAGTGTAGACGTCTGAACAATCCCTAAATTCTGGGATGTAACGGAGCTGTGTTATGCTGTTTGATTCCTGAAATGAGAAATTTGGATGCGTCGTTACCTGCTCCACAGTGAGCGGTGAGCAAATCTCCTCTCCTCTGAGGATCATGGAGCGTTGGGTCAACACCTCTGAAAGCTGGAAGGAGTCCAGGCCTAGCAGCTCGCTGACATTACTGACAACTGAAACACACACATATACAAACAAATGTCTCAGGTGTAGTGTATATATACAGCGCTCAGGTGTCTCCTATTCATGTCAAACAACAGACGTGACATATAGCCTGTGATCCTATACAGTCTATAGGTAACTCTGCTCTGCTGGCTGGAGTTGTAGTTCTCTGCTGTCACTGTAGTTGACTGGTTCTTTGGAAAAGAGGTCAGACACAGCAAACAAAAGGAGCCTTGAGCTCATGTTACAGCCTGTTCAGAGCTGTCTGCTAGTGCAATGTCAATCAAACTCAGGGGCACGAGGAGTACAGCAGAGTTTGACAAACATCAGATGCATTTTGTATCCAGCTTTTCCAGCTTTGTATTCAGTTCCCACAAACACACATTGCCGTTATGTTTAGCTCATTAGGTTAAAAATAAAAAAATCTTTGTCTGGTTACCAAAGCACTGTGCTCACATGTTTAAAAATACTTTGGTTTTCAAAGGGAATGAGTAACTTCAGATTATGTGTAACTTCCAAATCATTTCATAATGATTTCCTACTTAGTGTCCTAGAAATAACTCGTTTAGTAGTAAGTAGTAGTAATTATAGGGGGAACAGGAATTTCCTTCTAGGATTTGCTCCATTTAAACCCAAGTAAATATACATTTAGTACTTGAAACTTACCTGTTGATAAATCTTTTAATGAGTGTCTAATAATATATTATTAGTTCCAAATGGCATTCCTAGGAAATGACTAAGAACTTATCTGTCTCCTTCAAAGTTTTAACAGTGCGGTACAGATGGAAGATGTGTATAACAGGATTAATTTAACATACTCTGTGTAGTAGATCTGTTATATATCATCCTCTTAATTCCTTCCCTTACCTCCTTTGGAAGTGATCTGAGCTCCACCAGCAGTCATGAATTCAATGTTTCCCATCTGGAGGACAGCCGACAGCAACTTGAACACGTCTCTGATCTCCTCCTCGGTGAACTCCATCACGCTCAGGGCCTCCTGCAACACAACACAGACAAAGTTAGACAACATTTCACTAGAAACACACTCGACCCATTACATATGTGATAGCAGTTAAATCTTTTTTTAAAACACTTATATGAACATAATACATAATGTTCCTCCGAAGCCAAAGAGTCTGTCTTATAAGGCGTTATCGCACTCATGATAAAGGCTTATGGCGCCCTCTGGGGTTCAAACAAGCTACTTACACTAACCAGATGTCCCTCTCATCATGTCCTTACCATCACACTGTCAAAGAGCTGCTTGTCATCCAGACTGCCGTCCTGAACGCAGCCTGACTGGCTGAGGTAGTAATGCGACTCCGGGCCCTCTGACAGGAGGTACATGTCTGCAACACACAGACACGAGGAAACTCACACTCAAATAAATCAAATGTAATCGTTCATGCCCAACAGTGTGAAAAAGCACGTAGTCATATAGACACAGAGGTTTCTATCGCAGCTCGAGAAATATGTTTCAAAACATAAACAGATCTATTCGCTGCATAATGATCTTAAGCTGCACAAAGTATTTTGTTGCTAACCTCAACCTTTTCCTGTGAAATGGTTCTCCTTTTGTTCCTGTTTGTTCAAAATGTGGATTTGTTTTTATCATATTTTTTATGTAATTTTTTAAAAAACTTCACATGGAATGCCTGTGTTTAAATTACAATAAAGCATTTCCTTAAGAGCTGTTATTAAGAGCTTAAGATATCATTTTTTATAACTCTGATATTTTAGGAACATGTTATCAGTAATAAGGGGTTGAGTGTATGTTTAAGTGTTAGTTGGTCAAAAACGGACAAAACTGTGTATTCTTTTACACAAACCTCTGTGGTCTTTGTCTGCTCCTGCTAACAGAGCGTAGAAAATGTGGTAGTTCCTTTCTCCAGGATTCTGTCGAACAACGCGGTTCTTGGAGAGAGAGAAGATGGTTAGAAGAAAATATCAAAAGTATGTCATGAGAGAATGGATTTTGATGATGACTGAAATATTACACTTGCTGATCTCAGTCGCTGCTACTGAATGTTTCAACACAAACTTACCTTTTCCAGCAAATCTGATAATTCAAAGTCAAGGAGAACAATGAAAACGTACAATACGTCGTCTGGAACAGACACTATGGACATGTGATTTGTCTAGAGTAGATCTAAGTGAACCGTTGAAGGATACAGTCAATGATGCAGCCTCCCTGAATGTTTCCGTTTTGGGAAAAGTGAAGCTGGATAAACTTCCCAAAGCGACTGGAGTTATTGTTGTACACGGTCTTAGCATTCCCGAAGGCTTCCATGATGGGACTGCAGAGAGAGGAAATGCAAATTACTAAATTCAGGGGTTTTGATGGGAACGTGATGGTTAATCAAACAAATATATTCCAATATGGACGACATCAAAGAGTAACAAGATTCATTAAACAAACACTTAAACATATGCAAGTAATGCAACACTTTCATAATGTAAAAATAGGAGGCGTTGACTCTTGATTTCAAACAGTACCTGCTCTGGACGAGAGCCTGCTCCACCCTGGTGGTCCTCTCTGACAGAGGAGTGCCTGCTGAGTTTTGACTCATCACCGAGAGAAACTTCAGCAGCAGCTTGGTGCTCTCCGTCTTCCCGGCTCCACTCTCCCCACTGACGGTACAAAGACAAAGAAGGATCTATAAAATGTCCATGAGGAGTTTAAAAATGCTATAAGTTCATTCGTTTTGAATACTTTTGTCATAATTGTATTAAATGTGGATCCTCACCTGATGAGAACACACTGGCTGTCGTGTCTCTTCCACAGACAGCGGTAACACTCGTTGGCCACGGCAAAGATATGAGGAGGCAGCTCCCCCATCTGGTGTTTGCTGTACAGATCGACTGCAGTGCCGCCATACAGGCCCGCTATCTGCTTATAGGGATTTACTGCAGCCAGGATCGAACCTATGTTGGTCTGAGGGAAACGATAAAGCAGACAGATGTTCGAGGGAGGAAGAGGAAATGAGAGAGGAAGACGGCAGGAGGAGAGATGACACACATGGTATGAAAGGACATTTTTTTGGTATTTTACACTAGAATTTGCAACTTTTACATCATGGACAAATATTGCACTTCTGCATGAGATTTACAGTATAATTACTTAACACTACCAGCTCTGTAGATTCACCTAGTTTCCTGTGTAATAATCTTAAAATACTGCATATGGCCTAGTTTGCACTGAGGCCGGTAGTATTTTAGAATCCATTGCTTCGCTCGGGTAATCGCTTTGGGGAGTGCTCAACAAAAGTGTGTTTGTGGGTCATCTTTCCACAATGATATCGTTCTGCGCCGTGCAGACGGACCAGCACACACCCTCCGAGATCAGATTAGGAGATAGGATTTCCCCCCCAAAAAAAAGAAAAGTTACCATGTGACTGTGTGCAATGATTATTTTAATAAAGCCTGGGTAGTGTTTCAAGAGGACTTGAAACACTACCCTGCTGTGAAAGTAATCCTGGGAGTGAGACAGGGTCAAACAAACACATCTGAAATCTTAATACTCTTCAGTGCATTCCATCATTATGATATTTAATATTGTTATCTTTGGTCTGCCTCGCTTGCTTCTGTTAAAGTTAGTTTTAGTAACTTATTGCCCTCTGACAAGCCCCCCAAAAACTGTGCGTAAACTTGTTTTACCATGTTGTTGCGTTGCATTTGAAATAAATAAAAAATTCACACCAAAAACAGATATTTGCGGTTGATGTTTTTGATGCTTTGAGATTTGCTACACTTTGAAATCTCAGTCTAGCTGCACTGAACATCCAGGTTCCCAGAAACATGAAAAATACACCGCTGACCAGGACAATAGACCCCCAGCTTCCAGGTACATCATGGTGGTACACGGTAGATGCGCTCACAGATTAGGACAGTGTGGGGCCTTACATAGATGTTGTCTTTCTGGTAGCGCAGGAAGAGGTTGTGCATGATGGCAGCTTCATGCAGCTCTGCCAGTGTGGACATGTCCTCAACTCCATGGATGCTGCTGGGGTGCATCGGGTACACCGTCTCCCTGTTCAGCTCCGCCGTCTGTAGGTAGATCACCTGGAACAACACAAACGTACAAAAGGTTTCACAACCCTGTATGTCTGTGCTTGAATGAGCTAGACCGGCAGTCTGCATAGCATGAACATGCATCATTTAGTACTAAAACAATCAACAGACTGGAATGGAAGAACGTCAGTTGAATACATTCGAGCTGCAACTAACACTTTAGCCGTGGTGACACGCCGACCAGATCCTGGCACATATTATCACGTGATCAATGTAATTAGTAGATGACGCCCTAAACAGCAGCCACACTCATGAAATACATGACCTTTGCCGTGCAATTATCTAAATTGTTGACGATCAACAGATCAACATATAATTTCAATACAACACCGCTGTCAAGGTGAACTGCACCGTATACATCTTAAATGCTAAAAAGAGGACGAATTCATGCTCACTTTCAGTAACTCCCATCACAGCTGACAAGTCCTACTAAACAGTCACCACAGCCTCAGGGTCTGAACAGCTTGATGCAGAAGAAGGGCAGGTCGACACGTTTACACACATATGAATCTCTTTTCCACTCTTCTACTGTGGCCGTGGCGCTGCATGCATAATTGCCAGCAGATTCCACCCATGATACAGAAATAACTGGGGTCAAAATGACAGATTGAGTCCCTGATGTGTGCCTGTCTGTGCGTGCTGCCAAGCATACCTGACAGCTAGAGAGCCCCCCCCCCCCCCCCCCCCCGGCTAACCCATGCCCGGAATTCTCTCCTTGATTTGATCGATTCCCTTTTTAGTCTCTGTACAACGATCCCACAACATGTCGCATTCCAGCAAAAAGGTAGATAAGATGCAACAGTAGAGCAAATGTGACGATTGGAGCTACAAATTGTTTCTAATTGTGACTTGAAATGGATCAAATGGGAGCTAGTGAGAAAGACAAAGGAAGGAATACGCCTCATAAAGCAACATAGCTCCACAGAGCTACACGAGATGATGGGAAGCACTGTTTGGATCAATACTGATGAACAAGGAGCTGGGGGTTGTGGTGTCCCAGTGCATCAATTCTGGCTCTTTGTGTCCCAGTTGGGAGCAGACACTGGTTTTCACAGAACTGCTGAGTCAGCACAGGGGGGGGGGGGGGGGGCTGCTGCTGGGAAAAGCTGCTGAGGTTGGTATTTTAAAAACTGTAGTAGTGATTAATTGCGTTGATATGTGGATTCCATCTTTCGTGAATCTGTATAAAAGGTGTGGAAAGGGCCTTCCACGTATGTGAGATGATGGCCATTAGAGAATGGGCGTACGCTGGGGCCATAGCACAATAACAATGCAGTCATCAGTGGGTTGCTACTTGTTTTTGTGGTATTAATGTTTGTGAAAGGGTGAAGAGGACCTCGGGGAGACAAGCAGCACGTGCAGTGATGTCATCCGCCGAGCAGAAGGTTGCAGATTTACAGCCAGATGTCCACAAATATTCAGCTTTAACCCCACCCTCCTCTCGCTGACAAATTGGCCCCGATTCACTAGGCAGGGCCGAAAACTGATAAATCAAACTGGCCTTTCGCTTGTTTTACGTCCTTAACCAGTATTATCATTTTACATTCAATAACATCGCTCACTTAATGTGATTGATGTCAGTATCAACACCTGGGCTCTGGAGGATTACTGACTAAAGTGTCATACGAATCGATATTCAATCTATTTCAGAGTTTCAAAAAAAATCTGCACATTATTTGACAAACGCATCAAAAAGCGCAACTGCAAAAAAACACTTTTATATCTACATCATTTTAAATGGATAGAAAATCAATTAAAAGCAAAGGATTTTACTCATGACGCCTGATCTTTAAAAGGTATAATGTGTCATTTTTTCACATTAAAATTCATGACTTTTAATCCACTTTTAAGCCACATTTTTTATGATACACTTTTCAGATCATTGGTCATTTAAAACTATAGACTGTATTTTAACCTGATGAAGGCTGTTCGTCATCAGACATCTGGATCTTAAGTTATAAGAGAAGCAAGCAGGGCAAAAGTTTCGGTTCGCAGCACCGCTGGGACGTCCTGTGTCGGAGGAACATCGATTTTTAAAGTGAAACTGTTTAACCACCCGGCTCCCGGTAAAAACCTCCTAAATGATGAAGGAATCCCAACCAGGAGAAACTGACTCCAATGTAGACAATTGTTGTGAAGACAACAACTCCCATTATCCCACGCTACGCTACGTCACGATGTAAACAAACTTCTTCTTTTGTTATTTTTTTGATCGAGAGATGCCTAGCAGCAGAAAATGTGTTATTTCTTCATTCTAAAAAAGGTACACAGTGTCGCTTTTAAAAGAGAAACAAAAAGCACTTGCAGCTGTTTTGTAGCTTTGTTGGACATGTTGTTGCAGTACATTTGAAGATAATACACTGTTTATTATATTGTCTTTCATACATAATATATAAGGAACATGAATTCAATTCTTCACCCTTTCATTTATTTGAAAATACTTCCGACCTCACAGGTGTGAGTTCACTTTCTGTTGACACCGACGGAGAGACTCAATACAATCTTCTGCCCGTGTTATCATTCTTCACATTCCCAAAAGCACTGGTTCAAAGTTACATCGAGGTGGCTGTGGTAAGAGGATATTACAAGATAACAAGCAGCGAGGAGACGGTACACTCTCGATTGCAGTGGGGACCTCAAGTGGAAAACAAATACGGCTGCAGAACAATATACAACAAAAGAGAGAGGAATTGGCTCGTCATATCGTTGTGTGTGTGTGTGTGTGTGTGTGTGTGCAGATGCTCTGCAGTATGTCTTGTTTCTGTTTCTGTCTCTACATCATATGATGTGACCTTTGTTTTTTTTATCTGCTCTGGATAATTTACTGTTCAGATTTCACAGAATGTGCCTCGAGCGACTTTTTCATGCCAGGAACATCAGAGATGCACAGAGAAAAAAAAACTAAGCTGGAGTCTCCAGCTTCAAAAGAGGTTTCACATTCCTCAGGTTTTGGTTTCATTGTTGGTTATATTCCTGTGAGATAAGTCACCGAGCTTTGTCCCGAAGCATTTCTCATCCATATCCATTTTTGTCTTCATAAATTTGTTTCCAAATGATTTACAACAACAGCAGATACGGCTAGAAGGAAACTAAGATGGAATATGAGAGCAGATAAGGTCTCGACGCAGACTAATACTCTTTACTATTTCCATTTCAATGCTTAGGAGGTACAATCATGTTCTGTTAGTGTCCATTAAAACAATTAGACACACTGGAACATTTTCCATACAGGGACTGTGGAACAAAAGCCTGACTAGCCCAACAGTGATGTAACAATGTGTCTACTGTTATTGAACAACTTCCAAAAAAACAAATCACACTTTGGATCTATGGAACTGCTCTGAATTCATGTTCAAAACACACTATGTGTTTATTTTGAGCACACATTGGCTCGAATTAAAGTTTCATTTCTGCCCATGAGTTCAGTCAGTGCACGTCAGACAATCATCACAGTGTTTGCAGCCTCATCCGTGTTAATGATCTGAGTGGAGTAATGACGGCTGGAGATAATTTCATCCCACTTATAACAGCATGGGACTCGCGATTGATTAGTGAAAATGTTCACTGTTAAAAATCAATATTCTCCAAATGGAGCCTGGTGTTGACACTAGTGCTCTACGCCGCCGGCCACAAGGCTGGACGCAAAGCAGAGAAATTAACAACACTACTCACTGAAGCTTTTGCTGCTCTAAAATTCACAACTTTATTTTACTCTTAGATTTCGTGATGAAGGTTTTTAAGCATCTCAGCTGTGAGAGACAGACAGTTGCGTCTGCCTGTGATCTCTTGTGATAAATAGCAAATCAAAAATAATCAGCAATTATTCCGATGATTTATCACCAAAGTCATTTTTCATGCAACAACATGAACCGTTCTCTGGTTCCAGCTCCTCAGTTGTGAACATTCATCACTCTTATTTGTAGATTATGAAATGTGGATTTCAGTTGGAGCAGTTTTCCTGATGACAATGATGAAACAAAAGCAACAATATACATTTTAAACTTTGCTGCTGATGTAACGCTCTTTCCCTTTTGTTCCCTCCTCCCTGAAACCACACCCTGCTGCTGCTGCTTTGTTCGACCAGCTCGGCTGAATATTCACATGTGGGCGGCGTCAGGCTCTGTCGCTCTGTGGCCTTTTACTGGCAGATATATTCAAGCCTTTAGAAACGACACATGGGCAGATACAGAATCACAGGCGTGTGAACACAAACACGGTCTTATTTATCTTCTTTTTTTATTTTTTACTTTGACTCTCTCTCTCTCTGTCTTACAGTTAATCCATCTGCTGATGGGAGATCCCACCCAGTCCCCCGAGACATGGGGGGGAGGAGACAGGAGTTAGGTTTATTAATGGGGAAAATTGTAAAAACAAATAGCAGAGACTTTTACATTACATCCTGCTTAAAAATCCACAATATCAGAAAACATGGCATAGAGCAGTTGTTTCGCACACACACAGATGCTCACAATAACGTCTGAGAGTGCATGTTATTTCTTGTGAATACACATCACTCGCATAAAGACTTACATAATGCCTCCATTGACCAATAATCCAGAAAAAAAACTGAGGGGCCATAAAAGACCTATTTTAAAGCTCAGAGACTGTTTGGCTGCAGGCCGTGGACGACTTCAGACAGCACACTTAGTGAGAGACACATTTTGTAAAGCAAGGCATCGACACAGAGTAATGTTTATTGTGTAAATATTGTTTTGTGCACAAGATGACAAGAACAAGAGCACAAAAACCACGAGGAGCTCTTTTATCTGTGTTGTCCTTTAGCAAAATGACTGAATTAATGAATTTATTAAAAGGCTGCAAATAACACTTCATTTCCTTATCGATTCATCTGTTCATTACTCTCTCAAGTACCCGAATAAAATTTTAGAAAAAAATACAAAATCACCATTCCCAGCCAATGCTGTCATCATCAAATTGCTTCTTTTGTCTGACAAACAGACAGAAACCCAAAGATTTTCAGTCTAATATCAAATAAGACAAAATTTAGAAACTGTAAGTGGAGGAAATTCATGGAATTTTTTATTAAAAATGTTCTTAATTGATGATTAAATTATCAATTGTCTAATAATAGATTAATCGACAAATTGTTTCTGCTTTGTATTTATTACAAATCAATGTCTGGCCATAATTTGGCTGCTTTTCATTTTACAACAAAAATAAAATATGAGCTTTATTAATAATATGTACTGCATGTGTCAAATGATTGATGCGTAAAAATGGTGTTTGTGGCTCGTAGACCGACAAAGTTCAATCGTATCGTTCGGGTAGGCAAAGATGACATCACCAGCAGCTATTCAGTTCAGGTGACAGAGCCGCTTCCTGCTTTTCTTTACACGTGCGCCCCTCTGGGGATAACTCACACACTGTTAATCCAGCTGGTGCCATCTGGTCAAGACACACACACACACACACACACGGACAGATGCGAACACACACAAAGCCACAAGACATTTATCTCAGCTTGAGTGTGTCTGCTGGATAATACTGGTCCACTCAGGTCTGTGGTGTATCGGGGATGAGACAGTGATGAATGCTGATATGATGGCTAATATGACAGCAGCCAGGTCAGCCTGTAAAAGCCGATGCAGTGTGGGTAAAGACACACTATTGAGTCTGCAAGATGAGCACTCAGGCAGGGAGCTGCACCTTAGTGTGAGCGCTGAAGCAATGGATAATGGTATATATCCCCCCCAAGGTAAAATGCTGCCAGGATTCATTTACCAAACTACTTCTGACACTGCACACAGGAGTGAAGACACCAGGACAAAGACAACACACACACACACACATATTACACTTAACCTACTAGAGGAGCTGGGTTAAATAAAAGGGATAGTTTGGTTGTATGGGGTCCATAGTAAGTGTATTACCTACAGCAGACAGCAGTCTGCACCCCTCTCACTTTGGTGAAGCAGACAGAAATACCAGCATGGACACAGCAATGTACTGCTGTGGACCCGGGCAGCTGAAATGTATTTTAGTCACCAAAAAGTAAGGCCGACCTGAACTGAACTGAAAAGTGGAACTTATTTAAACTGTTTTAGTCAAACAGTTTGCTTCGAAGAGAGAATGTATAAGTTTCACGTTCAGATCGGTTCCTCGTCATTAAGGGCTGTCTGACAGCACGGTAAAACTGTGAAAATATGCTAAGTATCGCAAACATTTAAATAGATTTAGATTTTCTTTTCTAATGAGCCTTTCTTTTAGGTGTCTAAAATACGTTTGGCTGCTTCCCCCGTCCACAGCAGTTTGCTGGTACTCCTGTCTACGTCTCCAAACTGGGGGGGGCGTGCAGACTGTCATCTACAGGAGGTAATGCACCGACTATGGATAATTATTACCTCATACAACCCCACTTTAAAACATCCAAACTATCCCTTTCAATAGAGATCACAACTTCATCAGGAAATGCAAATAAACCTCAGCAGATACGTCATCCAGAAACAGGGGATCATATGAGGTCAGCCGGTGATCCTGAAGGTGGAGACGGGCTGTTTTTCAGTCTCGCATTCCTGTCATTCTGGCTGCAGAGTCTCAGACCATATGCCTGGCCTGATGAACCAACACCTCCCCAGCTTGCACGTGAGGATCATATGAGACAGTCCAGCTTCAGCTCAGCTACACCCAGTCACATAAAATAAAATGTGACGTCACATCGACCAAATGTTATTTTTTCTAATCCTACTGAGGGTGGTGAAAGCAGCACTCAGTGGTATTTTCCGGTCTTATTAAGACGGATTAATTTCTCAACCTCTAACCTGGTGCTGTGGACCCACTCGAGCTTTGATAGATGGTGTTTCCATTGGTCGGAGTTATCCCCGTCCTTTTGAGAACACATGGTTGACTTCTCACACTACAAGAATCCCCAGTGCTGATTATAGAAACATCAAACACACATGCTCAGGATGAGTTCATATGTTCACTCTCTTCCTTCAACCCACCGCCGTCAGCCTAGAAGCCTGCGCTCCAGCCATGCAGACCAACTGAGAGAACCAACATGCCAATGCTTGGCGACCTCTCTTTCATATGCCACCCGTCTTCATATGAGCATTCGAGGACTCCAGTGAAGGAATAAAGCAGGGCTTCGGCTTGTGGTTCGGACGATGGCCGTCTGGGTGTGGATGTGATGTTGTATGTTGAGATCCTGCAGAAAGAGTCCGTCCTTGGGCCCTACCCTGTTCCTTCCTGCAGCCCTGACCTGACCAAAGACCTGCGGCTGACTTTAGACAGTCAGGAACTAAAGGACGATTAGATGCACTGCTTTTAGGGTTTGACCCACACTCGACATTTGACTGAAAAACAATTTTTTAGCCGCCTCTATCTCCCTCTCTCTCTCTCCCTTTCTCTCTGACAGGATTTCCTTCAGACACAAAGACCACCCTGCACTGCCAAACAGATAAGCTCGGGCCAATGACTTGACACAAGGAGCCCATTCCTGTCATTCTTATTTTATTACAAAAGGTGTTGATTCCACCGCTGAGCCATTGAGATGTAACACGTGTGCAAACAATTAACCTTCTCACATGCACTCTGGGCCACTCCTCTCCTACGTTATACTACAACCTTGTAAATTATAAATGAAATACGAGGGGAGGCTTCACATGTACATTTCATCAGTTAAAGCCTGCAAATGTATTGATATGACTTGAATGAACAAGTGTTTTTTTTTTTCCTGACTTTAAGGGGTTTGTGTGCAGACACACTGAGACCTTTCGGATGGTTTAAAGTGAGTTAGGAAGCATTAAACGCTTCAGCAACGAAAAACAAGTCTTCTTACCTTCTCATAGTCGGTGGTGAGGACCAAGGACGAGTCATCACAAGAGCTGACGGTGGAGGGGAGGAGCTGTTCTTTGTGTCTCAGCCAGACACGGGCCCCCTGCAACACAATAGCCAGAAAAACACCATTAGCATCTGGACACATCCAGTAGTCATATTGAAGTCGTCGGTTTGAGGAAGACATTTTAACATTTTAACATTTTAGGAACAAGAAAAGGCAAAGTTCAGTCAGAAGAGACAGGAGAGGTTAGTTTTCTTCCTTCTCTGTCTTTCCACCATTTTCTCTTTTCCCAGCATTACTCACCACTCTGCCACACAGCAACTCCCTCACCGCACTAAACTGGCACACGTATCCTCTTATTAGAGTGTCATTGCCTTTTAGCAGAGGAAAGATGTGTGCCAGGCCTGCATGCTGAGGGTGTGTCAGAGACTAAAACTACCACTCAGAGTCACACACTCTGTAAAACTGTCAAAAAGGCTTTCAGTCTTTGGTTGTGAGGGGTTTCTATACTTCAATCAGGCAACCCACAAGACGCTTCTTGCCACCGTCCCGGATGAAGTCCTAGTTCCAGGTGGAGATTATCGCCAGCACTAGCTGATCTGGGCGGCCTGCTCTCCTGTGTGTTTGTGTGAAGTCACCGGCCTTCCCAGACATGTTTGTTAGCAGCTCAGTAACCAGGAGCAATAACAGGAATCTGAGGCTGGTTGCTCAGACGGACTGTCATTTCCTCACAGTGTTGGAAGATACATTTATAGAACCGGCTGCATTTTAATGACCGTAGTGGAGGAGAGTGAACGCCTGTGCAGTCGAAATTGTAAATGTCTTAGGATGACTAAATCCACGCTTGTTAGGGTGAAAAACAATAAATGTGGCCTTTGGTTAAACAACATAAATGAGTGTAAACTATCTGATGATGAATGTATTACCCTTAAAGGAACATTTTTAGAAATGTGCTTATTCTCTTGCTTAGCGAGAGTTAAACGAGAAGATCGATGCCGCTCACAAGTTTGTGTGGAAAATATAAAGCTAGAGCAAGCATAGCATTAGCTCAGCTTAGGATAAACACTGGAAACAGGAGGAAACAGCTAGCCTAGCCTAGCTACTTTGAAGGTAACAAAATTCACTAGCATCTCTAGAGCTTACCAATGAACAAGTCATATCTGGTTTGTTTAAATGGTCAAAAACTGATACGCAAAACTGACAATTTGTGGTTATGAAAGTGATCTTTCTGCGAGAAAGCATACTTTAAAAAATGTCAGACTTTTCCTTTAAGAAGCTTTATTTTTATGGTCTCAACTGTAAATAATGTCACACAAATTGAATATTTTGGTTTTCAGTGTAACACTTATAGGATGTGCTCTTTGAAGAAATTCAGACTGTAAGTCACCCTCTCTCGTTTGACTAACTAAACACCATTAATCATCACCGCCATTGAAGTGGCCGGGGAACACACGCAGCAAAAAAGGGAATTGTGTGTCCAACAGAGCATAAAACTGAAGAGATCAATATGCATGGATTCCTCTAGGAAACCTTATACAAGGTCACCGCATCCAGACATCAATCCTCATTAACTATTAACAACAGGCTGCCACGTGTGTGCACACATACTCTCATACATGGAACACAATTGTGTTTGCCACCAGGGTCAGAGGAAGGATCGAGATGCTTTTGTTTTAACAGTGAAATGCAATCTGCTCGTAACATTGCTGAATCACAGAGACAAAGAGGAAATTGGTTCAGTAAAGAATTACTCAGAGTCCATTTACTTGCTCCACCGCTCACAGTGATGATTGGTCTCGATTCTTTGCTTTATTCTATGATTTAGGTTTCCTTTTTGGACAAAGGGTCACTCAGTACAACCGGGCAGTCTGCAAACCTATTTCCAACATCAAGTATTTTTTTTTTTCCCTTTCAGTCGGCTAATGGAGCACAGCTAAATGTAGCTCTCTCAAACCACGAGGGAGGGTGGTGAGTGGGATAAAGGGGGTCGTGTAAATTAGGAGGAGGCTGAGGGGGGGGGGGGGCCGAGAGGGGAAAGAGGAAGGGTGCAGGCACCTGATAATGTCCCGCCTCCCATTGTCTGGAGAAAGAGGCAGACAAACAGAAACATCAGGGCACAAATATAACAGAGGTATTCTCCAACACGTGGCCACAACACGTGGCCAAAAAATAGAAACTCAGTTTCTACTTAATATGAGACGACTGGTGACTTCCACACCAGCGGCCGACTGTGTCCGCCTGGTACAAGCCTGGCATGCACGGCCTATTCAGGGAAAAGCTGCTTCACGTGAGTTCTCTGAGGTCCAGTGAGGAGATTTACTCTATAGATTTTAAGAAGATCACTTCTGTTATGTAACTGCAAATCACAGGGACTTGAAATCAGCAGAATATAGCTGGTAGTACTAGTCGTCTCGTAGAGGTTGTTTGTATTCAAGACTGCAACAGTGGAGCTGACAAAGTAAAGAAACTTGCAGGGAGTGGGTTATAACAAAAGGTAGATTATATGAGATGTTACACAGACTAAAGCAGCAGACAGGCCAGGGCATGGAAAGCAGTGAGACGGCTCATAATGCGGTGTTTTTTCTACACCACATCGTGGTTTTGCTTCATTTTCACGTGACGCAAATATTAAAAGAATTTTTCCAAGATTCGAATGGTTTTGTTGCTGAGTCAGAGTCTCATAGGTTTTCCATTCACATGAACATAGAGAAGTCCCGAATACAATTTTATGGATGAAGTCAGATAAAACTCTTCACACAGTTCAGTAATTAAGAGACCCAATAAGTCACATAATATCTGGTTAATTAAATGAGTCAACAATATATAGTGAACCAACAGTCAGCAACGGGCTGGCCCATAAAGATGCCAATTCTGGCTTGGCTTGCTGCACCAGCGTCTGTGCAGAGTGACTTGCTCTCTGGAGAACTGCCCACCGGGCACTATAATCTAAATTGTGCTGAAAAAGCCACATCAGTAGTCGCCTAACAAACAAAAAGCTGTGCTAGTTTCGTGTTGCACTTTTACTTTTTTATTCATTTTAACATTTGTTCACATTGTACCACATACAAAATACAGTCTTCTGGCTTCGTGATTCAAAGATATACATTTTTTTTTATATATATATAATAATTATAGCTCACATTTATAACAGTTCAACTCCAAAATGTGCACGGCTGCCACAAGCCATCGCAGAATGAGGAAGCATTCATTGCTTCGTCTTAGTAAGAGTGATCAGAAACGTCATGTTATCTCAGGAGTCAGCATAACACCATCAGCTGTCATTCACTGTAAAACAGTCTATCCTCAAAACCTTTGGGTATTTAGGTCTTCCTCCAACATACGCTGGGATGTGTCTGGATGACTGATAGAAGAAGTGGTGTGGTCCTCCAGTGACCTCAGCGCTCAAGACAGACAACACCAGACGTGTTTGTCCATTTGTTTGCGTCTTTGTTTGTGAGTGTGTGTGTGTGTGTGCCAAAAGAGTCCGAAGCTGAAGGGTATAAAGTAGAGATGAATTGTCTCAGCAACAGATGGTCTCACCAGAACTCCTCCCCCTTGTCCCCTCCATCCTCAGGAGCTCCGTCACTAAAGTCAGGACAAAGGCAACCACCTCTGACTGAGAGCTCAGAGGTTAACCAGGCGGAAATATCCCAAACAAAAGCCAGCTGGGACGCAAAAGGGACACGGGCATCAGCTTCTGTTAAGTCCCCTAAACTTGAATCACCTGCTGCCGCACAACTAACCTTTCTGTCTAAACTAGTGAATCGGAAATGTTCTTGTTGCAGAAGAATCATTGAAAAGTGCAGCGTTAATCTCACAACAAAACGCATCCTACGTTGGATTTAATTATCGAGTTAACCCCCCACTCCCATGCCTCTGGTAACCAGATGTTTTAACAGCTCCATTAAAAAAAGCAAAGCTGAACTGCTGCTGTGACATTTCCAGCTCAAGCTCATTTAAAAATTCCTAATGCTGCATGTCACTGAGCCTGCGCAGCTGACAATAGTAATCCAACCCACCAACACAGGCCGCACACTGACGTCCCATCATGCTCTCTGACACACAAACCACCGGTTGGAGTTGGGAGGCTTGAGTTTCTGCAGCTTGTATGATGACATCCAGCTCCAGAGATTTGCTAATGAACGAGCGTTAAATATTTAAGGGAATACACAGTAAAAAGGTGCCACGGATCTTTCGATGCAGTCTGGCGTAGTGTGAGCACAGGCGGGTATCGGGTGATCGGATCAGCCAGAACAAAAGAAAAGCTAATTAACTCATCCTGACTTGGACACGGTTGGACAGTTAGTTATGACAAGCCAATTTCTTGGATCACAGCATGGTTTTCGAAAGGGCGGGCGAGTGAACACCTGCCCAGCAGAACCAGCAGGGCAGCAGGTTCAGCTGACTGCTGGCCAGGACTGGTGCCTGGCTGAGGAGACGAGAACATCCAGCTGGATTCAGACCAGCATCTCATTTGTTGTGCTAAGATAAACGTAACACCGGAACGTATTCGTCTAAAAGAAACTCGAGCTGTAGCTGCTTTCACTTGTCTCTCTCAAATGTGCCTTCTTGTGTTCATTCAAGACTACTTGTGTTTGTCTAAGTCTGTCGGAGTAAACTCACATTTCTCAATGCGTCTCATTTAGAAGCAGATGTTCAAAAACACATCTGGACCATCGTCGAGCACGTCATTTACACTTCAAATACCAAGACCTCACAGCATTATCATAACAATAGAGAGGCATGAGGCCGGGGCCCTTTGTGACCTCACTTGGGCAGATGTGCAGTCCAGAACACTGGCTGGACGGATAACCTGCATTTAAAAGGTCAAATGGCATAATGACACGTGCATGTTTCCTGCATGTGTGAGAAATAACTCTTTTGTAGGAAAAATGATTATTTGATATAATCAGTATTTGCAAGGAATATAGGAATAACAAAGCCACATGAATGCATGTAGCCAGAAGAATAAACGACAGTTACAATGCAGGAGTTTATTGCTTTGTCCATCAATAGGGAGACGAGCCAAATTCAGGGATTGTAACCAAATCTCCTGAATGCGGAGTGAGTGGAATGAGGAGGAAACGGCCAAGTAGCGGGTGAGATTAAAGAAATGGGCTGACTGCAGCTGAGAGGGGAATCTGGGCAAAGATCCCTCTGTGTCTTTGGCCACAAACATCCCAGTGGGGCAAAAGCAGGACGTCCTACGTGTTATCTACACATTTTATATATACGTTTATATTTTCTACTGTTCTTCTGAGCAGCTCTTCTGGGCCAACCGAGGGTTGAGTGTCGTTCTCAAGAGCTCTTTAGTAGCAATTATTGAGGATAATTTATTGCACCGGTTTTCAAAGGATTCAGCCCTCTGGCAACATGCTATCTTCTGTAACCATCAGGCAACCGTCTCATCACGTTGCATGTGATTACTGACCAGTATAAAAACTCAATCATAGAATGAATAACAGTGACGTAATACAACTGTGCTTCTGTGTGCCCCTCAAACATTTTCTTTGTTTCCTCGTCTGCCTGCTGAGGCCCACGACCAGCATGAGGTGAGGGCGAGGGAGGGCAGGTTTATGTGTGACCGAGGGGAGAAATCATATGATTAAAGGCAACCGTCAGCATCTGTGCTGGAAGACGTATGAATTAATGATGGAGGGAGCAGCTGATCAGAAATTAGCTAATGGAGGAGGAGGAGGAGTCCCTTAGGGGAACAGGGCTTCCCCCTCGTCTGTGGTGGAGGGGGGGGGAGTGAGAGAAGAAGCAAAAAAAAAGGGTGCAGTTCATCAATTGTTCTCGAGGAGCTGCCTGCACCCCCTGCTGAGGAAGCTATAAACAGATTTAAAGCAGGAGGGCCCCGGAGGCAGCAGCCTCACCAGTTAAACCCATGCTTCATCTGCATATTCATAGACTGTTTTTGTTACAGGAGAAGCTCTGGGGGTGATGAAGTTATGAATGCAACTGTGTCACTGGGTTAATGGAAATCAAACACATGCAACACAGCAGCAATTTGCTGCCATCGCTGTCTTTTCAACTATTTTCATTAAAATACTAAATGGAATCACAAGAGCAAGTTAAGCAACTATGTGCAGGTTTACGTGTGTTTGTCTGTGTGTGTGTGTGTGTCTGTTGTGTCTGTCTGTCTCTGTCAGTGTGTGTCTGGGGGTTAAATAGCACCTCCCCTCTGTCATCGTCTGATGTAGCTAATCTGCCATGTTGCTAATGAGTTCACTGAAGAGAATTTGCATAACAAATCTTCAGTCTTCAGGAGCACATGAAGAAGAGGAGCACTTGACACAGGCTTCTGTCACAGTGTCCTGCTTTACATGCTTATCCCGCGCGCACATATTTCCCTTTCACTGCTGATCTACAGTGATCAAGGTATTAGTGTGATCCTGTGCTCAGGGTTATGATACATTTTCTAACAGCAGAATGGGTTCCAGGCTGGAGACGAAGAGGCAACAAAATGATGCGATTGCTGCAGGTTTGATTGGATTGTCAGCTAAGCTTTAATGACTTTGAATAGCTACGAAGCCACCTGGCCTTCCTCCTCCTGTCAGCCAACCACATATCTAGCCTCCTCTGAACTCATCTGTTGACTGTTGTGGGGTCACACAGCAGGAATCCAAGAGCTATTCCAGGAATGCTGCTGTCAGGACTGTGTGTGTTTGACTGTGTGAGTCATCTGGGGGACAGACCAGTGGGAGGAGTGGTTGTTGAGGTTGAGTGGAGCCATCGCTGGAGGACCTGGGTCCTGTTACATTGACTTTGACCTTCGCTCATACCTCACATTGTCCCGGATTGATCACTATGGCTCGTGGAGACCGTCCTGTCTTACACAGTTTATACATTTTGGACATGTGTTTTCTTGCTAACACAAATGATTGATTAATTAAATGACCAAAACTTGATGTCTTGACTGTCTCAGCTCCTCAAATATGTGATGTGCTTGCTTTTCATCATGCTCAGCCTCTTTGCCATTTTGTTGACTGACACAAACACAGACAGATAAAGAAAATGAGTCAGTAGATTAACTGCTATTTTTAATAATCAATTAATCGATTACGTTAACGAAAATGCCAAACATATTCAAGCTTCTTAAATGTTAAGATTTGATTCATTTCCTTACGTGAAAGTAATCTGAATAATCTATCGGCAGATTAATATATCGTGAAAATTATGAAAATATGCATCATGCATACATGCATGATGTATCATGGTCAGCAGGGAGGGCGCATTGGTGGTCAGGATGACGTATTGATTGGACACAGTGGAGATATGCATGAGCTTGTGCAGCATTTGAAAATTCATGTGCTTTCTTAAGGAATGTGGGGAGTATTTTATATATAGCAGGAGGATGTGAAGGAAGGTTTGGGCCCCAAGTGGGAGAAATAAAACACTTAACATTGCTCCACATGCCCGTCTCAGTATCTCCGTGTACGATCCTACAAACAACCTCGGGCCAAGCCACACACACTCAATGTCTAATAAAACAAGCATGGGAATGGATGGGAAAGCTAACCGGTCATGACTGTGGATTGTGCCATGCTGCGCTGTTTGCCTCTTTAAGCACCAAGGTGCCAGTTAGACTCTTCACGCCATGGCAGTAAAGGCTCATGCAGTGTGGGATGTATAGTTGGGCCCAGCGGGGTGTTCCTCCTGCAATTAGTTCTGAAAATACAACTGCAGCAGTCACCTCATCACGAGGGAGTCAACAATTTTACAGTATATTCCCTTGTGAATGTTGCAATGTGTTTAACCAGGAAAATGTAATATACAGGCAAGTGTGTGGAGACAGACTCCATGCCGTAATAGGCTGCCTCTGAGCGCAGTAATCATAGGGGGCTAAAAAGGGAAAGTCACCATCTGGCCCGGGAGCAGTAATCACAGGTTGGCTGTTATTAAGCTTCCAGACGAGACCTCTGAACTCAGAGGATTTAAGCTATACACTTATTACCAGCTCACTGTGTCTGTCAGGTAGGGCGGCCAAGATGAAGGCCAACAGATAGTTATTGTGTGAGGCTTAATTTTCTTTGCGTAAAGAACTCCTGCCGCGCAAAATACAAAGCACGCCATTCTGATAAAAAAAGAGTCACCTGATTACTGGAAATCTTATCGAGACATGAAGAAGAGACAGAACAGCACACTAAACACAGACAGTGGCCAAACAGATAACACGAGCGGCATTTTGAGAAACAAATACTCCCTTATGTCTGCATATGTGTAAATATGAGGCTAGAGCCAGCAGCCGATTAGCTTAGCTTAGCAAGAAGTTGAATGAACGAGACCATAACATGTTAATTAGGTGGATTTTGTTACTTATGGCCAGAGCCAAGCTGATTTTGAAGTATTTGTGCTGAGCTAAGCTTACTGACCACAGGCCTCAGCTATTTTCATTTAACTTTAATGTCAAACTATTCCTTTAATTAGTTCACGAGTGTTTACAACTGGATTCAAATGTAAACAGCGGCCTCCTCTCAAATAGTTGTTTTTCTTAACTCCCTTGAAGAAATACGCCCCTTGTACTCTTCCATGTCGCTGTTGCTTTGACACTGAACAAGGAGAGTACATCAAACCATGAGCTATTGCTTTAATCAAGGCCAGACGTAACTCTGCATGACTGTACAAAGACTTCTTCATTTCATTTTAGATTCACAGATATAGCAGACGATAGTCGAGGATGTTCTCTTTCATCGTGACCTGAGATGACAGAAAGTTACCAACTTGCACAAGTGCTCCAAGTAACCTATGATGATTTATGTTTCAGAGGATGACACACCCAGGACTGCCCTGATATGAATACACACACAGAGACACACACACAGTGAGAGGGCAGGAAGGATGGGTGTTGGAGATGGAGAGTAGATTGAACATTAATATGTTTTATGAGCTGCGTCTTGTGAACATATAGGATAAGTGAAGGTCAGCTGAACAGTGTTTTTCAGAAATAGAATAATTCTCTTTCTGGCCAAGAATTAGATGATGAAAAACGTTGTCACAGCACTTCATAGAGCAACTGTTTGTCCATCATCGTGAGCTCATAGACAGGAAGACAAGCTCCTGCGCTGCGTTAATTTGTCATTTGTGAACAAACTGTGGAAAGGTGTTCTTTTCCTTCTATCACAACAAATAGACAGCTTTGTCTGAAAAGCTTGGTAACGTAGCAGGTTGAAGCTAAAGTCAACAGCGTGGTGTCAGCGGGAGGTTATCACAGCACTGAGCTGTGTGACGGTCAGCTCGCTGATAGACAGGGATCAGGTTACTGATAGAGACGTGCAAACACAAGGTAGCACACAGCTGATTCTAGTTTCCAAGCAGACCTTGAATGTAGAAAACTATCCGTTATGTCAAAATGGAAAATCCAACTTCAACAAATTCCAAATTTTCATTTACCTAAACCGCCTCCCCTAATAGCACGCGTCTGTGTCATTATGAGAACGGATTATCCATGTTATTTTGCGCGTGTTCAGACAAATGCCTGTTGGTAATTAGTGCCAGCGTTCTTGTGACAGATTAAACCACCTCCAGACTTTACCAAAGCTGCAGGACTTCTGCTGACACACATAAACCAACTCCTTAATAATACCTCCCTCTGTTTGTTCATAAACAGCCAGCGCTGTTCATTCAACACAACTTCAAGACAAGGCTGCATCATTGTTTAAAAAGTCCCCTCGTTTGATGTGACAATGCACACAATAACCCCTTCCAAGTATAATTACATGCCAAGACCGACAAAATAAAGGCAGGATCCATTAGCCATTTGTGTACCTTTCCTTCCTTTCTTACATCCTATACTTCCTGACTTCCTTCCTTACTCCATCCGCCGTCTGCGTGGTTGGAAGCAGAGAGCAATGATCTCAGATGCTCAGCCCTCTAAAGTGGCAGCTGGAGGAAGTGACAACTGGGTAGAAAAGACCCCGGGTAGAAAAATAGTCCGGCCTCCGGAGCAGGTTGGCCTTTCTCACGTTACCCATTTCAACGCAGAACGCTTACCGAGCATGCGGACCCACGGCTCCGGCTTCAAAGAACTAGACATAAACAGCACATAGGGCTGTGAGCGATGTTTCAGGATTGGGAGAATGTGTCCGTGTGTGTGAGTGTGTGTGTGTGTGGGGGGCGGTGGCGATGGTGTGAAACCTAAAGCCTTGTCACCGAGGCTCCACAATGCAAGGATGACAGGCCGGCCATGACCTGGGAATTTCAGGGGTCAGGGCTGGGAATCTGGGCTTCCCTCTGTCAGAGTATCTTTAAGAGAAAGGTATTCGGCGTGTAGTGCAGGGAAGTAGTTAACTGGTGTGGAAAGGTCCTCGAGTGGCTTTACAGTGTGTAACAGCTGATGCTTTAAAAGAACTGATTACCAAGTTTAGAAAATTCACATAGCTGGGATTTCACTTCATCAACAGGAGGCTTTCACGAAGATGTAAAGATTCTATTTTCAAAAACGCATGAAAAAAATCCACAGATGTGGGAATATTATCGCACGGATTCCTGACATATGAGAGTCTATGATGACCAAACCCAGCAGCCTGGCAAACGTTAGAAGGCAGGGACAAGATCTGTAACACACTCCAGGTATGTGTGTGTGTTTAGTGGGTCGTATCCAGTCAGAGGACGGATTGGGTGTGGAGTGGAGGCAGCGCCGCTGAGGGTTTTACGGTGTTGTGTCAGCTCCTGAGAGGAAAGGCTTGGACAGGATGAGCTTTCAGGACAAACCTCTGAGCACACACCCTCGTACCTGCCACTCCTTTTTCTCCATCAGCACCTTCACCATCGCCAGTGACATGCAAGGATAAGCTCAAGATTAGGCCTAGATAAACTGACTTTTGATAAAGGCTGCACGGACAACGTTTATTTCAATTAACCGGATTTGCAAAGGAGTCTCTTCTCAGATCGAGAAGCAGATTCCAACACGGCGTTACAAGCAAAGAGTTGAAAAAGACGATCATATAATTTATGTGTTGACATCAACATCATGTTAGCTGTCAACATCAGACCGACTGATCCACTGGATGCACAGTAATGAATCACGCCTAAGATTTATCCTGCTGCACGGAGTCTGGTTTAATCCTCGTCTTACTTCACTTCCAGAATTCCTCTTTAATTAATTCCACACTGGTTGCACTGAGGAGTTCAGGAAGCTGATTTCTTTCCTTGACCCAGAAGTCATTTAAAAAACCAGGACATTTTGATACCCGTTTTGCTACTTTGTCTACAGTTGCTGCCAATAAAGATACAAGGTTTAACTTGATGTCAGTTGACTTGACCAGGAAAAAAACATTGATGGAATTTAACCAAACTACACGTTAAGACTTTGTCCTTTACAAATAATTTGAAGGCACAAGACACAGGAAAGCATTTTTGGGTTACATCACAGGATGAAAAGCTAAAAATATACTACATAACCACACTAGGAAAATAATAAAAACAAATGCACCCTGGATGAAATTCAAATACATGTTTGGGGAGATCAGTTATTAGAGAACGAAGGACACACACCAAATAACAACAATGCTCTATGATGATCTGATCTGAAATCATAACCTTCCTCTGGAAAGCAAATCAGATTATGACCCAAAATCCAGTTCACCTCAATCTGTTCGCTACACATTTGGTTTATGCAACAGAATATTGAAAACTATAGTTTGCATGGGCTTTTTAAGGTTGATGTTTTTAGTTCTAGACTGAAGTCACAGAAAGACGCTATTTTGTAGAAATATCACTCAGTTGAGCCACTTTCTTGTTCGAAAATGACAAGAATTCAGTCATTTCCTTGTACTGAAACAGCAGTTTCTAGAACTCACAGTCAGACACCATGACGGCAGTTTTTGAAGGTTGGTAAAACTCTGGGACTTTGCTGTAATTATGAAGAAGACCTCAGTTAGTCTTATAATGGTCCCTATATATCAGTTTTAGAGCAATGTTTCATTCTGTGTACAGTTGTAAATAGGGAGCAGCACAGTGGGAAACAGCATGAATCAGGAGTCCCCTCTGAAACACTACCTACACTGAGTCACAACACAGCTCATCACTGAGGGCCAAGTCCAGTGGATGGTAGAGATACAGGAGGTGAGTGGAGGAGACTCACATCTGCCTCTCTCTCTCTCTTTCTGTGAGTGTGAGTGTGAGTGTGTGTGTGTGTGCGCGCGTGTGCCCTCCTCTGACTCAGGGGAGGGTGACAAAGCAGACCTACAGCCTGTCTCTACACAGCCTCTATACGTGTATAGTCGGTGTCTGGGCTGATTTGCAGATGACACATCCAACCTACAAGGGCAACACACTCAGCGTTTACAGCCAAGTTGGTAGGTCACTGGATTCTCAGTCATAAACTAAAACTACAAAAGAGGAACCAGAGAATGGCAGAGATGCTTTCACATAATCCTGTATGCCTTTGGCCAGTAATGAGATTATCTGGGAATAATTGCAGGAGAGTATTTTTTATTTGGGCAGCAATAATGTCCTTAAATGTAGCTTGTTGGGGGCATTACTGCTCCCATTACAGCTGCATCCTGTAGACCAGCCCGGTGCTCGTCTGGGATATTTATATTTCAGTGAGTGAGAAAACTCATAGCAGATTGGGTGTGAAAAAGTGGTGCTTTTCTTTGGTGATAAGTTAACTAACACTCTACAGATAAGGCTCAAACGGGACCAGCCAGACGCAGCTGGCACGCGCACAGCACAAGTAGAAAAACAAAACAAAAGACCGTCGCGGTCCCAAAATATTTTGGGAGCAAATACAAAAAACAGTGTCGCTGTGTGGAGAAAGTCATTCGAACTTACCTCTGAAAAGAATGTATCCATTTTCAGCAGTGCCCAAACCTCTCGTCCCTTTGTAGTCTGAGTTCAGGGTACCACGGTTGAGGAGGAGAGGAAGCTGTACTCCCAAGTGATTTCCATCCGCGTCGTCAGGATAAAGAAAAAAGTTATTCTCTCCGTCCCCTCGCTCAGAAGACTGGAGCCATTTTGCGGTGCTATATTCTTGTACTTCAGAGTTTTTTCTTCCCCGTTTTGACGAGTGTCCCGTGAAGGCTGTGTGGTGCCGCGCTGCTGTGTGTTCTGCTGTCTAGTCGTTTCAATGAAGCCGGCACATTATGCAGAGAGGCGGAGCCTGCAGGGTCACAGCCCTCCCCTCGGCATACGCCCTTTTTTGTGTCCATTCCTACAAAGAGTCGGATGGTTTTAAAGGATGTGCACGTTTCCCCTGCGTTATTCAACACACACATACACACACACACACACACACACATGTTGACACTTTAAGGAATATAAGACAGGAATATGTGCACAAAGGGAGGAATTGTTGCAAAAAATGAATAACAGGTCAGTTCCTGCAGCTTACTGAATTCACTCCCAGTTGTCCAAGTGTGTGTGTGTGTGCTACAGACTGAGGATGAGACGAGTTATTACTTTGACTTCCTCCTTGGGGAAAAATAAACTGAGAAGGAAAAGGAAGAGGCAGACCTTAGTCAAAGATGTTTACCAAGTGATGTGGGTCCCAGGATATGCAGAAATTTATTTTATTTTATATAAATGCAATGTTATACAGACATTTTGTAATAAAGGCTGACATTTTTTAAGACTGGTCCAATAGATGGGACACTGGCTGGGGTATTGTACTTAAATATGGCTCTAGCACCCAAGTACGCTGTCAAATTGTCAAGTACTGAACGATGGCATTCAATGGTTGGTAACACAGCATAGTAGTTTTGTACCGATAATACAAATTGACTAGCTAGTGAGAAAACTGGGATTTGATTATGTTGCGGTCATACATTTTAAACACAATAAACATTGAACTAAGCAATTCCAAGAACCAACTACAAAATAGGCCCAATTCTGCAGCTGTTAGCTTTTAGTTTTAGCTTATTCTGTTCGTTTTCTGGCCCATAGATTTATTTTATTTATTTATTTGTTTATTTGTGAAGGACAAGTACAGGGAAGCAATGACGGTTGCACTATATAACCACAGCTAATTTCCAACACCAGTCCCTCGATGGGTATTTATAGTTTAAGTAATTCTTACAATTTCATGCTACAGTTTAAAATCTTAAAAGCAGTGCATATAGTAATCTAAAACATGTACAGCCATTCATGACAACACGCAAACAAACAGTCAAAACGACAAAATAACAGAACGCAAAACATTTCTAGTACATTAAATGAATACACGAATACATCATACAAACCCACATAAAGTTCTGTTCTCTCACTTTTGAGACAATAATTACCTAATAATGAATCCAGTGAGAGTATTTGCACTGTGGCAAACAATCTTGCTGGAGCATATAGATAATTGTGCACAAGCTACACTAAACAGAGCTTTATTATTATTGTACGCTTTCCCCACAGTCACCAGATGGAATCTTACTGGTTGTCTTTTAAGCTTACAATCAATTCAGAGAGAAAAAAAAACGCAAGGCTTTTTAATCTGCTCCCTTATGCCAGTAAGATCAGCCACCCACTCATGACCTGGGGATAACAGTGGATAGACCGACATTAATCTATATGCAATAGTCATGCAAGACATCCAGACTGGCAAATTGTGTCGCGTTTGTTATGTAATCAGTGTTGTCTGTGTGGCAACTAAAGGAAGTGACATGGCAGAGCACATTCTCTGAAATTCCTTTGGTAATGTTGGTTGGAGCTCCCAAAGCTCTTAGTGGCTTTTTTTTGGCATTTTGTTCTCCCATCTGGATACTTTTTAAAAACAGAAATGCATCATCTTCTCCTCTCCTCTATAAACTAGGTTGGACTTCTTGGGATTTGTGTTTTGAGTATATGGTAATGTAGTTTTTTGGATGTATTAACAATAGTTAGTAGATCAACATTACAGTAATATACAGATGTATATTAGTATTTTTTGTCGGTACAAAATTAGACAAGTTTAATGTAAGAGCAGCTTTAATAAGAACAACCTAATCATTGTTTCGTGCTCTTGTAAAGACTTTAAGAGAATCATTTTGCCGATGCCAAAGCTCACAGACTGTTTGACTGTAGCAGTACTGAAAGAGGGCTTGTCCAGACCATCGATGTATAAGGTTCTGGTCCAGACCAGACAGGTTCTCCTTTCACACTCACTGCAAGTTTTAATTCTGTCTGGATAATTATATTTTTAAACTAAGTCATTTCCTGTCAATACTTGTAAAACATATATATATAGGATTATCATAGTTATATCATAGGACATAACAGATATGGACGTAGCAGTAGCATTTGCATAATATTTAATACGTAAAAAGTATGGTTAACATTTCTTTGTAACTGTGCTGATTTATATAAAAATGGATCATACGCATTTGCAGTTTATTTCATAGAGTTTATAAATGTTCCTTAGAAGGAAATTATGTGCAGTGCTAGGGACATTTGCTTTTTATTTGTAGTTGCTATCTTCACAAGGGCTTAAAGTTACAGTCATATTTAGTTCTGAACCCCAACCACAGTTTATTACTGAAACATCCACAGTGTGCTTTGAGGAAGTTTGAGGATTGTGAGTGGTACTGTATTAGTCAGCATTAGGAATGTACAGTACCTTGATGACCAACTTTGTGCAGGAACAGTCCACATCATGTCTCAGGTGATCTGACCTTAATCATAAAATCCTGGATGAATGTCAGCTCTGACTGAGAGGAGTCAGGGTGGCATGTCGAGGATATCCAGCATTGCGCTGACTCAGCATTACCCATTACACATTTGCCAAAACCAAACAATGGTGAAAGAAGTGCTCTTTGAGTAAGTGACTAATTTGACCCCTTAATGTGAAAATAGAGCAGATTTCGAGAAAGGCTGACTTTCACTCTACCTGAGAGGACAAAGAGAGCAAGAACAAAACATCCATTTGGTCATCAAGATCCCCAGAGGGACCGGGGGAAGGGACGAGGATCATAAGACCGGCTGTTGTTCATTCCCGCTATGGTCTCAACCAGTCAACATTTGCTGGTGGGGTCCTTTGAGGAGAACAACCGTGCAGGTGAAGGATTCAATATTGAAAAACACTTGTGGACCGTCGCAGCAGGACAATGGCTCCGCATGTTAAAGAGGGAAACAATCTATTTTCGCTCACATAAGACCAAGCACAACAGCATTATTTCAGAGCCAATAACACTAAATTACATTTGTCTTCCTCTCTACAGCCTTTTAACTCATTGCTATCAGTGTCAGGGAGGTATTTTGAAAAGTGCATGTGACACCGTATATTTTTGCATTACGTTTGAAAACACATCTGTGACCCTATGTAACAGACATGGGATGGGCGTCGAAGGAGACGACTCAAGAGGATGCTTTGCTAGCAATTATTTGCTGCAGAAAACAGTACAAGACACACATAAATTGACGTCTGGTCTCTCTCTGCACTTCTGCTCCCTAAACATGGAAAACAACATAATTTACACCAAGAGCGACATGGTCTGTATGAGAGGCTTGACTAAACGACCAAATCTTGACCTGTGCATTAGAACGACCACAGAGCCTGGGTGAGGTCTGAACATCAGTGTGCAAAATGTCAGATGTGTTATCTGTCTGTGTCATGGTGTCGAGAGCAGAGTCCGGCTGTTCAGCGTGAAATTGAAAGCCACGAGCACATGTGCTTCCATATTTGGACGACGGTTATCAGTCCTTCATCGTGCAGGAGCAACAAACGCCGTAAGGAGGTCACAGGAAGATGGAGTTGTACGGCACATTAAACGGTATCAAAATGTTTTTAAAAGCTAATGTTGCAATTTGCAAGCTGTAAAATTAAGAAGCAGCGCTAATATGGATCTACTTTACAATCGTTGCCCCCACTTCCTGCTCTTACAGCATGCAGTACATTTGTGTGAAGATCTGTGGCTCCAGAAATGGTCTCTGTGCCCACATGCAATGGCACCAACAAACAGAGCCAGGTGCTATATATGTTGATGGTCTGCTCCAACCGGGGTACCGAGCCGAGGTAATGTGACTATTTCAGATCAACGGCTCTGTTAAATACACATCTGATTAAGCATGAAAACAGTGCATGAATTGTTAGGGACTGTGTAGGTGGAGGGCTGATGGAGTCTGTGATGACCCTCGTGTTAGCAGACGAGACCTCAGGCAAAGTCATTCAGGTCAGGTGAAGGACACTTCAGCCTCATGTCAAACAATGAAGTCTGGCTCCAGCACATGTGACGGAGGTCCCACTGGCTGATTGTCATTGTTTGATTAGTCGCTCAACAGCCAGACCTTGATAATCGCTTAACTGGAGGCTGTTTGATTATGTAAAAAGCACCCATCCGTGTATTATTGCCTGAACCCCGAGTGCCCTCTGAACACCAAGCACAAACATTGATCTATGCTCAGTTATATCATTATATCACCGCCTGCTTTTTTTGTTATGACGTATATGCTTCAAGCAAAGTCAGTGGCAACATGTCAAATTCAATAAAGTCCAACTACTGAAAATTCAGACACTCTTTCTTTGTATTTAGCTGAAAAAAAAAGAAAAGAAAAACCTCAAGAGAAACAAAATGCCAATATTTTGTAAATAAAGTATAGATATATAATATTAAGTAAATATTATGTGTACCAAGAGTCTAAAAGGATATTGTGTGAAGCTGAAGCTACACATTACGAGATTAGTGTGGTCATTGCTTATTCATCTTTCAGGATGGGGGCCGCTGTGTCCGAGGAGCAGTGGTTTATTGGACACACCCAGGGAACAAAGCAGACAAAGAAGGAGGGAGGGAGAGGGTATAAAATTGATTGAAATAAATGTAGTTTAGATAAGATGGATGGCAGGAGGAGAGAAGAGAACGTGAACGTTGAGATAAAAATGGAACGTCTGACAATATCATTAAACAAAGGCGATTCGATCTTTATTGGATCACTTTCGCTGGCAGCGTCATATTTATGTGTAAATATGGTCGATGACAAATCCTGGTGCCACATTTATTAAATTATGTGGCTGATCCTGGAACACCAGAGGGCCAACAGGTCTCCAACTGAAAGCATTACTCACACCTATGTCAACAATGTCCGCTGTTTTCATGATGGAGGGCAAAAGATGATGTAATGAAAATATTCCGTAACGATTCAGCGGATTCAATTATAAGTGTTTTTGTTTCAATGAAATGCTATTGTCTTCTCCTTTGTTTTTTTTTCAAGGTGCATTTAACAGAAAATAAATCCCAGTTATTAATGCAAGCAAAACATCTAAATCTAATCTACAAAATCTAAACAAACTATTATTTTGCAAAAGAAAAATGTTAAAGACTCAAAGTAAATGATCGTGTGTTTCATGTGGCATCATATCGTCTGAAACCAAGGGGAAAGCTGGTGTATTTGACATATAGCTGTATATTTTTAGATTCTGTACTGCATACATATCTTGAATCAACAAATACAGCTCTGCAATACATGGATTTAATTTAAGGGAACAAGAATGCAAACACGCATAAAAAAAGAAAAATCTAAACAAATCAAATAATAGTCTACAGCCATGCTGGCAGCTCTGTGAGGCTGCTGTACTCATGAACAGCGGGAATGAATGTAAATACAACATTTTTCATGGCAATCCTTTTGATAGATGTGTCAGTCCGAACCAAAGTAGTAGACCAACTAACACACGTTTCCATAGAGCGCTGCTGCTAGTATGGCTAAAAATAAATAAACTGAGAAAGCTTATGGATTGACAGATACAGAACATATGACAAGGAGACAAGGAGGGGAAAGAACCAATGAAAGATGTTCATCGCTGCGACTAATTTTGCCTAATAAGCCTCTCCATCAGCTTTGACAGCAGGGAGCAGGATTTCACATGTCTCACCACAAACATTCCTCCTCAGACGTGCTTGCACCCCAAACACATACCGTACCTTCCTCGAGGCTGAGGAATGGGGCCCAGCTCACACACTTCCCATGCTCCCCCGCACTGTCAACTTCCTGTTTGTTTCTAGAGCTTCACATGTCAGTGCTCCCACAGTAAGATTGCATTCTACTCCCTATATCGGTTCCTATATTGTGGATTAACTGCTTTAAGAAAAACTGGAAAATGAAGCCACGGATGCAGACAACTGCATGCTGAGTTAAATCTGTTGTAAAATGCAAACACGCCACTGGGCCTTTGTCATGTTGCCGGGATGTTATTGTTTATTGTTTAGTTTCTCAGAGCAATTTTCTCTCAACGTCCGTAGTATCAGCATGAGTGAGCCCAGCAGTGACTCACTGGCCATTCAGAGCCTGAGAAAACAGACAGGGTACATTCCTCAGTGTATCCTGAGCTCGGGACTGATATGGAGAACGGTGGGGAATTCTGCAGCACTGTCTCATGTCATGTGATTCAACTGTGTGAATCACGGAGGATTGCCCCTCAACTACTACATCACTAATCAATGAAATTTAATTTATTTCTTCAGGATTGGCAAAGACAAGACATTGGTGTTTCACAGGTAAATGCGTCTCTCTACAGGCCATGTAGAGGTTGTATGTATAGAGGATGTATTGAGAGCCTTCACAATGTTACCACACCATAGTGTCTGTTATATTATAATTTAGAATTATTATTATTACTGCTGAGTTACTGTGTGTGCAGCATTTTAATATTTGTTGCTGGTAATGGTTGAGTTAAATTAGTTTATATTGGGAAGGTCAGTCAACAAATGCATCATATTCTATAAGCTGATCATATCTTAGTCTTGAATCAACTGTAGAATCAACCTAGATCAGGCTTATAGTTCTAGACTTGACAAAGTCAAACTCAGGAGGTGGAACAGGTTGTCCATTAACCAGCAGGTTGATGGTTGAATTACCAGCTCCTCTTGTCCACATGTCGTCAAAGTGTCATCGGGCTTTGCCCCGATGGCCCGGTGAGCACCTTGCATTGCATCTCTGCCACCATCGATGTGTGAGAGCGGTACCAAGACACTTAACCCCCAAATTGCTCCCGTAGCAGTGTATGAATCTGATAGACAGGTGTCACTTAGCCCCTGCCATCAGTGTGTAAATGGGTGAATGATGACAAGTAGTGTGAAAGCGCTTTGAGTGGTCGGAAAGACTAGAAAAGCTCTATGCAAGTACAGTCCATTAACCATTTACTCCTCATGACAAGTAAACGGTCCTTTTGATAGAGTGCGCCTTTGACATCAGCAGTTCCAAACAAAGAAATCTGTATTTCTGAGAGGTAGAGGTATGTGGGGGGTGGGGGATCTGAATACACCTGCTTCCATCACAAACAACAAAGAGGGCTATTTTGAGGGGTTGGTGGGGCATGGGGGGGGGTTCTTCAATCTAATTACAGACTCTGGGGAGATGACATCATTGAGGTGACGCCCGACCCTGGGGTGAGTGTTTTTCTGTGTCTCCCATCACATTAGGAACAGGCCTCTCCAAGTACTGTAGGCAAGCCTGGTCTGTACCTTTACACAGTGACTGAAAGGCTAACTACAGTGTTTTGCAAGTCAAATAAGAAGTTTTTGAAACCATATAAATGTAGTAAATGCAACTTGAACTTATCTCACAGTGTCTGTGACGGCAGCAATGAGAGTTAAGTTGTCTCTGTGGTGTTTGTATTAGTCTCAGTCACTTCCTTTCGACTTCCAGTCTAGCTGTAGTATTTCAGTAAGTGGTGTTTTCCTCAGTGCATTATTCACTTGGGTTTTGTGGTTTGAACATCCATTTTCCACAAGCTCAGGGGCTTCAAAGATGGGATACGGAAAAGCTATCCTCGGGCACCGCCATGCTCATAACCAAATTACAAGCCTGTGTATGTCGTTCATCCTCTCATTCCCAGGACAATTAACTGCGTCTGACAGTGGGCTAATGAGCCAAAGAGCCATAGCATTTGTCCAATCTGCAGTTGAGATCAGTTGTCATTAGCAATTGGGAGCACCCACCCTTTCAGTCTTCCTAAAGTGGAGATTGGCAAATAATGAGACGGTGAAGGAAATGAGATTGCTGTATGGACGATCATCACTGTTGAGGGGGTGGGACTGGAAAAAGAGTAAACACATTGGGAAAAGTATGTGTGTGTACATATGACCACAATGACAGGCCAGCAGGCTGATACAGTCATTATTAACCCAAATGAGCAAGATCAACTGCTTTGTGTTTACATGACAGAGATAAACTGTGGTTGCTATTCAGCCACTTCACTACCAATTAGGAGCTTTCTAGAACCAGAATGATGTGCATGCACCGTCGGGACTCTTGGACACAAATGACTGCAACAGATGTAGTGACAAGACACCTTTTTTTTTTTTGCTGGAAAAATGCAATTAAACAGGCACAATAGATGCATTCAAGACCAATGAGGTAAAGTAGAAAAGACAGTTTGACTGCTTACAGATCAATGCTAATGAATTAATAGCATATAGACATAAATCATGCTTGTTTTTTATATTCATATTTTTAGGTACAACAAAAAAGCATTTAGAAAATAAAGCCTAATATAAAAGCACAAATCTTCTTAAGAAACAATGTAATTGTCTCATCTCAATCATCAGCTCACTTCAGTTCTCATTTAGGTATTGAAGCGCCATCTAGTGATGTATATAAGCATGTGACGTTATTACACATTTAATTGTTATCAGAAGTCTAACTGCAAATGTACTTGAATCATTAGAAAGAAACATTACCAACTCATCACGAAATTGAAGTGTCGCAGAGTTCTGTTATTATAAGTGCCTTGAACCTTTGAATAAATATGTGAGCTTTATGATGAAGGGTTGACATTTAACCATTATTCAAACAACATGAAGAGAAGGACGGGGAAGAGCCATGTGCTGCAGGTATGATAAAGCAAAACCATTCCTGAACTGGCTGCTTTGTTATCTTGCTATGCCAAACACAATGGAATTGTTCTAAACCTACATAATGCATAGCATGTTGTGACAGCATCACTTGTTGGCTCTCTGCTTTTTCCTTACCCCACACAGTTACCTACTTTAATTTGATTTAATTCATTCATTTTATCATTATTTAACTTGGGTTGTTGACATGGATACTCCATCCAGCTTTAAACTATTTCTTTACCATGCTGAACATATGCATGAGTATTAATATGTCACTTAATCTAGTAATCTTTTCTCATAGGATGAACAGTTTAGCGTGAACACATTATTTTTGTAGTTTTAACTCAAATTATTTGTATTATTTTTAAAGTGAATTGAACACTAACATTTCTATGGAAGCCCATTTCCACCACTGTGATGACAAAATAAAGCTCCTCCAAGTCAATATAATGAGAAACTTTCTTAAAATAAGGACTTAGCATCTCATATTTATGACTCAGTATCTCTTTAATAATTACGAGGTGCTAAGTCATAATTATGAGATACTAAAATCATAATTATGAAACAGTAATAGGACTTAGTATCTCATAATTATGAGATGCTAAATGTCTCATTATAATGACTTACAGGATGTTTTTTTCGTCACAGTGGCGGAAACGGGCTTCCATACACATCTTTGTTATTCATTCCCAAAATACCAAACAGAGGACTGTCTATGAAACTAATATCTTGAATGTGGTCAACCTCGCAGAGCAGTAGAAACGTTTACAAGCAGCCAGGACAAGGCTGGAGGTGAACTGGTTGGTCTTTAGGACCCTGCGGATGCCCAGTGATAACCACGTGACAATGCTTTACAGGCAGTGACGTTGACGATGATTCTTCACCCGCTGCTAACGGACCACTGGATGCAGCACAACAGCAATAACAGACATGAAATAGTACTCTCATTATGCTTATTAGTGATGCACTAGTGTAAGGTGAGGTCATCGCAGGAAGGCAGCGGACATGGCTGCTGGTCTCTTACTCTTCGTTGCAGTGAACCTCGCTTGTTTATCCGTCAGTGGAAACTTGGTAAGAAAGAAACTAAAAGTTGACTGAGGGTACATTAATTATAGAAAAAGTCACCTGACTACCCACAGCTCCGTAGTTCCTGGAACCTTTTATAACAGTTAAAGTAGAAACAGTTTTCCATTTAATCTTGGTTTTATAAAGGGGAAACACTATTTGAATTCAATACATACCATACTGTATGCAGTGCAGTACTCAGATAATGTATATATTGTATTTATTGTAATCAAACAGAAATACCAGAGTGTACAAGTAAAATTCCTGCAACTCTTACTCAAGTAAGTGCATTACCATATATTTGGATTACATTGACATGTCACAGCTGGTCAAGGTGAAGGGCTAATTTAAAATAATGTATTTTCAGCTGTGTAACTTAACCTACAATAATATATCATGATTTATTAGTTAATTTTATATTTTGTATTAATAATCTAAATCTGGAAAGTAAGTTATGACTAAAGCTTCAAAATAGATGTAGTAAATATTTACCTCCAAAATGTAGTTGAGTAGAAGTATATAATACAATAAAATGGAACGACTATCGTCATACTACGTGAACAACAAGTGTCTCAAAATGTTACATTTGTACACCACTGATTGTATCTAATAGAGATTACAGTGTCAATACAAACTTCCAGCTTTTTTTAAGACACACCTTACTAGATACTATGCCATCTCTTGCAGGTCTCTGGAGAAAGGTCATTCTCTATAGACTACAAAAACAACTGTTTCCTCAAAGATGGGAAGCCTTTTCGGTACATCTCAGGCAGTATTCACTACTCCAGAATCCCACAGTACTACTGGAAGGACCGTCTCGTAAAGATGTACATGACTGGACTCAATGCTATCGAAGTGTAAGTTCAACACATTGAATATTTCGCGTTGGGTATGCTCTTTCTTTACAGTATGTATTCCGCTTCCACACAGATATGTGCCTTGGAACTTCCATGAAGCGGTGCAGGGGGTCCAAAACTTCAAAGGGGACCGAGATCTGGAGCATTTTTTGGATCTGGCCAATCAGACAGGTCTTCTGGTCATTCTGCGTCCCGGACCGTACATCTGTGCAGAGTGGGAAATGGTGAGACATTGAGCTTTTGAACATTTGTAGTAACATCAAAGCCTGAAGCACAATAAGTGATACATTATCAGGAAAAGTGTCTTAAACCAAGAATGACAATGTGGAAATTGAGAAAAGAGTATTTTTTATTTGCTGCATTCTTTCAGTGATGTTTGGTCTTTCTACCCAGGGCGGATTGCCAGCGTGGCTGCTTCAGAAACCAAACATCCTACTTCGCTCAGCTGACACAGGTATGACTACTGCACCTACTGTATGTGTCTTTGTTTTTTGTTTTTATACCAACATGCCATCGATTTGTTTTCCTCTGCTCCAGATTATCTCCAGGCAGTCAGCGACTGGCTTGCTGTTCTTCTGCCCAAAATGAAGCCGTGGCTCTATATCAACGGGGGCAACATCATCACCGTCCAGGTAGAGCAGGAAGTGGTTACGTTTTGTATGAATTAGTATCATAATATTGGTTTTAAGTATGCATCTTCTTTGGCCACAGGTGGAGAATGAATATGGAAGTTACTTCGCTTGCGACTACAACTACATGCGTCACCTGCGGACTCTGTTCCACTTCTTTCTGGGGGAAGACACGGTCCTGTTCACCACTGATGGAAACACAGACAAGGAAATGAAATGCGGGACTCTGGAGGGATTATATGCCACAGTGGACTTTGGCACAGGTTGGTATTTGATGAAAATGATTAACAAGATAGCAAGCACCCTGTACTTTATGTTATTTATACGGAAAGTTGCAATTTCTACAATTTATCCCCTCACACAGACACCAACATAGCCAAAGCCTTCAGCCGGCAAAGACGGTTTGAACCTCGAGGGCCCCTGGTTAGTTGTATAGTAATTCACTTATCTAAAGATGCAGTTATTACTGACTCCTCAAACCAAGCATACGATGGTTACATGTTTTAAAATGATGTTACAGGTGAACTCAGAGTTCTACACTGGCTGGTTGGACCACTGGGGAGATCAGCATGCTGTGGTTGATGCTCAGAAGGTCAGCAGAGTGCTACAAGAAATGCTAATCATGGGGGCCAACGTCAACATGTATGTCTCCCTAAACACTCGCAAAAAATATCCTGGCATTGTTCTAGATTTTCTTATTAACAAATCCCATGAATGTAGAATATTGCCAGCCTTTTCTGTAGGATGCATCAACCCGACAGTTTGAGATGAAACTGCTCCTGCACCTTTCTGTGTGATGAACAGTAAGTTTCCCACACTAGGTAACACATTCCTTCTCTCTCTCCTCTCAGGTACATGTTTGAAGGAGGCACTAACTTTGGCTACTGGAACGGTAAAGTCATTGGTTTCATAATCAGTACCTCAGTTGTTCACACGATTTTAGATAAAGATAAAAGCTCAGCTTGTGGTTCATTCGTCCCTTTGTAACTCCCCCGAAGGTGCCGATCATGACACCAGGTTCCGCTCAGTAGTGACTAGTTATGATTACGACGCCCCGCTGTCTGAGGCAGGAGACCCCACCGAGAAGCTGTTGGCCATCAGAGACGTCATTAAGCAGGTAGCATCGATTTAACTGAGGTCCCGATTACACTTGTTCATATGTCGAAGATATGATTAACGCATCGCTGTTTTCTCTACAGTTTAGAGATATTCCCTCTGGCCCCATGCCACCAGCAACTCCCAAATTTGCCTATGGCTTTGTGATCCTGAAAAAGGTAAAATAATCTCAGCTTTTGACGTGTTAAAAATTATAAAGAGATGGAGGTTGTGACCGATGCCAATAATGGACACTTTTTTTTCAGGTTGGCAACGTCAGCAGCCTGTTGAACACGCTCTCACCCCTCGGCCCAGTGAAATCCCAGTATCCTCTGACGTTTGAAGAGATGAAACAGGTATAGTGTGCATGTCCAAAAGGCAAACAACAGGGGAGGGGACTAGTGTTGTAGTGGCATTAAACCTCTTGAAACGTGGAGAACTTCTAGACTGTTGTGTCTGCAACCTGTCATGTCTATTGTGTGCAGTACTATGGATACATGCTTTATCGGACCACGTTGCCCCGGGACCTCTCAGAGCCTACGCCACTTATCTCTCCGCTGAATGGGGTTCATGACCGTGCATATGTGTCCGTCAATGGGGTAAGCCTTCACAATGAACTTTTGTTGTCTAGCCAATCAGATCCGTCAGGTCAGGTATAGGGAAAACATCACAGGTTGAAAACAGGCATGATTGTTTTTAAAATGTCAGGTGTGAAAAATCCAATTCTTCCATCTTTTTTTTTTAATGTCCATGCTCATTGAGTGTGTGTCTGTGTGAACAGGTTTTCCAGGGTCTGTTGGAGAGAGACACTGTGCTGGTGATGAACGTAACTGGACAGCAGGGGGACACTTTGGACATCCTCGTGGAGAACATGGGCAGGGTGAACTTTGGCAGCAAGATCAATGACCACAAGGCAAGAGAACAAAGTCCTGTAGACAGCAAACTGCATGCTTGCCTGCACACACAATCACTTCTTTAACGCCCCATTGTTTAGAGTTCTGCGAACCTCACTGCTGTGTGTCTGAATCCAATTACTGCTAAATCAATCTTAAATTAAGTTTCATATGATGGGGTGTACACAAACAATATTACCAGGGACATTCCTGACAAACCACAAACCCTAAAACATTTATGAAAAATGAAGACTATTCCTATTGTTGATAGTTCCTGTGTTTAACCTGACCTACCTACACAAAGTATACACTATTAAACAGAATGCATGAACTTCAGGGCCTCTTGAGCAACTTGATCCTGGGTAGAGATGTGCTGACTGGCTGGAACATCTACCCTCTGGACATTGATGGAGCAATCGCTGGAGGATGGCCTCATTCAGACAGTCAAACGTCCTTCCCCGTCCCTCAAAGAGACCCATCAGTCGGACCAGTCATGTACATGGGGACCTTACAGCCCAACGGCCTGGCCTGGGACACCTTCCTCAAGCTCAGTGAATGGACAAAGGTAATGTTGAATGTTTTTTGAATGGTGGGTGTTTATTCCTTGTGGGTTTACCTCAGGATTCCAGGCAAAAAATAATGTTGTCCTTTTTTATATCAGGGTCAAGTTTGGATTAATGGTGTGAATCTGGGACGTTTCTGGCCAGCAAGGGGCCCTCAAAAGACTCTTTATATCCCTGGACCCCTGCTCAGCACCACCCTACCCAACAACATCACAGTGCTCGAGCTGGAGCGGGCCCCAGCACACCTACGGGCTCTTTTCACGGACCGGCCTCAGCTTAATGTCAACTGCTGAAAAGTCTTAATGGAGCGCAACATGCAGCTGAAGGAATGCTACATTCCAACATCTGACTAAAGCAAGTTTGACTGAATTCATAATCATAGCAATCCAATGGCCACTGCTTTAAAACAGCAGCCAATCAGTCAAACAGTGATTCAAAGAGGATGTTCAACATACACCGACGCCTGTGGTAAAAATGACAATGACATAACAGTATTAGTTTTTTTTTTTTTATTGCATTTGCTTATTTACCATTTCCATAGTTTCAGATACTGTGAATAAATTATACATTTATCATGTTTAATACGGTTTGTTCTCCCAGTTGTCTTGAGATCATCTGATGTGATAAAAAATGAAATCTCAAATCCATGTTTTGAGTTGAAAATTAAACTAGCACATTGGCAAGACACAGCGATCTCTATCAAGGCTGTCAAATCTCACTTTAGTTTTAATGAGGGAGCTTCCTTCCAGCCAAAGATGATTTTCTTTTCTTTCATCATTCTCAGTTGTTTATTAAAGCATTATGAAATCATAATCTGAAAAGGGAAGACAGAAACTTGCCACCTGTTTTTTGTTTTTTCCTTCTCTTCTTTAAATAAGATTTCATTTTGTTAAACTCACACTTTTTTGGTTGACTCCTAATTGAAATGGCCGTTAGGTCTTTCCTGGAAGAGCGTGGGCTTTTCGATGTGCTTGGACACAGGGAGTGGAGCAGAACGAATACTCCAGGTACTCAAATGGGATCTTCCCGAGCAGAGACTCTCCACACGACCAGCACCTCCTGGAGACAAAGAGCTCATTGTAATATTTGTTTACATTATTTCCTAATGCAAAGTCCTACGTTACATTATGACGAAGCTCAATGAGAGGACGGCTCTTTGGGACGTACTTGACATTAGATAGGCCATCTCCTGCTGCAGATACTTGCACTGCTAGCCTCCGCTCTGCTGCCAGAGCTCTCTTTAACAAAAAAAGAAAACAGTTAACATTTTTAAGATGTTTAAAAAAAAGAAAAAAGAACATAACCTGAATATCAGAGATTAAATACACGTTAACTCACCTTTTCACGATCAGTCAGAGATGCAAACCTCTTCTTTTCCTCTACCTCTGACTCTTGTTTCCTCTTCTCCTCCCTCTGCTCTTTCTCGCGCTGTTTTTTTACTGCCTTTTGTGCCTTTTTCTTCTCCGTCTTTTTGGATTCAATCTCTGCCGTTAGGGGCCCAGGGACCTAGAGGTGCACAGGTTGTAAAGAATGAGTGCTCTGCTTGTATTTAATGGCACGCATGTAAGAGTTAGACTGCACATTCTTACCTGGGCCTTGACGTAGTCATATTTGTCCGGATTCTCGCCCATGTATTTACGAAAGACATTCCTTGTGTCTTTGTCAGGGCAGACAAGATATGGCGTCTGCCCTTTGTTACCCCTGTAAAGGAATATTTCACAAGTAACGTTTAAGACCGGGTATAGAATCACTGCGTTCACTACAATTGCTGCGGACTTTCTCACTGAAGTTTTAACCTTTACTACGCTTGAAAATATAATTTCTATACCTGCAGGCTGGGTCAGCTCCTGCATCCAGGAGCAGCCTGACCACGGCCTTCTGTGCAGCAGCTGAGGCAACATGCAGCAAAGTGAACCCCGACGAGTCTACGGGCTGATTGAGGAGCGTTAGAGGACTTGGCACATCAGAAGGGTCTCCACTCTGTGGCGTTTCTCCGGGGGGCTGAAGGAGCCCACGTAGAAATTCCACATCCCCAACCTTACAGGCTGTGAACACTTCATCCCTCAGGCCATACTCTGATGACTCATCAACACTTTCTATAGACGCAGAAAGCTAAATAATAAGTATCTTAAAACAGGTGGCAAGATTGAGCAACAGGTGCAACATGATGAATAGTGAGAAAGAAGCACTTACTCACCTTCTAGTTGCTTCTTGCTCTGTGCTTTCCTCTTCCTCTTGTGCTTGGATTGGGTCTCTAGAGGGGCATCTTCTGCTGGTGCAGCCTCTAGCACTTCTTCTTGATTGTCTGCTTCTGTGTGACTCAATTCTGTGTCACACATGGATGTGAAATTTCATAAATCTTGCAGAACCTTTACGTGATAAATAAGCATTCCTTGGGGTTCTGTAATGTAGCTATAGCCACCAATGTGGCAACACGCTGGACCAGACCTACCCTCGTTCTGCAGTTTGGATTCCTCCCTCTTTCTCCTCCGTCTTCTCCTTTGCCTGGGGGGATAGATTTCAGACTCCCTGAGGTCCAGAGTTCCTATTGTCAGCTCCACCATCTCCAGCTGGATGTCTCCACCCTCTTCTTCACCAGAGCTATCGTGGTTTTCATCTGCTGATGCCAAAAAGAAAGAAAGTGTGCTGAAATACCAAAATTCACAGTCAATAGTTGACCCACATTGAGCTCAATAGAATGTAAGCCCGTAGTGTACACACTGAGTTCACCTCTTCAGCTCACCTTTCTCTTCATCTGTATTTATTTGTGCTGTGGGTTTGATCCTTTTTTTCCAGGCCTTCTTAGATGGAGCAAAGACTGCAGACATGTCCGTGTCTTTCCCTGCAGCGAGATATTTTGCACACCGTATTGATTATACCCTAGCTGTACGACAATGAGCAGATAACATGTCATTATTCCATGGATGTATAATTCAGCTTACCGTAAACACGGACGGTGGAAAGCAACTCATGTGCCCTCTTTGCCTCCCGAAAGGTCGCCCTGCGCGTGGGAAAGGGGAGCGTGTGGATCCTGGGGTCTTTTTTCTCAAACGGAGCTGCACGGCCACCAAAAAAGATGCTCTTATTGTAGCTGGGAGCTCGTACAAATATCGCAGAGGCTTCCTTCAAGTGTTCCGCCCAGCTGACCAGAAGATCCTGGATGTCCTGCAAAAATGTTACACGAGGGTTTGTGTGTGCACATGGAGAAGTTGCTACCTGACCTTATAATTGAGTTGTAGAATACGCTGCAGAAAAGAAAACTCCTAAGAATGGATTACATCAAAACATGTTTCATGGGTTGATTTTCTAAATTTAATTAAAGTGTTGAACGATCATAAAAAGGAGCAATATGTGTTAAATGAGAAACATTGTTGCTGGCCATTTTTGGGAGTTGTCTTCTGACAATCCAATGTTCCTTTTGGAATAAGTGACCTTTACACAGAGAGCAAACTGTTTTTGTGAATGAGCAGCACCTCGGCGCACTCGCATAAGTAAACGAAATGACCTGGAGGATGGATACACTAACAGAAACTTATTTGGTACTAGAGAAAAAATAATGGAAGTCAGCAGAAAGCAAAAGTAAACTATCATTGTGAGGGAAGAAATGACAGCGGCTGTTAAATGAACTATAACCTTGCCTTGACTAGCGCCGCCTCATTGTATCGCCTCAGAGCAGCTCCTGCAGACTTCGGCGCGTGACTGCGGTTCTGCGAGTCTCTGAGTCCTTGCGCGGTGCCGCGCTTCGCTCGCACCGTGTACCGGTGGAAGGTCTTGTGCTGAAGGACTTCTTTTCTGTAATTCAACACATTGTGTTAAGACCATTCACAACCTATTAGTACACAAACACAACTGTATATACTGTTTAGCCAAAAGTTAGTTAGTTATTGACCAGGTTTTCATGTTAGTGATAACTCTTCTTTTACCACTTATAATTCCAGCCATAACGTGTAATCTAAGGTCCTGAAAGCAAACAAACCAAAAACACGGTTCCCTCACACTCACCCGTGGAACACAGCGCCAGCAAAGTGGCCTCCACCCGTCATGAGAATGACCCACACAGTCTTCATACTCATGGCTCTCAGGAAGGATCCCGCTTCTTGCTCATCACCTGACTGAAATAAGTAAAATGCCTGTTAGCATACACATCTCACACACCGCACCGTACTGTACCTGCTGAGCCTCACCTGTCCCCGTAGAATGCAGCGGTACACTGACAGATATTGTCCGGCCGAGTTCTGGAAAACCACCTTGTTGGGATGCCGGACGGTAAATAGACTGGTCTCAACTGAGCTCTCGTTATCGGTGCCGGTGACATTGCTGCTTGTTCCTCCGCCCTCGCTATCCGAGTCTTCTTCCCCTGAATCCGACTCGGAGCCCGAGATGCTCGACACGTCTCCTGTAAAGCAAGAACACGTGTTACAAACTATATGGTCGCTCTCGTTTAGGCGTGGGACTCCGGTTTCCTCACCTGCTCCAGTCTTCCGTTCAAATTCCTCAGCTGTGACTGGTGGCATCGCCGAAATCTTGAGTCTCAAGTTGAAGCGATGCCAGTCAAGCTTGTAGTGCTCCATCTGAGATATATAAAAAGACAATGTAATGTCATGTACAGTCTCCAGTGCATTAACAGAAGTTTGTTGTGTTCTCACCTGTTCCTCACGACTGATAAAGGGACATTTGCAGGCCGAGCAGACCATCTTGTCCGACACCTCTCTGACCAGGCTGGACTCCCGCTCTCTGTCGTCTCTGACCAGGCTGGACTCCCGCTGTCTGTCATCCTCTGGGGATTTGTCTTCCAACTCTGTGAGGGAGGCAATTGAGGTCAGCTTCAAATAGACAGAAAATGACCGTCTTTACTACAGAAACCAAAAAGCTACAATTAATTCATACACACCGTGTGAGGCTGGGTAAGTGTTGGAATTCACTTCTCTCAGTCCGATCAGAGCCTCGTCATTTGGGGACAGATGAAAGATGGATCGGTACTCGGCACCAGTCGTCATGTTGTGGACCTCATCGACCTGCCAAGCTAAGACATAACAAGTAGAGAAACCCACCGTACTGTTATCCAAAACAATACGTTTCGGATATTGCCACAATAATTAACTACTAGCCTGCAGTTAACAGCTTAGTTTAGCTCTTACAACATCGTTGTCATGAGATGGCGACAGCTTATAACCCATTTTTAACCTATTGTGGAAGCTAACGTTATCTCAGCTGATGTAACATTAACATGCTCTTTGAACGCCACACGTAGTAGTGACTAATAACCATTATCTTCTTTACAAAAGTGTGCTGTCTACCTTTTTCTAAAAGGTAATTTAGTATATTACAGCTAGTGTAAGTTACAATTAGCTAACTTAAAAATAGCAAACAACTTACCATAAAATATGTTTCGAAAAGTAGTGCTAACGTTGCGTTGCCTCGCTTCACCATGACAAACCTACGGAAGCCCGGAAGTGGCAATAACACGTCAATGAGAAGGCAGTCTATGGTCTGCAGCGGCGGAAAGTAACTAAGTACATTTACTCTGTAAGAAAGCTACCGTTTTACCGTGCTTGTACTTTACTTTAGTATTCATTACTCTCCTACATTTTTAAGCAGACATTTCTACTCCATTACATTTATTTGATCGTTTGTTACTTTACAGATTTTTATCAATGCCAAAAAATTAAAAGAAATTTTATTTACCCCCATTCTGTACACAGAATGCGTCATTAATTACATTCCAGTAATTCTGAAATGGGCAATTCTGCACGATGACTGCTTTACTTTTGGTAGTTTAAGTATAATTTGATGCCTTTTGTTAGTTTCAATGCAGGACGTCAACTTGTAACAGAGTATTTCTATGCTGTGGTACTGCTGCCTTTACTCGGTGGACATAGACCTTTTATTTATTGCACGAGTTCTGTCCTTTTCTGTTAAATAGTAAGGCTATAGGAAAGTGGTCGTTTCTTGTAAGCAATAACAATTGTTTGTTGTATGCACAGTGAGAAAAGAGTCATCAATATAAGTTTATGCACAGGGCTGTTTGTATGTATATGTCACCATTTAATGTCAACAAAAATATACTGTATATTACGTGTCTGAAATGAATGTGTGGGGGGGGGGGGGGTTCTGATCAATGGCCACATTTTGTGTGTAAAACCCAACTAATCAAGACAAGACACAAGTAGATTTTAACACTAATAGTTAGACAGACAAACAAAACAGGTGTATCAGTGACCCAATTATCCTTTTAGTTGAAGGATATTCGTATTTCTCAGTATTCAAGCCCCTTACTAATATCATGCATTTACTTGGGTTGACCACCACTGTGACAGTTGAGTACCACCACTTGCTTTTTGTTTTTAACAAACTAAATATTCATATGCATATCCAGAGAGCCATCCTGCTGGGCTATTAAATACAAGTGCTCCTGGAAGAAGATAAAGTAAAACATTTTATTAAGTGAAACTAAAAAAAAAAAAAATATATACACAATTCATTTTGAATATCAAATGCATTGAAAATTAGAGAACAAACATGCCTGTAATCTTTAAAACAAATGTTACACGTTTGATTCACTTGGGTTTGCTTCGATTTCTCTTTGATTTGTTAGTTGATGATTGGATCAAAGCACGTGCTGTTGGCAAAGAAAGATGGCAGATTACAAAACACTGCATTTCAAATCCAAGTTTAGTAAGCTCCATGCTCCCCTTACCAGCCATATTACGAGCCTTTGCCTCTGCCAGAAGCTTTTCCACCTCCCGAATTTCAGCAGCAAGGCTTCTCGCTTTGTTTGCGACGCTCTCACCAATTTCCTGCAAATCATTCCTTTCGTTGCTGAAAGACAATAAATATAGTGAAATCATTCTGGATAGGGTAACAAGTTTGGTTTATGCAAAGGTTACACACTCTCTCTATGCACACAGCACATTAACCTGTCGACAGAGGCGTGTCCATTCAGTTCTTCAGAGAGGCTCTTCTCCTCTTGCAGCAGAGGACCCAGTGGCACCAACTTACTCACAACTTTACCTTTTCCCATCATCAGATCCATTCTCCGCACAGTTTCTACTGTACTGCAAATGAGAACAGGAATCATAAGACAAATACAAATTGAACAAAGTCATAACTGTATGAGATTATAGTCTATAAAAGTATTGTTTGGTCAACCTTAAGTGAAGCTAGAAACTGTTGGGTAACAGGTCGGGACACCAACTGAGGTTGATCACGTAAAAGGGATCTATGGTCCGTTCCTGGAAGCAACACTTCCTTCTCGTGTAGGTCATTCTGACTATTTCTCTGCCATGTTATGTCAAAATGTTTGTTGTGAAAAAAAAGGTATATTTGACATGTGGCTGTGTCTTTACATTTGGTTAAGCATGCTGCATATTACCAGAGAGGCACTAGAGCAGGCGACTCACTTCTATCACACTATTAACAAATGTAAAAATCAAGTTTAAAGACCTGCAACTCATCTTGACTTGTTGATAACAACTTACAAAGTTAAGAGTCTCAACATGTTTTGCTTAAGCATAGTTTTGATTTGTACAACCTCCCCTTTTTGACAGCTGATAGTGGTAGCCTTGAGCGAATGCCACTACTCCTCTTACTGGCTGCTCCTAAACTTTGTCCAACTTTGCTCCAATGTAGCCTACATTTGTTTAATTGTATAACTTCAGTGTGGTCATGCAAAGTACTTCCTCTCACAGATGGTATCTGTTTAAATGTATACCATTTTAGATTTTTTTCTGAAGGACATGAAACATTTAGGAGGCCAAATACGACAAAAAGCTGAACATAGTCAATAGTGTGCTTTTCTGTGTTTGTTATTTAAAGCTAGAACAATGATTTTATACCCATACTAATAACCACCGAGTGACGTATGCAATCACGTCACAGAGAGGACACAGGTGGAGACAAAATCGTGTTTTTCCCGCATTTCCATCCAGAGAGACAAACTTCCTCAAGTTATCCAAACCAACGCTAAATACTCGGACTATAATACCGGTAACGTTACCATTGATTTATCTCTTCTTCAGCACGCTGTCTTTGTTGCCTGACTTCGGCCAATCTGCGAATGTTTTCTTGGATGGCATGTTGCAGCTCTCTGATCTGCTCCTGCAATTTTATGCGAGGGAATCACAACGTTTAGTTTTCTGAGAAAGAGGTAACAAACGCCAACACTTGCTGTAATGTTGTCATTAGCATCAACCTACCGTAGGAGAACAGTTTTGCAAACGAAATGTATGATCAGAAAAAGCAGGCATGATGTAGCCCATATTTTTGGTACGAAAGTGTTTCCTAAAATCTCTGCCAGTATTTATAGGGTACACCCCAAGTCTCTTAATTGCGTCCACGTTTCCCTCACACTTGGGTCTTTTCCTTGAGTTTTAGTCCCTCCCACCAGGGTCCGACTGATAGGATTTTTCTCAACATCACTGGAGTTTCATACCAGAGTTAAGACAGACAGATTGAACTCAAGTTTTATATATATGTCTGAATAACAAAAGGACCACAAACAGCTTTCTTCATTTATAAAAAAACGGTCTTTTCATCTGTTATTTCCCTCAGTAACTTTTATGGATACAATTAAAGTCAGAGAGAGCTAGAGAGACGAAAACGTTTTACATAATTTACCCTCATTTCCATTCAGTCGTGAGGGTGATAATTGTGGGGTTTGATGAGTTATTTGTCAAAAGTCTCTACAGCTGTTAAAGCCGATGTGACAGCTGATCCGGCTGTGATCCGGGACCGATGTCATCAGAAACAGACCTCGCTTCATGTGACGCTTTATAACGAATGGACGTCTCATTTCTCTTAAAACATATTTCCTCGATTCCTCTGTCTTTGCATGGTTTCCTTACAAGACGCAATTAAAGACTTTGGATGTACCCATAGACCTGTGGTACCGGGAGTCGAACGCTTGTCCGGCCTTTCCACTTCCACCGCTTTATATTGAGCACTTCTGGAGGTGATGCCAGAGCCCGGATAGCTCAGTCGGTAGAGCATCAGACTTTTAATCTGAGGGTCCAGGGTTCAAGTCCCTGTTCGGGCGGTAGTTTTTTCTTTTCTTTTTGAAACCTATTTGGTTGAGAAAATGTTTAATAACAAGTGTGTTTTGCAATAGTAATTGATCATCTCAAGCAGGGCAGCATAGCATGCCAACTGTTGGTGAGCTTAGCTTCAGTAGAGAGAAAACAGCCCTCCTGGTAGATGTTAAGACACCCAAAGCCTAAAATTGCCCAAAAACCTGTGCCAAACATTAAACCATTTCATTTTAAGCTAGTCATTGAAGTGGAGCTGTAATTACCCACAGTGACCTTTGGCGCTCCATTCCATGTAGCTCGTGAGTCGAACTAATTCTTGGTTGTGAAAGCCAATCACCGTTCAGCCTGTAACCACAACTAAACCAGGAAGTGTCCGCTGTGGCCAATCGGCGCTCGCATCGCAACCAAGAATCAACCAAAAATCAACCAAGGTTCAACCAAGAATTGACCAATCGGCGTCTTCGAGCTCAGAACATTCACGATGAATGACAAAGTGGGACTGTCCGCCATTACACTGTTATTTTACTTTTCTTTTATCATTCATTTACAATAAAGTAATGTTATATAAAGCATGACAAGACCTAAAATAAAATGACCTAGTATTCTCGTCTGTGAGTCGTAACCTTTACAATAACGTTTTTAGAAATAAATGGTACAATCATCAGTCAAGTCTCGGTCCATCTTTCGGAGGGATATGCTACAAGTATATATTAGTAGAAATGAAATGTAACATTCATAACTATGTTTTCATTAGTGTATTATCACTTTTGTATTAGTGTTTTCATTCGCTTAGAATAGCCCTTCATATCTACATTGATACATAGACATGTAGCTATGTAACTCAGCTGCTCACGTCACCACAGTCTTGGAAAAAGAGCTGAGCAGAGCGGTATTCAGCTGCTTGCAATCTGTTTATTAATATTGGTTGTTTTATGTTTTCCCAGGTTCAGCAGGCATGGCAGGGCACTTGAAAAAAACATTTTTGCAGCAGGGTATCCCAGCTCCAGATGCACCCTTAGCAGGACCAGAGAAGCTTCCTGCGGCTCTGCAGAAAGGGCCATCTCTGCATTCTGGCAGTTTGGCTGAGCCCCACCTTGTCCTCCTGCCACCAAACACTGCGGGAGAAGCAACACTCAAGAAGAGACCGCAACGTCAGGATATCTCCCAGGCTCCTCCATCAAGTCAGGGATTTTCTTTCATTGCACCAGCACCACCCGTCTCCTTCCCCTTCTTTTTCCCCATCTGTGGGGCTTCCTATAGTGCCTGGACCCTCAGGGGTCAGGTTTTTCAACTCCAACCAAACCCCAGTTTACCTTCAGCTATGCCACCTTCAACTCACACATCCAGTCAAGCTGTTCCTTACAGTGCTCAACAGTACTGGAAAAGAAAAGAGGCGATGGAGCAAAGTGGAACCGTCAAGAGAAAGTACGTGAAAAAGACAGACGTGATCCTTTGCAGAAAGTGCAACAAAGACAGAAAGCCACCGTCACACCTTCAGTACTTTGGGAACTGGTACTGTCCAGAGTCTGACACTCATTTGAAGAATGGAGGGCTCTGCTGAAGAAGCGGGGTTACGGGAAAAAAAAGCCAGGAGATGAAAACCCTCCAGCATCTTAATATGTTTGGAACTGTGTGGGTGTGGGTGTGGGTGTGGGTGTGGGTGTGTTTTCAAATTCTTTGCACTGTTAAAGAGTTTGGCTTTACAACGGTCACTGTTTTAAGGCCGGGGGCCCACATGTTGGATATCTGATCTGTGACCATCTTGTCTCTTCACTTTAACGGTCACACCAGTATTCCAATGCTCATAAGCTTTATGTACACAGAATATTTTGTATTCTTTTTTACTGTATTTCCGATTATAGAAATTGTTTCTGTTACAATTTATTATTGTTGTTATCATCATGTTGTTGTTGTTTCAACTATGTAGAAATAGACAACACGTTCAGATATTTCTGTGTTCTTGCACATTTATGTTGCACTTTATTATTATTGCCATTTTTGTTGTTATTGTTGTTTTTCTGTAATAAAAAATATAAAACCGCCTTTTCTGTGTTGATAGTTTCTTCATCATCTTCTTTCTATTTATCATTATTATTATTATTTAGTTATTACAACAACTTTACTCAAAAACAACAAATTACAACTTTGAATATCTACTCAAGAGAGGATTATCTGAACTCTTAACTCTGTTGATAAATAATAATAATCCTCCTATTTGTCACATTCTTTGTTTGCTCAAACATAAGGTCCTTAGTTTGGGTCTGCGGGCTGACATTAAGTACAATTTTGAGGTACTTGTTCTTTACTTGTGTATTTACATTTCATGTTACTTTATACTTCTAGTCCACTGCACCTCAAAGGCAAATATTTTCTTTTTTTCTCCACTACATTTATTGATATCTTTAGTTACTTTGAAGATTCAGATTAATAAAAGAAAATATAATCAACTTTCCACCAATGCTTTAACATAGGCCTACTATGGTTATTTTAGTTGCTGACGTACATATTTCTAGATGATCACAACGAGTCAAAACAGGCACGAGCAGGGTTCGTTACCACGCAATTATGGCGCAGTTCAGGTTATTCATGATCTGTTACATATTCCAATGCGCTTTGTCTCTGAGACAGTCGGTAGAGCATCAGACTTTCAATCTGAGGGTCCAGGGTCTAGGTCCCTGTTTGAGCGGTACTTTTTTCTTTTCTTTTTGAAACCTATTTGGTTGAGAAAATGTTTAATAACAAGTGTGTTTTGCAATTGTAATTGATCATCTCAAGCAGGGCAGCATAGCATGTCAACTGTTGGTGAGCTTAGCTTCAGTAGAGAGAAAACAGCCCTCCTGGTAGATGTTAAGACACCCAAAGCCTAAAATTGCCCAAAAACCTGTGCCAAACATTAAACCATTTCATTTTAAGCTAGTCATTGAAGTGGAGCTGTAATTACCCACAGTGAGACCTCCCATTATCCTACTGTTGGAGTTGTTGTTTGTGAAAGAATCAATCTAATATGGGGATTAAACTCACTCACAAACAAATAACAGTAACCTAGTACTTTACCTGATATAATCATGGGTATTATCTCTGGACAGAGATTTGGAACACCTATAAAGCGTAGGTGTTTGTGCAGGTAAAATGGCAACACTGAAGATCTGACTGGCAAAGATGGAGCAGATTATCCTCTTGTGCTTGGCTTCCACCTTTCTATCGGCCATACATGCTCAGGTAAATATCCATGGGATTGGACTGGGACAAGTTCAGCAGCAGACTGCAACAGAATTTAACAACTTTCTCCATCTTTTTTTGCAGAAATTTTTGTTCAGCCCAAAATGGGGTCCTGTTGGCAATAAAGGTAAATGCAATTTGGATTGGATCTAAATGTTTATGTGAGACAGCAGTAAAAAAAAATATATATATATATTTTTCAGAAAAGGAAGAGTATGATGGGACAGCAATGGATGAAATCATTAAAGCTAATGAGTTCCGAGGTAAGTTTCACACAATTTACTTGTATTCTTTTGCAGTTTACACAATAAATGCGCTCCTGTTTGCCATGTCTAGAATGATTTCATGTTCACTGATATTTGTCTCAGCTTCCCGAATTATAGACGGCACAACCAGTCTCAGAGAGGGAGACATTGCTGTTTCCTCTGGAAGGCGCTCCAAAGTCTGCTTTGCTCGTAGCTGCCTCTGGGCTAAGTCAGTGGATGGACATGTCTATGTTGCATATAAGCTCTCACCTGAATACTGTATGTTATTTTTACTTTTCTAAGTGTAAACAGATGCAACACATTACAGTCTGATACTTTTTTCGAATTCACTAACTTTGTATTTGATGATTTCGTCTGTTCCTCACCGCTCTGTCTATACAAATATACAGCTGAAATGGAGACAAAGCTCATAAAGAAAGGGATGGAAAGTGTAGAGAAAGGCACCTGCGTGCGGTTTGTTCCTTGGACTCACCAACGAGACTACGTCGACGTCCAGCCGAAGTCCGGGTGAGAGTCTTTGCTTGGAAAGCTTGATCCCTGCAGTCTTTGTTTTTAAGATGTTACTCCTTTAGCTAAATGTTTTTTCTGTGTGGAAGAGAAGTGAAATGCAGCAGCTTTTAGAAATATAAGTAGACTTTAAATGGAAAGACTTTGAATTATCATTTAATATCAACTTTCCTGCTCTACGGTACAGCACTAAACTCACTCCTTGAAGTTGATCTAATGACATGTGCTGTGTCTATGTGTGTGTGTGTGTGTGTGTGTGTGTGTGTGTTAATCCAGCTGTTGGTCCTACCTTGGTGCGCGTGGTGGAAGACAGACCGTGTCTCTTCAGAGTCCCGGCTGCCTCCGCGTTGGAGTGATCTCCCATGAATTCATGCATGCCCTGGGCTTTGTGCACGAGCAATCTCGCTTTGACCGGGACAACTATGTCACCATCATGTGGCCAAACATTTGGAGGGGTAATTTCAAAGGGGCAGTAAGGGGGGCGGGGCATTGGGGAATGAGATCTCCACAAATGGTAAATTGAAGAACAATTATGAATAACTGTATTTCTATACCAATTTAAAAACAGATCGGTTGAGGAACTTTGAGAAATTCAAGACCGAGAGTCTGGACCTACCGTATGACTACGGCTCGATCATGCACTTTGGGATGTAAGTAATAATTTGATGTAGATCCCTCAATAATATATCATACTGTGGTATATGTATTATGATGTAACACATACTATTTACATGCTCAGGTATGCCTACTCTCAGCACGGGGAGCCGACCATCATTCCAAAGAACAGCCAGAACAGCAAGGACATCCGGCTGGGCCAGGCGTCAGCGCTCAGCCACATTGACAAGATGAAAATCAACAGGATTTATAAATGTGGTCAGCAACAAACATCCTGAACTAACCTCAAGTAACTATTTCAGAGCCGAACCATATTGTAAAATGATCCCAACCATGTCACTTTTTTCTGTCTCTCTCTCTCTCCATAGGTGTCAATGATGATAACTAACCAAACTGAACTGAGTTGAAACAGGAATTTGCTGAAAGCTAATACAATAAAACGATGTTAAATCACCAATTTCAATAAAGATTGATTCAAGCTTTGTATCAGCATTTACCCTGTGTGCATACAGTCGTGTTTGTTTAAACAAGACATGTCGCTGATGTTCAGAAGGCTAAGAAAGTGAGCGGGGGTGTAAACTATAATAGTAAAGAGAGAAGTAGTCATCCAAGTGTCCTTACCCACCCAATATAAAGTATACAGCATGTCATTTCATGAAGCAGTAACAGATGACTTGAATGTGGAGAGAATGTAATACTACTTTCATACATGCTGGTATACATAATACTGCAGTAAAAGAAACGTTTTGATGCATGGGTCATGTGATCACATTCAAGGATAACTAGATGGAAGTACGTTTTAAGTAGAGGAAGACCGGAAAAAACAAATACCTGGATTAATAAAGAACCAATTCATGGTTTACCAAGACACAAATGTATCCATACTTGAAACCACGCACCCTTAACTCAGATACAGATATATTATAGTACTCTAATGTTCTGCAGTGACGTAGGCAGGATTTCATAAATGTCAGCGTTCGTCAAATTGGCCCCTTTATAAAAATAGAAATACTATTTGGAGATGGATAAGGGTTTGTTTTTATATATTTACCTATGCGACAAAATGATTGTTGTCAAGACAGTTATCAACTGATAGTTTATCACAAAATCACTGGTTGCTGGTACAGTCAGACACAAATTGCTGGTCTGTTGGACTGGGTGGAGAGTTATTCCCGTGATAGCAACTGCTGAGTTGTAGCACATCCAACAGCAAAACACCCTTAAAGTATCTTCATTTCTGAAAGTGCTGAATCTTACATGCACTAAGTACAGGGCCCAAGTCCAGGTCAGCATCAGGACCACCTGTTAAGGATCAGCAGTGGACTTGAGTAAATTACACACACTGGATGATAAGGGGTCTTAATCATGCTTCATCGCAGAACATGTGCCCAATCAGTACAGAGCAGAGGAGGAGAAGTGCCTATATAGATTCAGTGGAGGGGAGGAATTCATTTAGCTCTTGCATCGGAGGACTGCAGACTGAAACTGGTACACCAGTCTGAAACACAATAATGCATTCTACCATGATCCTCCTGGGTGTTTTGTTGGGCTTGCTGACCCAGGCGTACACTCTACCCGTTAAGGTCAGTACCACGAAAAATGGTTTTAGAGGAAAAAAAAACTTTTAATCTCATCATGCTTTGCAACCAAAATGTATTATAATGCACCTTTGTATTGCAGAACTCTACTGGAGTGCATGAGGGAAAAGTGAGGTTGAAAAGGAAGTACTCAGGTGGGCTTTACATTCACTTCATCACAAATGTAAATAATGATGCTCTACATATTAGAAAATCAAGGAAGAATGTAAGATCTGTCTGTTTTTGTGTTCAGATGAATTTACAGACCACGATGACATGAATGCAATGGATCAAATCCTGGAAGTCAACAGAAGTGAGTAAGCATGTGAATTGGGTAAAAGTTGTTTCGCACACCCCGGACTAAGTCGATGTTATTGTTTCCCATCAGGATTGCGAGCCCCCCGAGGACTGTCCTTCAGAGAGGGAGATATTGCCACCTCCTATGTACGGAGTGCCATAACCTGCCCAGGCAATCTCTGTCTGTGGCCAAAAGCAGTTGATGGATTTGTTTATGTTCCCGTCATGCTCTCTCCACAATATGGTATGAATACACAGATTTAAGAGGTGTTGAAAAGGCACAGGGAGTTCAAATCCTTCTGTTAAACTCAAGTGTTTTTTTTGGGGGTAGACGACATGGACAGAATCACCATAGAAACTGGGATGCAGGACATTGCCTCTGGAACATGCATTAAATTTGTTCCACGCACTCATGAGGCCAGCTTCCTCGATATCCAGCCTAGATATGGGTGAGCGTGACAGCGGCATGTGGCTTTTTAAACGTCTTGAAATTGACTGTGTGTGTGTGTGTGTGTGATTCTTACGTGGTGATTTTGCATTGTGATGATGACACATGCCTTTTCTGATTATGTACCCCCAAGCTGTTGGTCGTTTCTGGGGCAGACTGGAGGCAGCCAGGTCCTGTCGCTGCAGACTCCTGGGTGCATGTGGTCAGGAGTGGCCTCCCACGAGTTAATGCACGCCCTGGGCTTTGTTCATGAGCAGTCTCGTTCAGACCGAGACCAGTATGTCTCAATTGTGTGGAGAAACATCATGCCAGGTTTGGATGAATGATGACCTCTCAACATTATCGTTACATTCAGAAGAGCTGTCTCTTTACCAAGGTAGTGATTTCCTTGTATCTTTTATGTTTTGACAGACCGCATTCATAACTTCAGGAAACAGGCGACAAACAATCTCAATAGTCCATATGACTACAACTCTGTCATGCATTATGGAAGGTGAGCTGCTCTTTGAGGCAACGTAATGATTGGTTTTGCATGTTTTTGCTGGGGCGTCACAATACCATATACTTTATGTATCCTTCATACAGATATGCCTTCTCTGAAGATGGTGGACCAACAATAATCCCCAGACCAGATCCTTACATTCCCATTGGCCAGCGAGATGGACCCAGTAACCTAGATCTTCATAAAATAAATGTCCTATATAACTGTGGTAGGTGAACTTACACATATTCTGACTGAAAAAAAAAATTTTTTCTTTCATTCAAAATCATTGATTACATTTTGTCTCTTCTCCCCACTGCAGGTGTCAACGCGTAACTGGATCCAGAGTGTTATATCCTGTCATATTCTGTTGTCAGATGTGTGAAGTGGTTCATTGTAACTTCTGGTCTTGAGTAGATAAGATGGGCAATATTACTTAATAGCAATTTCATCTTTCCATAGTTTAATTATTATCAAAATTCTAGTCTGTACTTTTAGATTGCATTCAGTCAGCTCCGAGGAGAATCTACTAATCTGTGCTAAAGATAAGGATAGATAAAAGGGGCTAGTAAGATTTGAAAGCTGCTTTTCTCTAATATAGCTCAAATCAGCGCTGTGATAGGTTTCAATGTGCCTGCTGCTGCCAATGAGATCACTGCATCTGATCTTTAAATCAGTTTGTTCCATTGTCTGCCTCCTTCTCAGCTTCTGCTTACTTAAAATAAAGAAAGTGCAACTGTAATGGAGTAATAGTCTGTTTCATACATCTTTGGTCACATCTCTGTCCATGGAATGTCTGGCATTGCTTTCAGGTGGACGTACATTCTACTGAATTTCAGTCTGACAAGACTTAACCTTTTTTTACCCATTTTGTGGAATGATTTAGGGTTTTACTTAAAGAAAAATAAAAAAATAATACATGTTCACCTTACCCTTTCACTGCACTAAACCTTGTGAAAAGTGTCAGGAGTTTTAAATCAGACTAATCAAATCTTTTTTATCACCTCTGTTAGGTGCTTTCCTGTACCCCTGCCACCTTACAATCACTTACAATAGCTATAAGTGCTCTTACCCTGGAATAAAACGCCACATCTTAGTTATTATGTTCTGCTCTTCACTGCCTAAATAAAGTTGTAGTGGAAGAGAAAGGAGAGGAAAGGCAAAGGAACTCTAACAGATAGCAGGAACAGACAGTTAGCGGTCTGATGTTAATGGCATGCATACCTATTGCCAACAATGTGGGAAAAATCTTTATTTTCGAAAACATGGTCTTAATCGTGTGAAAGCATAAAATTGCTTATAATCGTAATATGATTTTTTATTTTTTATTTAAAAAGCCCTTAAATATAACATTGGCAAAATGTTCTGATTTCTGTATTTCCTTGCTAAAAGGAGAATTACAAAAAGCATGCAGTTAGATTATCTTTGAAATAGTGCACATGGTTGATTGTTTTCATATAGTTACTTTATTAATCCCACAAGGGGAATATGGTTTAATAAACCAGTACAGCTCCTACTGGATTTCAACAGTATACTAGCATTTAATGTTTTCATTCAGATGACACTGTCGTTGACAGTAGGCTTGACTGTAAATCCCTCAAAATTCAATCGCAATCTCAAACTCTTTACAACCATTATTCCCAATGTCTCAGTAGTTTACTATGTTATTAGGATATACACAGTCAAATAGTCAATATGGACCTAGCTTTTTAAGAGGCTAAAACTAGTTGAAAAAAAGAGTATATTTTGGAAGAAAGTAGCTTAATTGCTTATCATACTCATGTGCCCGCTGCATACATTGAGGAGGAGGGTTTTTATTAGACCCTAGTCTAGTAGCTGCTGCAGCACACACACACACTCGCGGTTGTAGCTAGCTAGCTGGTTAGCACCGCGGCATTAAAAACCTGATATTGTAATTTATCTTCGGTGGCACTAAAAATGAGCGATAACGACAAAGGTTACGGCGAACGGGTACGTATGTGCTTTGTGAAGACTTTATAACGTTTTAATTGAGCTAACGTTACAGCTGAAATTATAACACTAACGTTACGTTAACAGTCTTCACATTGTGTGGACTAACGTTAGCTAGCTAGCTAGCTAGCTCAACTCTCCAGACAAAATATCACTAGATTAGTTTATGAAAAATGAACATGTCTAATTTATTTTAGATGTATTTATATAAACGCTAGATGCCTCCACGAGGGCAAGCCAATGTAACGTTACTGTAAATTATAACTAATACCCTTTAGCTAGCTCACTAGCTAGCTGGCTAACGCTCGCTGATCAACGTTAGCTAGGCCGCAACCATGTTCTTAAAACCCAAACCGTTAGTCGTTAAAGAATTAATAATTTGGAACCAGACATTTAGCATAACGTTGGCAAATGTCGTTATTTAAGCAGTCAGACGTCTCAGCTAAATATCTTGAATAGCTAACGTAAATTCAACCATTTTATATCGGTATAAGGCTCATTCTGTATCTGTATCTGGAACTTGAATTATGGTTTCTCTCATTTTGCTTATGGCAACAATATGTCAACAAACGGCCTCAAGATGTCTTCTTATTAATTTGCATTAACTCACGTTCAGCCCTCGTGTTGCATCGTGTTTTAGTTAACGTAAATGGTTAATGCAAGGTCACAATGTGTATATGTGTGTCAAGAAAATGTATTTTTACTGTGTTACACCCAGGATGTCATGTCTGTTGTGTCTGTGCTGATGATGCAAGTTAACACAATTGATTGGCAGAAGCATCTTGAGGTCGTTAGGGATAAATTAGGCCTAATTGTTTTTGTTTTATAACTGTTGATGGGGTTTAATGTTTAGTAAGTATTATACACATTCAGTGGTTTGATGTACATTTGGATGCCACTTAGAGGCCACTTTACATACATTCTTTGAACACAATATATTTATTGTGATGAGAGAATTGTAAGTTAAAAATATGAGGTAAACATAGCTCATATTCACCTACAGGTGTTTGACATTTTAAAAAACACAACCAAGATGCCTCTTAGAGGTTCAAAATAAAAGTGGTCGATATGACATATCAGTAAATATAGAACCACTGAATGTGAAATATTTACTGAACTTTACATTAAAAGATTGTATTGTGTGGTCTTAAACATTTCCATGCATGTCATAAGATATAATAACACTTAAGTTGAATGAGGGTGCCGTTTTTAATCGTAGTCATATATTCTTCATCCTTTTCTTTTTCATAAAGGTTAAGAAGAAAGTGCGGAAGAAGTCCACTTAATTTCAATAATATGAAGCTCTGATGTGTGAAGCTCAATTGTTGAGTGCATGCTAAAACATGACGAGGGAAGAAGTATGGGCAGTGTGTGAGATGGGGGAAGTAAGAAGAAGTAAAACAATTGAAGAAAGAAGAATAATATGAAGTTACAGAAATGAAGTTGGTAATCTGGATAAGGCCACAGTGCTAAGTAATTTCCTGGTCTGTTTGTCAAATGCGTGCATGTTCTTGTTATTGAATACAACAAGCAGTTTAAATCATTGCACTTTTTTTTTACACAACTGACAAATTCCTGTTATTTCATCATGTTCAGTATAATTGTATTGATTTAATGTAATTTTGTTGCTATCATATTATCCATGTCAACCAAATAGCATTTACCTGCATTCCTAATCCACTATCCTGTTTTCTGTACTTTTCACAGGATAGTCTTAATTACTACATAGACTTATTTAGGCAAATTTCTCAGTCTGTCCTCTCAATGACGCTGATAAGAGGTGTGTTGGTGTGTGTGTGTGTGGTTCGTTCAGGAGTCTCGCTCTGCGTCCCGGAGTGTGAGTCAAAGGGGCTCCGGGAAGTCGGCAAGCCGGTCACCCGCCCGCTCACCTGCCCGCTCAAAAGAAGGCTCCCGCCACTCCCGCTCTAAATCTCGGTCTCGGTCCAGGTCAAAATCAGGGTGAGTGACTTTTTAAAAAAACACTCCACATGCATCTATACATCCACCATTGCATATGTAGATGCATATGTGTCTCTTTTTCAGCAGCTGGAGAGAAATTGAAGATGAATAACCGCAGAACCAGTGTGAATGTTGGAAGTGATTCTGTCTACACAGGTCTCACTCCCATCGGGGCTCACGGAGACACTATAGCCGATCGCGCTCCCGCTCGAGGTCGTATCATCGGCGGTCTCACAGTCGGTCCTACAGTGGAGAGCGCCGGCGCAGGAGTCACAGCCGCTCACCGATGTCCAACCGCCGCAGGCACATTGGCAATCGCGTAAGTCAGCTTTGCGTTTGCTCTTTCTGCATAATGTTCATCTCGGATCCTAAACACTACTACCTTTTTATGTTTTGTGTATGAGGGACTCTTCAGAATCTTAATATTTGTAAAATTGCAGGCTAATCCGGACCCAAACGGCTGCGTGGGAGTGTTTGGCCTGAGCTTGTACACCACAGAGAGGGATCTGAGGGACGTCTTCTCTAAATACGGCCCCCTGGCGGACGTCTCTATTGTGTATGACCAGCAGTCGAGGCGCTCCAGGGGCTTTGCGTTCGTCTACTTCGAGAACAACGGTGACGCTAACGAGGTATAAGAACACGAGTTGTGAAAAGTCCCCTGACTGACGTGTTCATGGAATATGTTCTGGGTCTAAAGAGGTAACTTGTATGTTTGTTCTCTGTCAGGCAAAGGAACGAGCCAATGGCATGGAGCTGGATGGTCGTAGGATCAGAGTGGACTTCTCCATTACAAAAAGACCTCACACCCCTACCCCTGGAATCTACATGGGTCGGCCCACATAGTAAGGCTTCTTAGTGTTTGATTAGATTTTGTTCTCATCTATCAAAGATAAAGATGAATACTTATACAGGGTTTTTTTAATGCTATTTATTTCTATTTTCTATAGTTTTTTTTTTCATTTATCAGATAAGACATTGAGATAAGCCATCTCAAGAAAAAAATATTTACAGAAAGATAAAGAATATTGTAAAGAAAAACCAACAATACAGCATTCCAAACAAGACGGATCCCAAAAATATATATGTATATACAAAAACAAAATGTGCATCATAGTGTGTTTTAAGCATACATAGGATAGACCACCTGTAAAGAGTTCATAGTTCCAAGCCAGGCTATTCACATAGTTTGTAAATGGATACCAGGTTTTGTAAAGTCTATTACTGGAGCCGTTGAGGGTGCGTCTGATATGCTCTGCTTTTAATTTCTATAGTTTTACTGCCATTTATTGAATGGATTCAGCTCTTGTTACTTTACTTTGACTCAAATGAAGTGACACTTTTAGCTGAAGAAGAATTGTTCTGTTGTATTGGAAGTGTATCATCAAAGGTGAGTAATCACTTCCTCAAGACCTGTACGTGTCATTAATTAATCTAAATCAAAGTTACAAAGTAAACACAGAATACTGCCCTTACAACCAAAGATATAGAACTTCCAGCTGCTGAGCTCAGTCAGGAAGAAAGAACAGATTATGTGAAGGAGCACTTAAATGGAGTTTATGTAAATCTAAATAAGTTGTAAATGGAATCTCATCTTTGCATTGTCTTCTGTACAGCGGTGGTGGTGGAGGCAGCAGCAGCAGTGGTGGAGGAGGAGGAGGAGGAGGAGGAGGTGGTGGTGGTGGTGGTAGTAGTAGTGGCGGTGGGGGCGGCGGCGGCGAAAGTAGTGGTCCACGTGGTCCTCGTCGCAACTCTCGTGACTATGACCGTGGGTACGACCGCGGGTACGACCGTGGATACGACAGAGGGGGCTGTGATCGCTATGATGACAGGGACCACTACAGATCATACAGGTGAATACCTCACATCGTTTTAAAGGTAGTCGTTTCTGATTAACGATGGGAAAATGAGTTGTTAAAATGTTAATTTTGTCTCGTTTCAGAAGGCGATCTCCGTCCCCATACTACAGAGGGGCTTACAGGTCTCGGTCCAGATCGCGGTCTTATTCTCCCCGTGAGTCCTTTAGTAAATGATCCACTTTTCTTATTGAGGCATGAAACAGGTTGCAGTGGGTTTAATCACTTTTTGGTTCCACAGGTCGCTATTGAACGTTGCCGTCAAGCCCCTCCCACTCCCACAGACGGACAGGAAATGTTTCTGAGTGGAATGATTGATTTCACAATAGATCTTCTTTCTGAAGGAGATCTTCATACTTCTGTTTGCTAACGTATATATGACCAGTAAATGTATACTGGGATCAGTTTTGAAGCAGTGTCATTTGACATGACTAAGCTGTCCCCTCATGTTTTTAATTTTAAATGTATCGGCAACAACTGCCATTAAAAAAAATATATTAATGTTTTTATTAATGTATTTTTTGTACACAAGTGAACATTCATCTTTGAACCGATTAAAAGGAAGATGCATTTTTTTTCCACTTTGACTCGTGTCCTTCCTTACGGCTTTTCTACAGTTAAACCATTTTCTGCTGCAAGGCTGTTTATAACACAAAGATACAAAACCTTCATCTTATCACATTGCTTTGTGTTAACTTTAACAGTAAAAACAGTAGCTCCATAACCACTTCTAGCACCCTTGGATTGTACAACAACAATCCTCAAATTCTACTCAACTACACACCTGTAAAGTTTGGCCACAGCATCTTGCACCACAGGTGTAAAGAAACATAAACACCTGGCAAAGTACCCAAAACCACTTCCGTGGTTGTTCCTGCTAGAATAGGTGTCTCCAAAACCACATTTTTCCATGATTGCACACACAGACTCACAAGGTGAAAACAATACTGTGTTGCTGTCGCAGCTGGTAATGAGTACAACTCAACACATTTATAAAGTTCCAGTTTAAAACTAGACTGCATATACCCTTAGCCTGCTTCCATATCTTTGAATCTTTGCATCTCTGATTCTTGCAGTAATTCAAGTAATAATGACGAGAAACTAAATGGCAATTTCTTCCGATTTTCAGACTAATACTCCCCGACCAGAAACTAAATCTGTTTCACCAAATGTCACTGTGAAGCACAAGTTTAAACTATACATGGGTTATTTTTTGTCACTTTTTATAGTCATTGAAAGTTATTGGGATGAGTAATCCATGAGTAAATGCAGCTAAACCAGTTAGTTTCACCGAGTACAGTGTTTAAACTGGTAAAGCAAGATCTGCCAAGTCTCACGTCTACCCCTACTGGTCACACATGGTACATGATGAACTGAATGACTTGTTGACGTCTCAGTTTATTGTATTCTGTTGATGTAGTTAAAGGGTCTATTCAACTAAATAATCTAAAGAAATGTCATCTAGTGGGATCAGGCAATGCAGATCACTTTTGTTTCATTTGTCCGTTTTGAAATGTTCTGAAATTCTGCCCGTCACCCCGATACAGCCGAGGTGAATGGATTTTATTTGTGCTCCCACTACTCACGGTGAACTCGCCCTCTAAAGGTCTGACGGTATTAGCAAATATAATGTAATAGGTATCCTGTAGCACTACAAGATGTAGTTGAATGTAAATGTTCTCAATTATACTCTTTCTTTTGTACTTTATAAGGTTTTAGCAATCTAACAAAGAACGGTAACAGTGACACTGACCGTTCTGTTCTCGTGTGCAATACTTGACTAAATCAAGTAAATAACTACTTTACACGTTCTGTTGCACAACAAAGGAAAGGACCTTTGAGACAGTCTAGATATTAATAGGAATTAGTAAACTGTTATTGGGCCATGTTTGATCCCACAGGGGATACCATAGTACAACCAGACACGTGTTGGGAAGATGTAAACTGTATTATTAATTCCATTAGTTTGCTATTGTGCTGCTGTGTGGATTGTCCTTTTCTCCAACCCACCCCCTCTTTTTAACAGTTTTTATGAATGTAGCTGTGTGTGTTTTCTCCATTATTTCCTATGTTGTGGTTATCAGCATTGGTTTATTAGAAGTTTTTTTTTCTGACAGACAGTAAAAGAAGGTTACATCATTAACACAGAAAATGTAATACAGAGGTATGACGGAGAGGAAAGGGAAAAGACACCAGTCACACATTTGACCGCAGCTGATCAAACAGCATCAGCTCATTTCTTTCCCTCTGCTACTTTTAAGTCTAGACTGCATGTGTGTTGTTTATTTTGGTCAACAGGTCGCTCACTGTTACCGAATGTCACATTCCCTTCAGTTCTGCTTAATTTTCCTTTCTGAGTGGAAGTCATTGTGGAAAAGGGGAAATTGTCAATGTAATGTTATTTGCTTTGCGTTTATCTACTTAGAAAGGGCAGGTAATGCCATAACTAGATATTGTTTAATTTACAAATGTCCAGAGTAAAAAATGAATATAAAATGTTTGAGTAAAGAAAATGATCGTGTCATTTATTTGAACTCTTAATGAGTCTCAGCTGACAGCAGAGAGGCCTGCAACAACTGTGTCAGCATGTCATCGGGAAAGTAACTAAAGAGCTGTTTTGTAAATAGGCCACAGCTTGAACATTCCTCTGTTCACACACTGACGTAAACGAGGCGAGGAACATTCACTCCTGCTGCTGGCTCTCTCTCCACTACTGTAGGGTGGCAGTCATGTTCCAGTCACATGTAGACACACTCAAGTGCTGTAGGCAAGAGGCTCCGCCCCTTGGTAACTGGTGTAGGTACACATCCATGCATAAGCACTGCAGCCCTGCCCCCCCCCTCCAATCGCCTTGCAGCTCCACAGCCCTTCCCCTTACATTTCAGCTTTTGTTTTGAAATCCTCCTTCCTTACTTTGTAGCTTAGGTGTTTCTAGATGTTGCTTCCCTAAACACACCCACATGCGCACACCTACATCACAAAACAAAAGAGAAAAAAATATGCTATACCATGTTTGTAGCCTGGAGTATGAGCTCAGACTGGCTGAGTGACACTGCATAGAGGGCCCCTCCCCCATGCAAAGATAAAACCGAGGGCCAGGAATCCCCTCATGTCTCCTTATCGGCACCTAAAATAAATATTTGCTTAGTTTTACACTTTGCAATTGGATCCATTACCACCATTCACGGGCTAAACGCAAAGCGAAAGTGGCATCACCTTTAATAACATTGTGTAAAGCTGCGGGTCGAGGCCCTAATCCGTGGCCCCTGATAAGGATGCAAAACAATATTGTTTATTTCACTGTTATTTCTGCACGAGGACAGAATGTACAAGACTGGCTGTTTCTAGGTTTCACTTTCTGTATTGTTTTAAAAAGATAGCTTCAATTGTCTGTTTTTCTTGTTTACAAATGTATAAATGTAGCAAAATCCTAGAATCATAAATTCACAGATGTTTTTATTATAGGGTAATATCTAGTGCAGGCATCCATGGCGAGGTTTGGACCCCCTGCGTCCATAGCTCCATAAATCCATATTTCTGTGTCTCTCATAAATAAATAAAAGGCAAACTGTGGAGATCACTGACATTGTTTGGGTCGACAAGTATAGTGACAACGACTTGATTTTCCACACGGTAGCCTTTTTTTTTCACTCCCCCAGCCTGGAGGGACCCAAGGCACGGCCCTTATTATGATTTGATGAAATAACCTCTCTGCTTCCTTTAAGCCCATCCCTTCGCTAAATGTACCCAGTGATCATCATGCCACTTCCATACCCCAATGTAGGCTCCTTTCTACGCTGGAGAACCGGGAGCGATCCCACATGCACCTCCAAACATTTTTTCTTGTGATTTTTTAAGGGAGATTGTATTTAGAGGCGGCGCTTGTTGGCTCCAGAGTAGCGTCGTAACGACACTTTTTTTCCCCCAGTCCCTGTTAAAAGAGTTAGACCGGGGCCAGAGTTGGTGCTGGGGGGTCGCCTATAGTTTAGTAATCTCCTGGGGGGTAATTGCTGCGTTGTTGTTTTTTAATCCCATCAGATTTTCTATTTTATTTTTTTATTTTTATTTTTCTACTTCTCTTAAATATCGCCACCCTCTCACTCTCAAGATCTGATACCTCTTCGAGATTTTTCCTCTCAGATCATGAACAAACTATATGTTGGCAATTTAAGTCCTTCGGTTACTGTCGAGGACTTGAAGGAGCTCTTTGGGGAGAGGAAGCTGCCAGTGGCCGACCAGGTCCTACTGAAATCCGGCTATGCTTTTGTGGACTTCCCCGACCAGAACTCGGCCATAAAGGCTATAGAGACTCTTTCTGGTAAGTGTAGATTTGATAAGTGATGCTGCTGGTGACATGGGAAAAAAAATTCACAGCGAGTCAAACTGCAAGATCAGGTTAAAAAAACACCATGGCTCAGGGTGTCCAAAAACGCGAAATAGTAATCATATATTGTGTTAATATGTTCTTGTTGTTGCTCGGGACAGTGTTTGTGATCACATCCGTGTGCCATCAGAGTTTCGATGAACGCTCAGCCATGCACGCTTCAACAAAAAAAAAAATGGATCATTTATCGATCACAGGACACACTTGGGGCTTTAGTGCCAGTTTGCCTAAAGAAAACACGAGCCCTCGTAACGCTATAAACGCGCACAATAATCTATATTTTGGAGATTCCGATGGTCTGGTGCGCTACTTTGCAATCACCCGCTGGAATGTATGGGATGGTCTGATGGTTCGGGTAGGCATAATTATTTTTCACTTATTTTTTATCTTGATTTTATTGAAGAGAGCAGAGCGAAGCGAGAGCGGAAAACTTGTCAGATCCATGTTCCTCTGATGTCTGGCTATGTTTTTACGAGGTGTCTTGGAGGTGGGTCACGGGGGTCCGGAGGAAAGAGCTAATAAACAGGTAGCTGAGGGGGGACGAGGTGAGACGCTAATTCCGTGCTGCGCCAGGCCACTCATAATAACGAAAACCCGTGTTCAAGCTTTCGCCGAAGAGCGCTTCAAATTCACCCCTGGCTGGGTCAACACGGAGAATTAAGAAGCACCTACCTAGAATAGAAAGAGTAGGCTACAAGTCATTCTCCTTTCAAACCATCTCTTCTTTGATGTTGCATTTTTTTTTTTTTTTTTTTTTTACTGAGAGCCGAAACAAATACCCCTCATTGCACTGTGAGGGTTGTGGGAGTGGAAAGCATGGCTGCCCATTCTCTCTCTCCCTCCACCCCCCACACCCCCCACTCACACTATATAAGCTTATCATGCTTCATTTTGGCGCCGATTCCCCTCAATTGTGACGCTCGAAATGTCCCACGGTGGTTGTTTTAACACAAACATAACCAGTTTATCAGCCACCGTGCGCACAGAGTACTTTTTTTTTTGTGCTTGTTTGAATGGGGACGCACCTACTTGGTGAAGTGATTCAAAGTGTTGCTGTGTAGGCCGACCAGCTTGCATTGTTGCTTTCCTGGCACACAGCTAATGTTACATTGTCATTTTCGTCCCTACAGGTAAAGTTGAATTACACGGAAAGGTGATAGAGGTAGACTACTCTGTTCCCAAAAAACTAAGGTAGGACTACGATCTCTCACTCTCTCTCACAAACACACATACACACGCGCGCATTCACACATTGTGTCATACGCCTATACTGTGCCCCATGGCAGACCGTGTGACCTGTAGGCTTCCGCTGTGAAATATAGCGCGCAGATTTCCCCTCTCTTCTCGGCTTCTATGTGTGCTTTTGAAAATCAGGCTGCTGTTTTATTCCCTGGCGATGTAAATGTAATTTACACGGTGATTGAACAAAAGAAAGACGGCGAAAAAGAAACAATTTAGTCCCAACATCCGCAGAACACACGGGGGCTGCTGCCATATCGCGTGATCTGCAGAAAGGCCTATACCACTGTAACACGCACGCACACACACCCACAGTGCATACACACGTAATAACATGTAATAATTACATGCTAATTGAATCTCTCATATGTACTGTAATCAGACTGTCATGGCAGCTGCATATACACAATTTGGTGTCCCTGTATGTAAGCGATAAAGTTCGGTTTCATTATTGACTGCAACACTGCAATGCATGATGAGTTGCATACCAATCAGCTCAGCTGAGGCTCTATGGTTACTATATGCACGCGTGTGTATCTATGCGAGAAACACAGCTTGTGTGCGTGTGTGTGTGTGCGCGCGCGTGCAAGGAAAGCTCGAGTTGACGGTTTGTGAGCAAATCTGTAGGTCAACACCGAACTCCACGCCACCACTGTAATATTGTGTGCTGTTGTATCAGCTTGCCCACGCAGTGTACAAACAAAATAAATCCACAAGCTTTTAATTGCATGTAAATAATAATTACCCCCTCCCTCCCTGGGCGTAATGCGTAATACGTAATAAACGCCTTACGTTTGTGGTGGATTATGCAGCCTACACACTCAACACGTATAGGTCCACCCTTTTTCAAAAACAATGCCTTTGGCTTTAAGGAAAGACTACATTGCGTGACAGAAAGGTAAATATGCAAGCCCCTTGTGGAGGAACACGTGACCCATACTTTATACGCTAGCAGCACCGTTCCTCCCCCTTCTCATTTCCTGCTTTACAGCTTTCGCCTTGTTTTTGCTGTGCTAAAGACAAATATGTATGTTTGAAACGTTAACCGACCGAGCTGATGTGCTGTGTTCTCGCGAGGGCGCAACACGGTATAGAAGCTTGCGCCACTCCCCACAGTGAGTGTGCACGTAGGCCATGGCAATTGTTGGGAGAGCCTCATAATGGCTGCCATGATGGCCCCTGCACACGCTGCGCAGCTATAGGCGGAATCAGATGGAGCAAATGTCCATACATGTGCCTGCATGTGTCCAGTCGACACCGCGTGGAGCCGCTGACAGCGTGTGCGTGATCTGAACAGGCCCCTCTTTTTCCTTCGCCATATCTGTGAGGTCGACACGAGGGCAGCGTAAAGCACGTACAGGTGTTCATTTTGAATCCGTGGAAAGTGGGCGGAATCACGTGGCGGTGAAACTCCATGTTGTGATTATGCTTTCCACGGTGATAATTAAATGTAATATTAAAGCCTCCCTATAGTTTTCCAGTCATTGTTAGACATTATTAGAGCCTTTGTCTATTATTGCAGAAATATTTACATTGATTTAAAATGTAAAGATTAATAAGCACTTTTTTTTGCTCCTGCAGTAAATACAATATTTACTAATTGTTCCTAATTTATAGAGCTATCTGATGCACATTTTCAATCTTAGATATATCATTTAAATCCATTGGTTGTCGTTTTTCTTGTTATTTTGAGAAATAACTTTTATATTTAATAATACAGGTTTAGAATACTTTGTGGCTGTATTTCTTTGATTTAGATAATACAATAATTACAAGTATTGTTACGATTTGATTTTAGAATTATGAATGGTTACAGGGCTTGAGGAGTGAACCAATCACCGGTTTTTGTTTTGTCATTTAGGAAGCAGCCTGTGAGTTCATCTTCAGGCCTGCTGGTTATGGTTTTGTGAGACTGTTGTAGTTGCAGCTGCTGTTTGCTGTGATTACAGTTTATTTATATCTGTGTTGTGTTTTGCTGTGTAATTTTTGCTATTAGGCATAAGGGGATTAACCATTAAACTATGTATATTTTTAAAGGTAAAACTTGTGATTGTTTCTTATACTTTCTTTGTAATAGCGTTTAGTTTTTGAATGGGTTTATTAAAAGATCGGGCCTTTTTAAATGCAACTTTCAATTGTTGAAGTTTTAATATCCTATATATATTTTATATGTTATTTCACTTAGATACAATTTATATTTTGACATTCCAAATTGGTTTAAAAGTGTCAGCTTTCATATTATTTTGATATAATTAATTTAAGTAGAAGTAAACTATCTTTTAGATTTTATTAGTTAAAACTTCTGGTCATGGAAACAGAATAATTGGTTGTACTTTTTCAGTAGTATTTCAAATAGATATCTTTAAATTATTAGGGTTATTTTGACTACAATTATTGTTTTGATGTATTGCTTTGATTTGTTATAATAATGTAGGCTACTTAATGTTACATGAATTGTATTTGAAAGTTATTCAAAATGAATCAATTATCTTTCGTTTATTATTAGTGAGTTAATTTTTTGTATACATGTTATTTAATTTCTGAGTCTGAAATAAGAACTGTTAAATAATTTGATGGTGAAATAACCAATACAATAAAACTCTTGAAACATTAGAGACAATAAGTAGCTTCATGTAGAATTCAGATTATTTAGATAATAGATGTAGATTGTAAATACTTCTTTCAGTTATATCTTATATTATATATGTCTATGTTTGATTGGAATAATTACTCTTGGTTTGATAAGATAATTAAATTTGTTTGCTCAAACCTAAAAATCTTTTTGCTCAAGTTTTTTTTGGAATGGTGGCTTATTTTTACATTAGAATTGTTCTCACCCTTGTTACGTTTCCTTGTTAAACAAAGCATGTGGCTGAGTCTCTGTAACACCAGGAAACAGGAGTGTGACTTGGTGTTTATTGATACTGGTGCTACATAAACGATATGCGGTGTTGTTTGACTGCCAAATAGACGAGGTGCTGAAGGTGTGGACAAAGCCACTAACGTGATCCCTCTCTGTGAGCCGGATCCATGAGTAATGTCAAGCATGTGAAGACAGCCTTGCTGTTGTGGGGTTAGCACATTTAAAGCTGTCTTCCTGAAAAGTTTGTTTACTTGCTTGTTTTGCCCATGATAGTAACAAAACCAGAGCTTTCACCTTCTGATTATCTCTCTACGTCTTTGACTTAACCGGGACTGAAAATGTGTTCAAATATACAGGTGATGAATTTCAGATTGAGTTACTCTCCATTCGTCTGCATCCAATAAAGGCAGGTTGAATTATTTGTGTTCTTCATATAAATCCAAGATTGCTGCTTAATGTTGTTTGAGGAAGATCCATTGATTGCCAGACCCCTTTTTTCTTACAAGACATGGGTGTAAACATCTGCAATGCACCACAGTGGGGCACATGCACATGTGTGAGCTGGGTCGTCAGTCCACACTGGGTCAAAACAGCGAAATATGATAGCCATCAGTTGATCCACTCTGAATCCATTAATACTCCCCAGTTGATCCTGGGTGTAGGGGAAGCTCTCCAATTCAGACTCTGGTTTTGTCCGGAGCGATGGCAGGAGGCACTGCACTGCTGCCCTCTAAAGCCACATCCGCTGCATCCCCCCTTCCTAACTCCTCACGCCTCCCCTCACCTGTCTGCGAGGAGGGGAGAGCGCGCAAAAGCAATCCGTTTCATCGGAGTGAGGGGAGCACATCCACGAGTTGTCTCTTCACCAGGATTTTATGCCTCAAAGAGCATGTCGTTGTCTCTCTAACTTTCGGTTTGTCTCGTCTCCTTAAGAGTGAAGCAGACTCCCTGTTGCAGAACAAATTATCTTTGACTGAAGTGAGAAAGTGAGAAAGTTCTCCGTGAACACTTCCAGAAATATTGATCTACTTGTCAGGTATTGGCTGAAGCCTTTTATTTTAAGTGTGTTCAAGCTACTGAATTTTAATTTGAGCCCTTCCCCTAGATTTGTATAGCAATTATTAACTTTACTCATGAAAGTGGAGTGTATTTTTCTCCCGTATTAGCTTAGGGATAGCTCAAGGGAGCGGTGAGATAAGATGTGAGAGCAGTGTAAATGTATTGTGTGTCTGTCACACCTGTGGGATCGCTGTTTTAGCTCCGCGAGAGTTGGAATCTCCTTCTTTGAACAGACGCTCGCATGTGCATCGCAGCAGCAACTGTAGGGACAATCTTTTAAATTGTTCTCAGCTGTCATTCATATTCCCCCTCCAACCGGTTGCATGAGTAATATCTCACTGCAGAAATTACACTCATTACAACCAGGAGTAAAGTAATCAGCGAGGGGACTCTCAGGAGCAGCGGCGAGGAGCTGTGGAAGGTGTGGCCGAGATGAGGAGGATTTCTCCGGCTGACCGTCCCATGTCTCTCATTTTTCTGCTAATACTAAATCACGAGATGGAGGGGATGCTTCCTCTGCCTGTTTTTATTTGTGAGCTGACCATTACGCATTACCTCTCAGTATTGAATTAGGAGAGTAAAGAGGAGGCCCAAGAGCTAAAATAAATGCTCATTGATTAAAGATGAGAGGCTTGAAGCCTACTTGAATTGAACCACTGAGGCCATTGTTCTTCGTTCTCATTGGCTTGTTGAAGTCAGCTTCTGTTATTAGAGTTTTCAATTCTGCACTTGTTTTGGTCAATGTCAGTGCTGACTGCGATAACTTCGTACATACCTGTCTGTCTGTGATAACCGCCCTAATCTTCTAGCAAACAGGCCGACATTTGGTTTGAGCAGATGTTTGAGCTAAGCAGGGTTTGATGAATTGCTGAAATCTTAAATGTGCTTCATGTGAATATTTAATGAATTATAGATAATGATTATGAGTGTCGCAGTTTGTACCCAAGTCCTCATTGGGGGAAGTAGTTTGAAGATGTAACAGCTGTTCTGTCTCTCCTTCCTTTTCTATATCCCTCTGTTGCTCACTCCGTCTGTGTATGTGTGTGTGTGTGTGTGTGTGTGTTCAACACTAAAGAAACAGAAACAACTGTAATATCCAACCTGAATGCCAAATGCCGGATGTGAACTGTAGTGTTACTCACCTCTCTGTGTGCCAGTGCTCCCTGTGGGCACTCAAGGGTGTGGTTTCCATGGAAGGATGGGCAGCTGAGGCGCACAGCAGGTGGCATTTCTCACACAGCCAGACCCCGTCCTTGTCCCATATAACCCCCGCTGGAACATTATAGCTCTGATGGGTCTTGAGCAGGTGAAATTAATATGGCGAAAACTCCCAGCAGCCAATCGGAGTGAGTCACGGGCCGTTAATGCTTACATGCAGCCAATTGTGTGTAAGCAGGTCGAGTGGTATGGTTCGAGGCCCATAAAGAGGCTCTGTTACACCGGCTTAGAGCCTCACGCAAAGAATGCTGTTGGCCTGAAGCGTCACCCAGGACCCTGCTTGACTTCATAGTTGTAATCAAACAAAGTAACTTGACATTTTTACACAGAGTATGAATTTGTTGGAAATGATCACCTGTATTAACATCTTATGGCACCAACAGTCTATGTGCTGATGTGTACAGTGAGATAACTTAATGTGTAGTTCCTCCTCAACTGCTTTAGCTTTGTTTGGCCCAACGGCAACATGCTTAAAGGGATTTGTTGCAAAGCAAAGCCCTATTCACAGAGCTGTCACCTTTCTTATTCCGCTGGAGTTTGCATGCCTAACATTTTTACTCCTTTTACAAATGTGTTTCTTTAAAACAATGCCTCCGTCTGGATCCCCCGTTGAAATCTTTTAAAACCTGCCCCTGGTTGCAGGAACATCTGTATATGGTGTAACAATATAAAATAACATGCATGGATTGTTTTGTTTAAACTGTTTCTCCCATGTAGAGGTGGGATTTCTTTATTTTGTTTATTATGTCAGCTCGCTGTGCAGCGGCAAATGTCAAAATAGATACGGCAGAAAGAGACACAGGCATCTGACATTTACAGCACCTTGATTTTTGGAGCAAAACTGCGGCGTTATTCTCGTGAATATGTGTGTCCTTGTGTGTTTACAGGTAGCACTGTATTCAGTTCCCCGACTGATCCAGGTTAGGTTCTCCACGTTGCCATGGGAACCAGTTTTTTGAGTGTTTTGCTTGGTTATAGGAGGAGAGCTCTGATGATGAAGGTTTTGGAAATGAACCCAAAGTCCTCCAGTGTACAGCAACACCATGCAAAAGTTGAGTTTACTGCATGCAGCACCCTAAGATTCCCCCTACAAGTGATCACTACACAGTCTTTTGATATCACTGTCTGAATCCCATGATGACGGCCTCAATTTGTTATGAACTGCTGTCCGTTTTGGGACCCTGTAATTTTCACCCATTTCCCAAGAGGGTGGAAACATGCCTACCGGTTATAACGGCAGTTCAGCTGTGTGTTGGTGGCTCAGGCTATAGCCTGGTAAGGTGCCTTAATAAAATGGTGTGTACAGAAACCATCATGTGCTTATTTTCTTCCCAACAAGTGCTGCAGGGAAAACGGCTGAGTGGGCTGTCCATCTATGTCACCGCCGCAGCCCTTTTGTGACCTTTCTTATTCATAAACCCACTTGGAGCCACCATTTCCATCCTTTTCCATATGTATCCAACGGAAGCTGGGAAAATCCCCCCCCCCCCCTCCCAGAACAAGTCTTCTACAGTATGGTCCACACACAGCTGAGCCTCCAACACAACCTAAAGCACAGTCCGACCATTGTGTTTCCTCTATTTCACACTGTCTCTGACGGAAGAGGAAGACGCGCAGAAGACTTCCGAGTCAAAGGCGTGCGCATGACTTACGCGCATGCTTTCCTCTCTCTGTGTGTGTGTGTGTGTGTGTGTGTGTGTGTGTGTGTGTGTGTGTGTTTGCTTCTGCGTGGGGGAGAAATGAGCACTGCTGATAGAGGGCAGTATTTCTCCCCCCTTGGGAGGCTGCTTTTGGCTTTTGGCCTCTCTTAACAGACTGTGATGGGTCTGCTCATAAGCAGGAGGATTTCTTTGAGAGTGACAGTGTGTCTATCATCACATCGAGTCTTACCTCCTTATCAACTGATTTTATTCCCTCAATGAGTTTGTATCCTAATTTATATCCAGCCACCTGAACATGAACGTTTTATTTATTTGTCTAACGTTTTTAACATGTGTCTTAAAATGGTCAGGAACCTTGATTTACGCACACATTCAGTCTTCTCATTATTTATAGATGAGGCCTATTGTGAATTGGTTTGCCATGTTTTTTGTGTTTTTTTTTAATGTTATTTGGGAAACACTGGACTGTTGAGGTGTGAGGAGTCCTTTAACATTTACAAACCTTACTGCTGGATGCGGATGTGGTATAGTTCAGATCATTTCTGAAGCTGTCCATCAGGTTTTTTTCTCCTGGGCTGTATAATGGCCATACCATACAGTTATTGAGAAAGCGAGCACACATTCTATTACTGCTCTGTAGAACTGCAACACATTACCTTTCTTATCCGTCTTAAAAATAATAGTTTTTGGCGAGCTTTCTTCTGGATGATGCTGAAGTTGTCTTCCCATTGGGTATGATCTGACCACTGGGTCGGCTGTTTATCCATTATACATATATGAAGAGCTTAGCTTAGCATACAGACATGCTAGCTCTTTCTCCCTGTTTCTGGTCTTCCCGCTCAGATGAGTTAACCGAGCATACCCACTCTCATGTGTATTTAGCATGCAGATATGAGAGCGGTATTATCTTTTCATCTAACTCACGGCAAGAAAGGGAATTCGTGTAGCATAACTGTTGAGCTATTCCTATAATGATTTCGATTATTCTTGTCTAGTGGAAACATGTAAATCTCTTTTTAAATTGTGCTCTTGTCATTATTTTAATTCGTTGATTAAATCTCCCGTCTATTAGTCCACATTTTTGAACATCCACCACCTGCGACCCGTATGTTTTTTTAGAACTGGGCTGTGGCAGTTTAGTTTCAGCAGAAGTAGTTTTTAAGCATTTGGCAAATAGTGATTTGCCATAAAGCCTGTCGTTTTACACAGCTGTGCCTGATCGTGGCTATGATTTGCTGAGCCAGAGATGGGTCGGGTAATATGGGCCAGGCAGGTGCTGGAGAGTACAGCTCCATCTGCCTCCCTGCCAAGTGACCTGGTCTATGCCAATACCCAGTCAGTCGTAGTGCGAGAGAAAGAGAGAGAGAGAGAGAGCATGTATGTTAAAGAGAGCGATAGCGAGAGAACGATGGAAAGGCAGAGAGGGAAGAACAGAGTTGCAGGGTAAAAAAGAAAGGCGAGACCTCATGGGAGTCCCTTTTGATTGTATCACACCAAACGTCAGGTTGTAGCAGAGTGTTCTCGTACAGCCGCTGCAGAGAGCTGCACACGCAGGGGCAGAGTAAGGAAGAAACTGTTTGTAAATAGTTGTTGTCTTCCTGACCCTCGGCTAATATTTCCTCGGAGCCGCAGAATGTTTTATGATGTTCAATCTGTGTGCATCTCACTAAACAGTCTATACTCAGGGTTTCCCATGGGTGCAGTAGCTGCTGCGGTAGCTCTACTATAGCCCTCACGAGGAGTGCGATGGCAATCCTGAGTTTTTTTTTTTTAAGATGTTTCCATTTTAAATGCGCTGTTTTTATGAGTAAAACATCACAAAACTGAAACTGACAAAATGTACGTGAGATTGATTGAGCGTATGTGCTTAGTAATGAGTTCTTGATATTCTTGGGTTGTCATCTGTCTTCAGCTGTTGCCTACACACTGGTTGCACAGCCAGCAATGCAGCACCTCTGTCTCGCGCATGCAAACAACATCATGACACTGACTGATGAATTTCCGTCCCTGTCAGGTTAAATGAAGCACACGCTGACACAAATCCAATTAAAATTGAGGAGAGCCCCTATAGCAGAGCACGATCTTGATTAAAAAAAACAACAACAACGGCAACAACACGGATCTTCTGCTCACCAGGATTTTAAATATTTGATGCCGATGCAGCCATGCATGAGTTCTTGTTGGAGGGTTGCAAAAGTGAATGGGGTCTTGTAAGATGCCCCCCCCCCCCCCCCCTATGTTTACTGAACCTCAACATGCTCATTATGTGCATATTCAGGTGATTTCCTTTTTCAGTTGATGCTGAATTCCACAAGATGCAGCTGTAGTTCGCCTCCTCGCTCCAGGGAGAGTCACACTCTCTTTACACTGCAGCATTTGGCTTCCCTCCATCCTCCTCCTCCTCCATCCTCCTCCTCCTCCTCCTCCTCATCCCTGCATGCGCATGTTTTGCGTCAGCGTACCATGTCATGTGAACCACCTAGAGTGCGTGCATCGTCTCTCACCGCCTCCTTCCAGCTCACAATGTCACAGCTCCCCTGGCACATCGCGGCAGAGCAGAATGAAGCCCGGCTGTGTGCTAGCATGACCGCGTGTAAATAGCGTAGCCTACAACTCTATATGTTGTGTATTGTGAGCTGAATGTGAGCCACCCTATCAGATAGTGTAACTCAGACAGGCAGTTTATTCTTAGTAGAGTCGTATTACCACAAGAGGAATTCTTTAACAACAGTAGACGTTGTGTGTGTGTGTGTGTGTGTGCGTCCATGCCATAATGTGTAATGCATAATGTGTGTGTTTGTACAGTGCCTCTGTGTTCCTGCCATTCCCCTGAGTGGGAGGCAACAGTTCATTTCGGAGATGGTTGCTCAGATGGTTTTGTTTTAAGTGGTGTGAGAAGTGACTCCAGGCATGCCGGTTTCCGGACGCTTGACGTTGCGGGAGAATAAATTACAGAGACATAGAATGTTTGATGTCAGAGAGAGAGACAGTGGTGTGGATGTGGAGACGCTGAAGATGATGCATTAAATATGCGGCACTTAAAGAATAGTAACAGTGAACAGGACTTGCGTTTGTTCTCCCCGTTTCAAGTTTAGTTTGAGGCATTTGAAGAGCATTTACAGTATTGCTGCTTCCTCCCCATCACCGCACATCATCAAAGCTGTCGCATCCCTGCGCTCAAGGCACATGATTCACAACCCAGGTCCACACGCACATGCACACAGATGGGCTCTGATTTGATCACAAAACGTCTGTCCAAGTTACAGAAATGCCACCAGATAAAACGCAGCTCTGATTTGCTTTTCACAACACTGCCTATTGCTTTTCAGAGCAGTTGTGCCGTGGCTCTCTTATGGAATGAGCGGCCAGGTTTTCAGGTCAACCCTCACTCCTAATAGCCCCTTTAACTTAGACACGGTGTTTGTTAAAGAGGGGAACCAGCCATGTATGTTTTCTGCCAGGAAGGATGAAAGCAGCCCGCCCGTAAATGCTTGCAGATTTGTTTTGGTGTTTCTGTGCGAAGGAGAGTCGCAAGCTGGAAATAGCTGTTAAATTAGTGGACTGCACCCTTAAATATCCTGTCTAGCAAAACATAGACCATCTCTAATTGTTATCAATCCTTTGATATTGAGCCTCAGGTGGTACCCAGACACGTGTTTGTTTTGTTTTTGACCTTACTGTGCTCGTGTAATGTTGCATTCGTATAGTTGTATTTTGTCTAAAAATGAAACCTAGAAGACAGACAATAAACAAACGTAGCTCGTCACGGAGGCTGCAGCTTTTGTGAGTTGAAGAATCGCTCCGGCTCGGCAGGCGTTTACTGAGTGCCTTATAGTCACATATATACAAGAGGCACCAACAACAAACCTTCCCCTCAGGCTTTCTCACAATCGCCAATAATTCTCCCTCGCCTTCTCTGTCTCACTTTAAATGCTGCCCACACAACAGGCATTTCCACCAGCTCTTCTCTGCAGTGGAGCTCCGGTTTCCTAACTTAAGATATCGACGTCAACTCAGGATATTTACTCAAGTATTTATCGCATATTGATCAGGGCTTGAAACCCTGTGAGTGTCTCCGATAATTGAATTAGTCTATATTACATTCCCACACAGCGTACAGGCGTCCTCCAAACTTGTCATCAAAATACACACACACACACACACACACACACACACACACACAGCTCTTTGTCTGAACCATCCTCAGCATCAACTTCCTATAGAACCCCCTGCCTCATTTCAGAGAGCAGGTCAGGATTTGGAGCCATTTTAGCTGCAGGATTAAAGTCGGACAGGGATAATGCCACTTCAGCCACTTGTGAGTCACGTGACTTAAGATGATTCAAGGTTTTGGGAGGAGCACGACGTATGTAATTAATGTATCGGAGGCCCTTATCCATTTGACTCCACTCGTAGTAGAGCTGGTCACCCATAAACAATAAAAGCGGCTCTTTTACAGTGAGGAAAACGGTGACGTGTTGTTTTTCCACGCTCACTTTTGCACCCTTCCACCCTCTGCAGTCAGTAAATATAATCCAGTCTCTCTAATGCTTAGAGCTGCTATTGATGTAATTTTAACCCTAAACCAGTTTGTGCTGTCCTCCCAACCCGCACAAGTGCGTCCGAAATAGATAATCCCACCGCCTTGTTAATCTCTTGATGATTTATCGGGTTAACTGCACTTTATTTACTTTACTACACTTCAGTCACTTGTGTAAAATCACTGCTTGAATGCAATTTATTTAATCTCTTTATCTGGTCTTATCTATCGCAGGTTCTGTTTTCCTTTACTTGCGATTGTAAACTGATAAATACATAGATGACTGTTGATTTATGGTTGATTTCTTTTGTTTTTCACATTCATTATTAATAACCTCCAGGTCTCTACATTTATTGGGAGTACTGAAGAATTCTAATATTTCAGGGCTGCAAATCACAACAATTTTCATTACCAATTTGTCGGTTATTTTCCTGTATAAATCATTCATTATTTGGCTTGTCAAATGTCAGAAAATGAGCCTGTTTGAGATTTAAATACAGTTCTAAATACATAATTACAAACATAAACAGGCTAAAACAACTGTAACACACTCCATAATAGTTTTGGCAATATGATCCAATAAAATAAATAAAAAGAAAGTGGTATTTTCTAACAGTGTTATTTTTTAGATCTTTTAGAACTTAAATTATCAAAAAGCGAACACGCAGCTAAAATTAAACTCATGCTCCATTACGTGCCCGTGTCAGCCACTGTCACCCGGCCTGGCATCGGTCCTCGACCCTGTGTTTGAGAAACACAGTGTATGTTTCGCTGTTTCCAAAAGCTCTGTTCTGCCGCTGTTTGGAGAGCGAGGACTCCTCGGTTGACAGCAGCTGTGACTGGCAGGGGTGTTTTGAAAAATGCTGCTTATTGAGCAGGTTTGTCAGGGTTTCTGATTCCCAGAGGACGAATCTTCAGTCACCTCCTGCTAGCTGCTTCACATGCTTTCCCTCACTCTGAGAGAAGCTCCCCGCAGCCAGGGGGAGGAGAAAGAGCAGAGGTAGTGCGTTCATGTGTGTGTGAACATTTAAAGCTCGCTCTCCAGAGGGAGCTGGAGGGAGTAGTGAGACGGGCAGAGAGAGGGACGGAGGAGAGACAGACCGGAGACTTGCCGGAGACAGGGAGGAAAGCAGGGCAGGGAAACAGTTTGAGGGCTTTCGTAATGTTGAGTGGTGTGCATGAGGTATTGATCCTGGTTAACCCTGCCGGGACCTACACCTATGGCAGACGGGCTCATCCTCCTGGCTACAGAATAATACCTCATGGTCGGCAGATTAAAGGATGAGACCTAAGGAGCAAGCCGCACAGCTCAACATAAAGCAACAGAAGCAGCCATGAGGAGCAGCTAACAGCGGACCCACACTGCACCGACGCAGTATGAGCTGGTATTCACCTGTCAGTAGCTGTTAGCGCTGAGGTGTGTGAGAGAGACACAGAAAATACATCAGTGTGTGTGCATGTAGCAAAGAGTAGGCACACCGGTCAGCTGTACATTAGCGTGTGTGTGTGTGTGTGTGTGTGTGTTTGTGTTAGATGTGTGTGATTGCGTGTCAGCTGTGTCCCTGTGGGCTCGCTGCGTGCCTGTCAGTGACAGTGCTGACTGCGTGCTTTGTGACGGGGGACTCAGAGGAGTCCTCAGTTAGTGAAGTAGCAGTGTGGAGGAGCAGGCGAGCGTTTGATGTGCGCAGGACAGAGCAGCGTGGCACATGACTGTGCAAGTCCTCGTGAATCATCTTTCTGCTTGTTTATTTATTTTTTTTAGTCTGACGCTTGTGGCTCAGTGGCAAGGGAAGTGGTTTTAGCACCAGTAAATTGAACTAAATGCTGTAATTGCAGCTCACTGAATGATGTTTGCTGCATTGTGCATGGTTTGCAGGAATTACTTCTGTTTCTTTTTGAGGGCTGTTGGTTGTTGGTATATGTGCGCGTGTGTGCACGTGCGTATGTGTGTGGTAACCATTTTTAAAGTCCCTTTCCACTCAAATATGTATTTTGCTTATTGTTTCTTCACTTGGATATTTGACCTTAATTGTACAGAATGATTTATGTGCAGTTTGACATACGAAGGCTGTTTTCACACCTTAAATGTGAGTTACGTACAAGCATGTTGTTGTTTTTTAATATCACAGCTAGTTTGGAAACCGGTCACGATCCAATATGATACTTAACACGCGCTTGATGTGGAAACCTCCAGCGCACTTACACTGAGAATGGACTTTTGTGGACTCTTGTGTGCAGTAATTAAACTTTGAAACGAACAATGTTTGCATATTCATAGTTTCTGGATTTTTCACTGAGCGAGAAGAATTTTCTATAAATTTTAACTAATTGAAGATTTTGTGAAAAAACAACAACATATCAGACAGAGTATTTGTATGCACCATAATCATGTCTGAAAGGGACTTTTAAATATTTTAACTGGACAAAGATCTGACTCGGATTAAAATATTTGAATAAATATGTGGGATGGAAGCTCCTAATTCATCAAAAACATGTATTTTAGATAAATGTGGAACAAGAATCCATTAAGCACCCAATGTACAGGTCCAGATTTGATTTAAAATATGTGAATGCATGTTCAGAGACATACTGAGGGGCGTCAGTTGCTGTGTCGGAGCAAACACTTTTCAGTTACATAGAAATGCATTTTGACGCAGTGATAGGCAAATGGAACACTTTAAAATACTCATTTCACAGGCTTAGTAGGCGTGACAGGAGAACGTTTGTTTTGTGTCAGCTGGGCCCCCCCGTGGCATTTTAGCACTGACTGGAAATATATTTGTTGTGATTACACCTGAGGACTGGACATAATTCCATATCTGCAGCAGCAGCAGTATGCAAATATCATGTTGACACTTCAAGAGAAAATAAGTTATAGAATAGATGTTTTCTTCGTTTCTTTATGACATTATCTGCATATCTTTGAGCTGACGTGTAGTGAAAATCAGTGTCTACAGACGATTATTTTGACACAGTTGATAATGAGAAAATACTGTTTGAATCAGAGTAAAACATTTGTTCATGCTGGTAGATCTCAAACATGATTGTCTTGCTTCACCTGGGTCGTTGAAAATCTTTTGAGTCGCTTGTAATTATCCCCATCAGGTGACACTGAATCATTCCCTGCTAGAAAATATTAATCTACTTGAAATTTCCCTGCGTACCAATAGACCTCGTCAATGAACTTTGTACCACACGAGATGGAAGAAGCAACGACGTGGAGTCTCTCCTTATTTACATCCTTCTAGCGGCCGAGTGAGCGATCAACAGGAAGGCCGTGGCTTCCATTAGAGCTGCATGTGCCTATAGCTGCCTGCCTCTCGGCCTGTGCCTCCCTGCCTCGGAGCCACAGAGAAAAAACTAACGTGTGAAGAGAAACAGGCAGCCAGGTGAGCCTGCTGAATTCTGATGAGTTCTCACCCGCTGAGGGCTGGAAGGGGAAACAGAAGCAGGCACCTGAGCGCTATACACGCTGAGATGAGACGGTTAGCGGCACCGTGGAGCGGCAGCTTTGTTCGTTCCGCAGTATCGGTGTGAAAAATGTGTGGTTAGGGAACAATGAAGAAGAGAAGATACAATGGCTGTTTTCTTAGTTAGGTGATGGGGGGGCGGGGGAAGATCCTTGATGAATGCTAATGAATGCCTGGAGGAATGAAAGGATTTAATGAGAATGAATGTAAGGAAACTGTCACCGGGAACAATTTGTACTACTTTGCAAATATCAGTTCAGTAGATATATTCTTTTAGATGAACCAAGGACTGCCTATTTTTTTGTCTCAAGGGTCTCTCTGCAATTTGAAGGAGCAGTGTGAAGGATTAGGGGGGATTTATTGGCAGAAATGAAATATAATATTCAGAACTAAGTATAATCACCTGAAACTAACAATCTTTGTGTTTTCGATACCTTAGAATGAGTAGTTTTTAGATACAGAGAGGGTCCGCCATGTTGCACCGCCATGTTTCTACAGTAGCCCAGAACGGACAAACCAAACGCTGGCTCTAGAGAGGGCTTTTACCGTCTTTATGTCACCTGGAGGCCACCGTAGTTCTCTGACATGCTTGGAAAAGGAGGAGTGAGCGTAGGGGTATTTAGTTGGAGGCAATCTGCAACTTTAGCACTAGATGCCATTAAATCTTACACACTGCTCCTTTAAAGACAAATTTTCTGTCTCTGAAGATTCTCATTCACCCTTAAATACAAGCAATTTGATGTGATATGTTTGTTCTCTTTTTCTTTCTGTTTAGGCCTAATAATTGTTTTACACTGTGTTTAATGTAAGTATGACGATTACAATGATACTTGACTCACTGGCAAGCAAAGACTGCAAAATGATTCTACTATACAATAGTGAACACGGTTAAGGGTTGTGCCATGGTTGGTGCCTTCATCACCAGCAGACCTTTAACCAACGTTGAATAAATTGTTGAGTCTTGGCAGCTGATATTGCTTTGCCAACTACCGTTTCCAAGGTCAAGAATGAACATTCAATCTCTATTTCAGTCCTGAGAGTAAATTATTTAAAACATAGTTAATGAACCATCTGGGCTCAGAAAGAAGAGCAGTCATCAAGTAATCAGAAGGTTTCTGCTTCGACCGCCGGCTCCCCCAGAGTTCCTGAAGCGCCGTCCTTGAAAGAAAAGCTCTATTGAAACCCAGGTTACTAATAATTTACTATTGGAATTGTTATTTACCGAATGATTCACACATAATGAATGTAATTCATCTTTAAATACAGCCTAACATGTGAGCTAAGGAATCGCTTCAGGGTTTGTTTGTCCTTCCGGAGGACAAAAAGCAACACATCTTTGTGGCTGAAGGACAATAACTACGCATAGACACTTCTCTCATACAAATCCTGTTATCTCTGCTCCACAACAACTGGATGGGCCTAAGAGAAGTGCTTATAGGAGCATCACAAAGAAATGGCCTGAGCTCTGTCTTAATCCAACATCCCGAGTGGGACACGGTGGGAGTGCCGCCGGAGTTTGAAAAGAGGAGCAGAGGGACATCTCCCACACAGTAGGGTCTTCTGAATATCGCGGACTTGTTGCTTCCTCTCTGAGATTTCAGGGCATTTAAGCGCTTAAGAGCTTAAGGGTTAAAGCTAGAAATTGGGTTAATTCAGATTAGACGAGTCTGTGGTTGGTGTATAAAGACCACCAGACTATTTGACCAAACCACTCAATCTGACCCATATAAGATAGTGCTGTTTCACTTCTAGGCTGGGTATAAATTAAACCTTTTTATTAGTGCTTGTTGCAGTAAGATGTAAAGGAATAAGAACAGTGCTGACGTATTTGTCAGCTTTGAGCTTTACAGTCTTTACAGTACTGATGATGTGAGAGCTCGCATACATGCACACGTAGCTGTAAATGCAGCTGATTGTCAGACGATCACATTATCCTGCACTCAGCACGGAAACGTTGGACCACCACACATTAAAGAGGCAGACACATTAGTGTTGCTTGGACAGTGCATATTACAGGATTTGTAATATGATCATGTAATAGGTGCATAATCGCATGCTTCCAGTGTGATTTATGACCGCAGACGTTTTCATTTCCTCTTTTATCTTCGCATATAAGGCTGTGATGAATGCCAGATAATCTTTCAGTTTGACCATCAATTATCTTGCGTGTGATATTGAGTCTTTCATCGGACTGTTTCGGGACAGATGTGGACTTCATTTGTCTCTCATCAAATGTGGCTTTTAGCAGGAGCAAAAAAACGCTTTGGTGATATTGTGCACCATTTTAACACAAGGAATGAATAATCTCGTTAAGCATTAAGCAGCAAATATGTGGCTGGCGTGAAACAACGGCGAGGCAGGCTTTAATTAGAGACTTTTGCAGTGTCAGTCGGCGAGAGCGGTGACAGCTAAATGGACACAGGAGAAATGAAAGTGACAGTTAAATGGAGAAAAAGCATTATCGGTCAGGTGAATTTTCCATGTAGAAACAATTAGGTGTGAGGTTTCTATTGGAGGTGACTGTGTGCGCAGAAGTGTCTGTGAGGCAGTGTGCTCCGGACAGGGCTCGCGGACTGAAAGGCCGTTTAGGATGCCTTTTTTATTCATCCAGAGATAGAGCTTCCCTGCTGGGAACAGGACAGCGTGCCTTATGAGCCGATGTCTGACAGCATACATCCGCACAGAGCAGGGAGGGAAAGGTAAACAAGGCTTTTAAAGGCCTCATTAGACCGAATTCTTGAGCGGAGAAGGACATGTTTAATCATTCACTCCTGGTAGTTTCTGTTCAAAAAAGAAAAAAAGATTTTGAGCTCAATCAAGGAACTCTGAAAGGTATCAAAGTGCTCTGACTTTTTTGACTTTGACTTTTCTGACTTTCCCTTTCTCTATCACAGAAGGAAAAATGTGATAAATCATAAATAATAAATCAAGCGAGAAGTAGGGTTATTTTCTCATAGACTTCTATACAATCTGACTTCTTTTTGCAACCAGAGGAGTCGATCTCAACTGGCCATTAGAAAGAATGCAAGGTTAAGGCCGATTTTAAATGCAGGACTTTTAGTTGGTTATTTTTATAATATTGCTACTTCAATTCAAGTAGAAGGTCTCAACACATCTTCTGCTGCTGGACATAAGTGTAGGTCACATTATAACATTATAATGTCATTTGCGGTAGTTTGTAGTCTAATTTAATAGATCATATCTCCCAAAACCTCACAGTATTTAGCAAATGTGTCCTATATTTTAGATTGTGTTATGTTTTATGTCTATCATTTGTGGTGGGATTCTTCCCAGACTGTCCTTAGCTGTTGACGTCTCATCCCACCACTTTTCTTTGCCTCCACCAAAGATAGTTTGGTTTCAAAGACAGACACACGCTTTTTATTCAATCATCTCTGTCCACATGTAGCCATGTGACTCGTGTACAATGGACTCCAGTTGTAGTCATTGTCATTGTTCCTTACTACAGGGCTGCAGCTATAGCGAATCATTTATTTACTGATTAATCAGCTGTTAATTTACTTGCTTAATTGTTTGAATAAAACATTGGAGCACAGTGAAAAAAGAAGAGCCCAAAGCGACGTCATCAAACATTGTATTTCATCCGACCAATAATTCAAAAGACATAATTTGGCTTTATGGTAAGACCAAGAAAAGCAACAATTCTCACATGAACTACGATAACGATTGACAGCCTTGAATTATGGATACATTTTCTCAACTAATAGATAAAACAACTAATCGTTGTAGCACTATTCTTTACAGTTCTTTAAACTTGTTACAACCAAGTGAACATTCAATTTCCACATCAGGGTTCGATTCCCGGTCGTTGACCTATTGCTGTGAGGCGACAGGGCTTACCACTGCACCACGGCTGAGCCACTTCGTCTTAATGTGTGTAATGTTCATCAAAAGGCAAAAGTAAAAAAAAACTGCAGAAAACTAAAGTTTAGAAAAATAGTGTTTCAATGTATAATTCAGCACTTATGATGATCAGATGTTTATTTTTAGGAACACTGCAAAATTCTGGCGAGGGATGAATACCGTCTTTCTCACCCCTCTGTCCGCCCGCCCTCTCAGAGGTTAAAGTCCTATTATGCATGTGTGTGTATTAGTACGCACGCGTGTTCGCATACACAGTTTCTTACCTCACGCAGGTGGGCGCAGTAAATATTAGCTTTTCAAATGAACATGGCCACCGTCAGATATTTAAAGGCTGAAATTGAGAGGCTTTCTCTTTCCTTTTTTTTTCTTGGCAGTCTGCTCAAAACCAACAGCAGACAGCTTGGTCACATTCAACAAACATTAAGTAACCGTTGACTTCAATCTTCTACTGCAGCTCATTTTGGACTTTTGGGAAAGGAGGAGCTGAGAAACGGCGCTGGGTTCACCTTTAATGCAAACAAACGGCTGCTTCATATAATGCCAGAGGACAGTCGATGTCTGTAGCTAGACCTAAACACTGCAGTAGACACACAATAGTATATTTTGCCGGGTGGCATGTATCACGGGCCTCTCCCTACCCTGGAGACAGACAGTGATAGAAAGCAGTGATCCTATGGTTAGCCAGCGGCCACAGGCATGCAGAAAATGAGACCTTGAAGAACTGTCGGGAGACACTGTCACTTTTTCCGAGAAATGTCCATTCAGGGAGCTAGCACGGCATATTTCCGGATGAGAGACAAGCAAGTGGCATTTAAATATTTTAAAGCTACAGAGAAGAAACTAAAGGCACAAAGGTCCTGCTGATAGATAGATAGATGAGACGATATTGATAAAAAAAAAAAACTCCCACCGTTTCTTCCTCCAGGAGTTGGCCTCCCCTGACAACGAACCCTCTCACATTCTTTAAGAGCACAGAGGAGGTCATCACTGTGCTGCAGTGCAACGTCTATAGTCTAACATTACATCAATTGGAAAATCAATTAGCACAAAAACACAATAGACAGCTGAGCCCTAAGGTTCCACGGGGCTATTGAAGCAGAGGATGCTGAATGAAAGGATCTTTTAGTGTCTTTATTGGCCGGCTCGGGGATGCCAGAGTTTGGGGCTGTTTTGAGGTTCGGAGTTGGCCGAACACTTTTCATCTATTGGCTGCTTTTGGACAGCAGGAGGTTGTTTACTACGTTAAAAAAAGGTTATGTGTTTTTGTGGTACATGCTGATTTCTATTGGTTTACCCTTGTTTGGATACCGGCTGCCAAGAGAGATCTTTCATCGAGCCACTCGCTATAAACCACCATCAGTGACAGAAGGCTTGCAGGACACCGTAAACGCAGGGACCAGTTGTTGTTTTCTGTCCGCTGTTAGTTTTTGTTGTAGAACACACATGACGGAGGAAAAACAAATGTTTCCTTTTATTTTATTTATGGAAACATTTACCTTTTAGTTACTGATATAGATGTACAGAGTTATTAATATTAATGCCATTTATATGTGAACATTTTCCACTATTTGTGTCATTGCTTACCTTCTAATCAATGAGAGCAGTCTATTCTGTTACTCAATGTTTTAACAATAGTGTAGATGGAGGGTTAGTTTAGCAGAGGAGAGAAGAGGAGAGGGCTTTCCCAAATCCGTGTGGCTCTGTGTTTCTCTTTTTTCCTCGAGTAGCACAATCAGAACGAGTCATTCATTCATGTCCAGCTGCCGGCGCGGTCCTCTCGTCCTCTCTTCGCTGCTGACAGGAAATTCTGACCTGCAGTCATTTTGCACTCAGACGTATACGGAGAGAAAGATGCAAAAGCCTAGATAGAGAAATGCGTCTTAGTGTGTGAGCACATGCATTGCATCCGTGTGTCTTTGTCTCCAGTAGAGAATCCTGCTGAACTCAGATCTACCTCTTTTATATCATTTTTTAATAACCTTTCCTCCTCCACTTTATCTCTGTACTCAGTGCATCCTAATTGTCCTTAAATTATGTTGGGGGGGGGGGGGGGGGGGGGGCACGGTTGCTCAGCAGTGTGGCTTTTTCTCCGCCAGCCTCTCTTCTTTTTTAAATCAGCAGCTCTCATTGCGGAGCTGGACTCTCTCACGTTAATGTAGTTGTTAACAGCCTGTGGTCAGCAGGCGGTTTGTGTGGCTGTGCTGTTTGAGCTGACATGCTCACCAGAGAGAGTGGAAGCCTGTGTGGATCCAAAAAATGACCGGCCAGAGAGGGACGCTGTTGCATTTGTGCGTCCATATTTCTGCCTTCTGACTGACGTGTTTTGATAAAGAACTAATAGATGTGGTTAAACCAACCTCGCTCAAATTATTAGACTTAATCTTCAGTTGATTATTTATCTTGTAAAGTTCCAGCACTAGTTTTCTAAGACAATCCCCCCTTCATTTTTAATCTATCTGTGAATTGTATGACTTCTACCAGATTTTTTTATTTTTTATTTTGGACTATAACTCTAATTATACAGTGCTTTAAGCAGATTATAATTCATTATGAATATGTTTGTAATGCATTTTAGACATAAAAAAACAGGTTTGTTGTTTCATAATCATTGAATTACAAATTGGGCCACTATATGACAGAAATGTATGGTTGTTTTTTTCTCTAATAATCTCTAATATGTTATGCTTCATCGTCCTTGTTGTATTAATTACAGCTATTTTCATTAAAATCTGCTTATTCACGTCTTTTGTGTCACTTCAACGTCTCGCAGTGAGAGTATAAAGAATAGCACTTGTAGGAGGGTGTTACTGAGAGTCACTAGCTGCAGTCTAATAAACATCTTCACCTACAAACCTACACATCTTTCAGCAGCTCGATGACATTCTTTCGATTCATGACACTGTCTAATGAGCTGTGGGTGTTTTACAAAGTAAAGATGACACTGACTGTCAGTGCACAGCTTTGGCTCTGCATTTCTGCCCTCGGCACTAAAAACGTCCCTGCTTCTCAGCTGTTGAATGTCCGTACTGTCTATGAGTTTGGCTTTTCTGTGCCCAACACAACAGATAACTGTTACTCCCAAGTGTGTGAGTGTGTGGTTCAGGTCTGTTAAATCCACTCCGTCTGTGTCTCTCATCTCTGCAGGAGTCGGAAGATCCAGATCCGGAACATTCCCCCTCATCTACAGTGGGAGGTCAGTTGTTTGTTTGTGTGTGTGTGTGTGTGCGTGTGCGTGCGTGTTGCAGTGAAGCACCAGGTAGCACATAAACTGGTCTCCCAACCATGAGTCACCAGCTTTTATACTTTGTTCTCTGTAGAGTTGAGCATTTGGGTGCATGTGTACACTTATATCTCCGTCAGTGGTAGTTACTCTGTGAATGACACTGTTTCTGTGCGTCAATATCTGCGACCTCGCCGCTCCACGTTGTTTTTTTGTTGTCTCTGTCTTCATGCCTGACAATTTTCCCATTACTATTTCTCAGGGTTGCAACTATACAGTATATATCCAGGTTATCTACTCTCTGAGAAAAATCACAAAACTCCTCAGATCACTAAGGAATTAAAAAATATCATTAACGGACTCTCACTCTTTGTTTGACAGAAATAAAATGTTGGCATGTATATGTACGTGCAGTAGTAAATAAAATGGGGAGTAAACCCTAATTTCAGATCCTCTATCCAGGCAGACATCTATAAATGAAGATATGTTTATAGATCTCAAATATAATATAATCTTTGTGGTCTTTATTATAGATCATTATTTGGAATAAAACAGAATAAAACATAGCAGAATTACATTACTAATGTAAACAACCTTCACGGTATTGTCCATGTGTTAAAACATCATTCTGTGAGTTATATCAATTCTTTAATCTTATCCTCTGAATTTAACATTTGTATTATAGTTGGAACCTTTAAAAAGCATTTACCGTGTCCTCAATAAGTTCTTAGTAACTTTCAAACTTACTAAATCAGGTTTTATAAACTCATATATATGTCTCAAATAGTAAAATCCAAGTTTGTGTAAATTGGTTGCTAGGAAACAGCTGGAGAGACGTCCAATCACAACAAATCATAAACATTATTATACATTACAAATGCCAAAGGGAATTTAAATGAGTTTCTTAAGTTCTCTTTGCTTCCACTTGCTACATCGTTACTTGATCATTGGCCCACATAAACACCAGGAGCACCAGACGTGTGTGTGCGCGTGTGTGCGTGTGTGTGTGTGTGTGTATCCTTGTATGTTTTCAGTGGCTGTCGTTCTCTAACCCACGCTCTCATTTCTCCCTCAGGTTTTGGACGGCCTTCTCGCTCAGTATGGTACTGTAGAAAATGTGGAACAAGGTACAGAACTCTTCTCCTCCCTGTTTTCTTCACATCACATCATCATCTGGCTCCAGCTTTACAATGCACATGTGTCTATTTAGCAACACACACACACACACACACACACACACACACACACACACACACAAACAGACCTCCCAGTGAGTCAAGTCTCTTGTGTGACTTGACTTCCTCGTTACCACCATCCCACACACCCATTATCTAAACATAACCCATCTTTGCATATAAATCAGGCTTTATCATCTTTTCTGTCCGTGTGCATGTGTGTCATATCAATTTGATCCAGGGAGAGCAGCTTTTCAATTACATGCAGCCTCTATAATAAGCACTGTGTATTGCCACGGGTCCCCTTGGTCTCAGTGTATGGATTGAAGTGGGCAGACATGGCAGACATCCAGCAGTGATGTGTCTATATATGTGTGTGTGTTTATGCCTGTACGTGTTTGCTTGAGCGAGTGTTTTGTTGAGGGGCATCGGGGTAATGGGGGAGGACACTGTAGGCGCCTGTGGTGAGGCTTTTGCACTGTCTGATGGATTTGTGTGTACTATATGTGTGTGTGTGTGTGTTTGTCTGTGTTTATTTGTCCCTGTGTGTGCTCGTTCACTACTCGTGCACGTGTGTGTAGACAGCTAAAAGTTCATAGAGCTGACTAACCTGCACGCACGCGCGCACACACACACAGTGTCTCAGTATGTGTCAAAGCAGCCAACACCAACTACCGCCCACTGTAGTCATGACAGGTGCTAAAAGAAAAACCAGCAGAGAAATTACTCCACTCAGAGTTTCCCAGACGCCGCCGTAAAACGGCCCACTTCATCTGTACTGTGGCAGACACCGGCGCGGCATTTCCTCTTTCTTTTTCAGCCCGGCTCCACAAGCGTCAGCCCAGTAGCCGTGTATGATCAAACCCTTTTCAAGAGGGCCAGCTCGCTCATGTTTCTGTCCCCGTGGTAGTCGCCCTCTGTGTCTCTGTCCAACTTCCTGTCTGTCTGTCACTTTTTCTCCGCCCACGTCCGTGCGCTCTGGTTACGTGGGGAGGTTTTGGAGGAGTCCCATGGTCTTCTGTGGCATGGTGAAGGCTGCCCGTGGCGGGGCAGGGCGGGTGGGGCGGGGCAGAGCTGGCTGTGAACACTGGGGCCGGGCACCATGCCACGCTCTGCCCACTCACCCTCTCTCTAAGCCAGCCGGGCAGTCTCTCTGATTTTTACCCTTCCAAACCTGCTGTCCGCAACTCACTCAAAGGTTTTTGTTTTCACTGACAGAGAGACTAGATCTGATGCCTATTTATTTTCCAAAAAATACAGTCCACTTTAAAACATTTTGTTTCACTATTTCTATGACTCACATGTCTATATTTTCTGAGAAATCTAAAGCATCTGCATCGGATGTTTTTTTTTAGCAGGCTTTGGCGTCCTTCCTGGCCATCAAAGAGCAGTGGCTTATTTGTTGACTCATCATTTTGACATTTAAAAGTTACACAAACAGAGATCCTTGGTTGACATAGCAGAGATGCCGTTGTCTCTTCTGACAGAGGACTTGGTGGACCAAAAGGCATTTCATGAATAAGACATACTGTTTTACACTTGCATACAAATTTAAATTACGTAGAAAAATATCCCTGAAAGCATTTAATATGATGGCTGGTGATGTGCTTATTTTGCCAGACTACTCAACTTTTAATAATTGGTAGTCCACAGTCTAATTATATCCCATTTACAATATCACAAGCTAACAAAAAGCAGGAAATTCTCCTAACTGAGAAGCTGAAACTGGGAAATGTTTGTAATTTTGGCTTGAAAATGTATTTAAATTATTAATTGACCATCAAAATAGTTGCAAATTCATTTTCTGTCAATCAACTAATTAATGAATTGACTCATCGTGAGCTTGTTTTAACATGTGCTGTACTGTGGACACCTGAGTCAAAGTCAGCCCGCAGTTCAATCATTTAAAGCATGCATGGTCGCAGTGGAAATCAAACCCATAACTGTGGCAGAGTTAGCTCTGAGCAGCACAGCAGAACCAATAGTCTTCCCAAGGTGTGACACCAGTGGTTGCACTTTATCATCGATAACTTGTTTTCTTTAGGCTGTCGTGTCGGGACTTAAATCCGTCATTGTGCAAGTGGCAGAGAGGCTATTGTGTTTAGCAGCTCCTGTCTGTAGAGGCAGCTGCCTGGTCTGGAGGGAAGCCAGTGTGGTGATGGCTGTAATGGATTCACACAGAGAAGAGGCTCCTTGGGTCACCTCGAGAACCTGGACACGTGTCTGACTCACCTACAGCAACAACAAAGACCTACTGTTGGCAAGTGTAAATGTGGCCCGAGCATTTGTTAACTTTATCTTGTGCTTCTTTCTCTCTCTCTGTCTTGTCTCACAGTGAACACAGATACAGAAACAGCAGTGGTGAATGTTACGTACGCAACCAAGGACGAAGCTAAAGAGTAAGCAGCACAAATATTGACTCTTAATTCAAAGTACTAAAAGTAAGGCTTGTCATGTACCTTTGTTTTACCTGTGTATGCACAGACAAGCAGCATTGTTTACCTACAGGAGGATAGAAAAAGTACATCCACAAGGAGCAGGGCAGAATCATTCCTGAATCAGAATATCCTACATTTATTACAGAGTATATTACATTTTGAAATATAAAAATCCCATCATGTTATTGTTATTGCCTCATACCTCTTGTTCCCCCCCCCCCCCCCAGAGCTATTGAGAAGTTAACGGAACACCAGTTTGAAGACTACTCTTTCAAGCTGTCATATATTGTGGACATGGATGCTGCTCCGCCCGACCAGGCTCCCCGCACGCGGCGCGGGGGTCGGTCGTCCCGGGACCAGGGCACCTCTCAGCCCGGGCCCTCGGGAGACTTTGGCGCTCCGCGCAACAGACAACACGACTTCCCCTTGCGCATACTCGTGCCTACTCAGTTTGTGGGAGCCATCATTGGCAAGGAGGGCCTCACCATCAAGAATGTCACCAAACAGACACAGTCCAAGTAAGCTTACTCTGATGACCTTGCGTGGTTGCTGCTGTTTTTTGGCTTTCCTGTTTTTTTAATGATTATATCAACAGCTCTGCTGTTTTTCTTTTGTGATTAAAACTCCATCCGATTCTTAAATTGTTACCCTTCTTTTTAATACCTTAAATTGTTGTCTTTTTGATCTTCTTTTCATTACATTCATCACCAACATAATTATTAATTTATACACAATGCAAGTAGATGTTACTCTGACTGTCTGTCTCTCCCTCTCTCAGAGTGGACATTCATCGGAAGGAAAATGCAGGTGCGGCAGAAAAGCCCATCACCATCCACTCAACTCCTGATGGCTGCTCCTCCGCCTGTCGCATGATCCTGGACATCATGCAGAAGGAAGCCAGCGAGACCAAGACGTGAGTCTTCACTTTGACACACACAAACACGCATAGACGCACTCAGATGTCGCTTATGCAGAGCATGCATACGCTCCCACAGAGAGATTAGCCATAATGTCTGCAGGGCTGTAATCTTATCCTTTAACCTGCCTGCACACCTTTTAATCTCACTGTGCATTCTCTCGCTTGAAACACTAACACAGTAAGCACAGTGCACACGACACACTCACAGGCAAACACGTGATCGCAGCTTAGCATTTAAGAAACGAGGCCAACTTGTCTAATTGGGCGTGACACTTTTAACAGGACGCTGCACCTTTTAAACTATTTGAGCTTCTGCTGGATCTCAGCATCGACACCCAGCTTGTGTGTATGTCCATGTTTGTTTTGAAGTGTGTTCAGAAAAATGCATTTGCATTGATTTAAATACTAAAACGTTTCCACAGACTTGCATTCTAGGAAACCTTACGCTTAAATTTGCTTCGTCAAAGGCTATTTAATTTCTAGGTTGTTTCTCGTGCCCAGTGTTTTGTATCAGCGTGGGTTCCTATTGAATCAGAGAATATTTGAGCATTAAGCAGAGACACAGTGCTTTCTGCCAATCTCCTGACATCTAGAGGAAGTTAGGTCTTAAATCTTTGTGATCACATCTGTGGTCTTCTTCTTCTTTTGTTTGCTAGGAAGACGTCCAAGCCAGGTTTCATACTGATATAGGAACAGTTCGACATTTTGGGAAATATAAGGGGGAAACCTGGGGAAACAGCTAGTCTGCCTATATCGCATTTGTCTCACCTGCACAAAAATACAATTCACTGTTTTAATTAGTGAGCTGTTTGGTGGATTTTGTTTACTTTTGGACAGAGCTTGTATGCTACGCTAAACTAACCGACTGCTGGTTGTAGCTCCATATTTACTGCACAGAGTGGCATCGATCTTCTCATTTAATTCTTAGCAAGATGCCACACATTTAGAAATGAACATGTCACCTCGGCTGCCTCACACCCTATTATTTCGCCGAGCGTATGGAGGCCCAACACCCAGTGAAACCCCAAACCCCTAAACTTTGTCTCTAAATGCACAACACTGTCATCTCTCCTTACTTGTCCCCCAGTTCACCCTAAACTAACAGCAAAGATCAACATTTACAGATTATTACATGCCCCAACCTGCTACCCCGTCCTCCTAAACATATGCACACAAAATACAAACATTTACACACACACACACACACACACACACACACACACACACACACACACACACACACACACACACACACACACACTGCCAAGTCTGTGAACCAGCCCAAAAGAAACGCCCAGTTTCTGGTTACCCTCCACCCCACCATAACCTTAATTCACACACAATTAACCCACAGAACAGAAATATAGATCATACATCATGTTTTTATTAGCATGGGCAAAATAGAGACAAAGTTCTGAGTCCTGTGGTAGTTTAGTTAGTTGTATTTGCGTTTAAAAGCATTTCCAGAGAAAGTTCTTGGGGAAAAAAGCTGAATTTCTCCAAATAAAATATTGAGTCTTAATTATTATTTCACAAAAAAAATCTTTAGGCCTTCAAAGAGAAAATCACAAATAATTGGAAATGAAACATTTACTATATAATACTGGAGAAATCGGAATAAATATTTCTTCTGAGACAAAATTAGAGACTTAAACATCAAAATAAAACAACCATTACAATTTTAGCCCCTCAGTGCACCAAAGAAATAAATAGTGTTTTGTCGAGCCATTTTATAGAAAATAAACTCTGGTAAATCATCATAATTTGTGCGACACAAAAGAAAATGGAACTCACTTTCCACTTCACCTAAATTACACAGTTTACACCGTCTGTTTTCTCCTAAATCTACCAACTTCAACAGCAAGAGGAAGAATACCAGTTCTCAACTGTGACTCTGAAGATAATCCTTCGATAATACATAAAGGTCCTTAATATTGGATTTGACAAGCAGCATTGTTTTTTTGTGTTAAATTGCATGCTTGCCCAGATTTAAAACTTCAATTAATTTGGAAGTGGAAATTGAACACTGTCACAATTTAACCAATATTTACTGGTTCTTTCCAGGAAACTTCCTCAGAAAATATTAGGAAATAATGAGGAATTAAACTAAATAATTGATCAGGACTGCAGCACATTATCAGCAGATCATTTTTGTTTCTAGCCTGTTCTTCTCTTCTGCTCCTATTACCTGAAGCTGTGGTTGTTGCAACAGTACTTTGTTTACTGTAAACTGCAGTGAACAGTGTCTTCTTGATGCAGGAAGCGTTTGGTTGCATGTGGACAAAAGGTCTCGGAAAAAATGGGTTAAACTGATCTTCTTTCTTGTAAAAGAAAATCTGGTCATTTTTCTGTGAAAATCTGTAAAAGACAAAAGGAATAATTGTTCACACATTACTAAATAAACAGCTCATGTCTTAACATTGTGCCCCGTGCTTTTCCCCATCACACCATGACATATCTCACACCACATCAGTGACACTCAGCGACGCTTATCTTCTATTATCTAACCTGAGTGTCTGTGTTTGTGTGTGTGTGTGTGTGTGTGTTTGTATATGTAGGACGGAGGACATCCCTCTGAAGATCCTCGCCCACAACAGCCTGGTGGGCCGGCTGATTGGGAAGGAGGGCCGCAACTTGAAGAAGATCGAGGAGGACACAGGGACCAAGATTGCCATCTCCTCGTAAGTCGCCTCTTCCACCGCTCCCGCCTTCCGCTTTCACACACGCCTACGGCACTCTGCTGCTACGCTGGTAGCCATACTAGCACCTTCAGGAAAACACACACACACACACATACACACACACACTTTGATGTGAGAGCTTGTGTGATTGTGGCATTAAAGGCATTTTGACACAGCTATCAATTTAACCAAAGCAGAAATTACAAGCAGCGATTCCAACTTCTTGGCGCCACACCTTTCTACAATGGTGCTCATTAGCCACTTGGCATGTGATTTCACTGGACTGAGTTGTTGGAGACCAAATGTGAAGGGTTGCTTACACTCCAGAACATGATATTAGAGAGGTGGTGATTACACCCTGTTTAACAGGCCGTGCTCACTGACCTTTGTTCATTTAGGGCTAATGAATTGCTCTGTCTCTGAGCTCTGAGGACATAATGAGCCTCGAGAAGGAGACAGGCATGAGGAGAGGGAAGGAGAGGATCCTTTTGAAAAGAGGCAAATAGCACATTCAATATTATCGGTTATGTGATGTGATTATTGGCGTCCTCCACGTCCAATGACACCGATGAGAGGATAGATTGGTTCCGCTTCAGAGGCACAAAGTTGTTATCGTTCACACAACTTCCAGGCTTTATGGAGCGATCATTTATTTGATTCACGTAATATTGGATGACGTTTAGCTGTAACTGCTGTGCTATTTTCTCAGTTGTGATGCGTTCAGCTCACCTGCTGAATAGGTGTCTTGTATAGGTGAGAAAAAGAAAACTTGGTAAGATGTTACTAGATCCATGCGAATGACTTCAAAGCAACATAGTTTCTCACTTTACTGACCTGAATGAGGTTAACTGTGGTTTAATTTCAGACAGATTGGACTTTATTTGGCACAACACGATGCGATTAAGTTAAATATCTTGCTGCAGTGCAGGGGATTGATAAATCCATTTTCTTCTTTACTCACGTGTGTCACTGTGCTGATATTCACATGTTTGAGAGGGTGGTTTGCAGTTTGAAGGGGCAATCCACCAAGCTTTCACATAAAGATGTGTTTACTCATCATCAGGAGTCCAGTACTAAAACTGTGAAGAGAGTTGTATTATGTATTCAATCCATCTGTGTCTCTGGAGGAGTATTGTCATCTTAGTCTGGGCAAGGAAACGACAAATTGATGACGTAGGGTTCAAAAGATGTCTGTGTTTCCCAGTAAGGAAGGATATTTATTTAGTTACGGAAGTAATTACGAGTTTCCAACTTGTAAGTTGTGTCAACATCCAAGTTGTTAGTTACGACTGGGATAGTCAGATTTTTCTGAATGCTCTGATGATGATGATGTGACGTGACAGAGGTGCTCTGGAACGCTATCGAACTGCATTATGGGAAGTGATTCGGAGCCACTTTAGGGAACTTAAAGTCAGACTATCGCACTATGTCTGCTGCCTCAGTTTTCATCATTATTTTGTTCTTCTTCTGTGTCTTCCAACTTTATGGAAATGCAACACTAAATTGCTTGTCAGCGAGCAAAATGTTTTAATGTCAGTTCTTGATGGTGATGACGAAGCCTTTAACAACACTTAAGTTAGATAAACACAAAGACAGGAAATACAGTTAAAATCAGCTCAGTCATATCCACCCTCTGAGCAGAATGTGAGTGCTCCTGTCCTCTGTATTTGTAGTTCCACTTACATATTTATGTTTGTGCTTATGTGATCTCTCTTGCAGGTTAAAGGACTTAACCATTTACAACCCTGAGAGGACCATCATGGTGAGGGGCAGCTTGGAGGAGAGTTGTAAAGCCGAGGTGGAGATCATGAAGAAACTGAGGGAAGCCTACGAGAACGACATTGCTGCTGTAAACGTAAGCTGAGCTTAAAGGTTACCATCTGCGGGCCTCTTGAACGTTCACCGCTTGCGTGTGTGTGTGTGCGTGTGTGGTTATGATCTCAGGTTGACTCAAATAGACTGACAGGTGAACAACGGAGTGATGATATACAGCAGGATGATATCGCCTCCCCTTTCAGTACACATTACCACCGGCATTAGTAATACCCGTTGTTGTCTGCTTGGTAAATGGATAACAGTAAACGATAGCTGAATAGCTCATCAGTGAGTGTTTGTCTACAGCGTACTTGTGTGTGTGTGTGTGTGTGTGCCTGTTCCACGGAGCCTCTGACTCACGCTCACTTCCCTGCTGTGTGTGTCTGTGTTCCTGCTGTAACACACTGCTTTTCCCAGCATCCATCTGATATCTGTAGGCCGCTCTCTCACACTGCCCCGATGACATCACCAGTGATATCACACTCCCTACAACACAGAGACGACTGCTGTATTGGCTGTGATGATGCTCTCTCCACAATGAGCAGCAGTTACTCAGAATTTATATCTGCTTTTGTTCTCCTTCGTTTTGATCGGGCAATTATTGGCTCAGAAATAATCATCAAGAAGTGTCACGCAGCATGCGGTTAAATTGTACTGGCAGGGGAGAGCTGGCACCTGTCGGGCTCAGCGGGGACTCTACAGCAAGCGGTGAGGGCCATCTAGTGAGGCACTGTGGATATTACACAAAGCGCACTGGGAACAAGGAAGTGAATAGAGGCCTCGTGTCTCTTCACGGACATGAAACCAGAATAGCCGAGTTGACTTTGAGGAAGAAATACTTTTTGAGCAAACAAGCCCTGTTTTTGATGTTGTGACAACGCACTCTTCAGTCATAGTCAAGTGTGTCTTTTTAAATGTTTTATTCATCTTAAGAAGTGGGATTGTTTTCTCCACCCATTAAAGACCACTTGATCCTTCACTTTATCTGATTCACGGTTGTCTCAGGACAGTGAAAATATACACAAATAAACTACACTTTACATGATTGATGGGTGTATATAATTGAGTCATTAGTAGTAGTAAAGGAACAGTTCACAAAACAAGCAATTCGCTATTATTATTAACTTTTTTTAATTATTAATTAATCAGCTGATTATTTTCTCAATGAATCATTTAAAAATAATAGCTTGTCAATTCCCAATAAATTAAATTTAGTGTAACAGAAAACAAAGAAAAGCAGCATTTGCTTATATTTAAAAAACTGGAACCATTTTCTATTGTTGCTTGACAAATAATTTTAACATTATTTGATTTTCAGGATTGTTGCTGTCCACGTCTGGCACATTACATTATGCACGACATATTTCTTATCTTACAGGTGATGAAGAGACGACATGAAGAAGAACAGTTTGATTGATTTAAGAACCGTAGCTTTGTTTTTTATTTGTTTAAATAAAATAAAAAGATGTACTTACTTACACTAATAAGAGACATTTGCTCCTGTTGTTTCTCTTTTACCATTTATTAGACGAAGTTCTGCTCAGTGTAGAATGATTTTTTAAAAATGTGTTAACTGTTTTAGTCAGCGTCCTCTCATAGAAGGAAACAATAATTCTGAGGATGTGTCCTCAGCATATCAGCAAAATATCTTTGGGTGAAAAATGTCCCCTAATTAAATTCTAATGTGTCGTCTTTCTTGTAGCTTTCAACTTGTTTACAATCTGCTTCTCTTCTTCTGCACAGCAACAGGCCAACCTGATCCCAGGCTTGAACCTGAACGCTCTGGGAATCTTCTCCTCTGGTCTGCCGGTTCTGTCCCCTGCTGCTGGACCACGTGGTGCAATGCCCTCTATGGCACCAGCAGGATACAACCCATTCTTAGTGAGTATGCTCTGTTTAACCTCTGCGCACACACATAAAAGGTGGTGAAAAAAAAGATTTTGAAAGGCTTCTTTTAGAATGACTTTACCGCCGTTGGTTATACACGCCCAGCTCAGCGATGCACAGCTCCTCCAGGGAATAGCTTTGACTTGATAAAGCAATTTGTTTCCAACACATGGTAAACCAGGTTCCCCCTGGAGTGCTTTTTGAAAAAACAACACAGTGCTGACTCAGGTCTCCCTGCATGATGTTGTACACAACACAGTTAGAAACATCCAGAATTCCCCCATCTTTTCCAGAGATGAGTCAGTTTGTCTGTAAAACAAAGTCTCCACTCATTGCCTGACGAGGTCAAGCCAAAGTGGTGTGACACAGTGTGTGAGAATGTATTTGCGTGCTTCGTAGTCAAGAGGGTTAATGTCTGAGTCACTGTGAGTTAATGCCCTGAAATTCCCCCTTTATAAGAGCTTGAGTATGGTATGTGCATGTGTCTGTAAATGTGAGTGTCTGTGTGCCATCTGAACGGTCTGCTTGTCACTTCACTTTTAGAATCACTCTTCACATCTCAGTGGCCTGTACGGGGTTCCTCCAGCAAGTGCCATCACCCACCAGCACTCAGTATGTTCCCTAAAATCTGCACTACAGTCAATGTTGCCTTGGTGATCAGAGATTTCACCACTAATTACTTGGCTTTTGTGAAGCTAGGTACATATTTTAATAGCTGAAAGCATGTTTTTTTGCACACAAAAAGCTTTTTAAAAAAGCCTCAAGCTTAGGATGTTTTCGAAGCATATAGTCTCTCTTTGCAAGTGACTTGGTATACATGGGAAGGACTGCCACAGTGTGGAGAAAAGGAGAAAGGTACAAGACTAATGGACAGGGGGACATAAATACGAGACCATGAGAACCTCTCAGTCAGCGGCTATGACGAGTGAGTCTGGCATTCCTGCACACCATCACCCAGTCACCAGAACACCACAAATATTTCTGGAAGGAGACTTTTCAGCCCGGAGTTGTCCTGTGGCTCATCAAAAAATCACTTCATAAACCTTGAGTACATGAGTGTTACCATGCTAAGAAAAACAAAAACACAGGGCAACCCTCGGCCCTAATAGGAAATATTCCGCTTCGACCCGGCGGGATGTTTACCCGAAGAGAAAACCCTCAAAGAGAGCTCAGTTCAGCTTTCCTTGCATGTGGTGTCATCGCTTTCAGTATTAAATAAAACATTTTGTGACTGTTTAAAGCGGTTTTTTGAAATGTTTTTCTCTGCCACAATCAGCAGCAGAGTACAGCAAACGTGTTGTGAAATACATTTCTCTGTGTGGTCTTTTTTTTTTTAAGCAACAGGCTCCAGAACAGGAGGTTGTCTACCTCTTTGTTCCAACTCAGGCAGTCGGGGCCTTGATTGGCAAGAAGGGCCAGCACATCAAACAACTCGCCCACTTCGCTGGAGCTTCCATCAAGGTGGGTTAGTAGAGCGCGGACTTCGATTCGGGGGAAAGAGGAGGTCAAACCGTGTCTAAATCAACATGCTACACATTCTTCGAAGGGTGAAGTTGGCGGTCAGTGCTGGCTGAGTCAGCAGCATGTCATGGACCACAGCTGAGGATGTTAGTTAATTATAGTCAAAGAAGGAGATGACTAGTAAGCTGAGCATCTCCATCTGGAGAGATTGAACAGCTGGTCAATGAATTCTCATATTGTAATCTAAAGCAATATATTCGTAGGAATTTGCAGACTTCTCAGATGATTCAGTGGTTACATGCACTGAATCACCGCAGCGCAAAATCACCAGCTTTTGTCCGCATTTTCTCCCTATTTGTCTCTATAACCCGTGTGTGTGTGTGTGTGTGTGTGTGTGTGTGTGTGTGTGTGTGTGTGTGTGTTTCTCAGATTGCCCCAGCTGAGGGTCCAGATGTCCCTCTAAGAATGGTTATCATTAGTGGAACCGCAGAGGCTCAGTTTAAGGTAAGAGCACAATAAATGTGTGTATGAAGATGCATTCAAATTTGATTATTTAACACTGAAAGTGAATACATCCATTTTGAGGAAAAAATAGCTACTTCAATTATTATTTAAATGGTCCTGTATTAAAGTAAACAGCGGTGGATCACTGTGTGTATCCCCATTTCCCCCAGTCTCTCGTTGCCTCATTCCCTCCTCTGTATTCCAGGCCCAAGGTCAGATACATAGGAAGCTGAAAGAGGAGAACTTCTTCTCAGCGAAGGAGGAGGTCAAACTGGAGACGCACATCAAGGTTCCCTCAACTGCAGCTGGCAGGGTCATCGGTAAAGGCGGCAAAACGGTGAGTTGATACTTGAACTGAGTTATGGTCGAGGATGGAAAAGAAAGTTGGATTTACTTATGTTACTTTAACATAAGCATCAAATAGCACCTGATTTGCTTGCTTTTATTAAAAGGTGTTTCAGTTTACCTTAGTGAGTAATGTGTGTTTCGTAAGTGAGGCTGGAGGGGAAATTCAAACCAAGATAATGATCGCTGGAGTCGGGTTTTTATTCAGGTAAACGAGCTGCAGAACCTTACGAGTGCTGAGGTCATCGTACCGCGGGACCAAACTCCAGACGAGAACGACGAGGTCTTTGTGAAAATCAGCGGGCATTTCTTTGCCAGCCAGGTACGCACAACAAGTTTTAAGGTTTTTTTTAAGGTTTACATGTCGGCGTATGCTTCTCTTGACAAACATATTTTTTATTGTGGCATTATCTGACATCATGTGCTCATCTTTGCTTACAGGCCGAATCTGCACACTTTGGTGTACCTAGTTTTAATTTTACTGCAACTTGATGTACACAAATTGGAATTAAGGGAATACTTAACACCCTAAAATAACCAATTTTACATCAATTACAACGGAGAAAAGTCTTGATGAATTTCAGTAACTGGGGGCAACAATTAACAACAGCAAAACTATATCAAAACATCTGTTTACAAACTCTCACACAACTAGTGTGTAGTATAATCCAAGACTCATTTATCCAGTCGTATGCTCAGCACTTCCCAACCATTTCCATATATATATGCAGGAAAAAACATTGACCCACACATTCCAACCTCTTTTGATGCTTTGCAATTCATTGAAACGTGATCTGTAGATCAACAGTCTATATCTAGGGTTTAACTAAATCAATTGACATATAGGTAATAATTAAGGCAGTCATTTTTTATTCCTCTCTTTTTTTTGGAACATGGACACCTTGTCAGATATCAATTAACGCCTCGTCCCACATGTGCTATCTCTCCAACAGACTGCACAGAGGAAGATCAGGGAGATCATTCAGCAGGTCAAACAGCAGGAACAGAAGCACCAGCAGGGCGGCGCCGTGTCACCGCACCACTCCAAGTGACCAGCGGGGTGGCTCCAGCGGGCGCCTGCCAATGAATGTAGCCCTCCTAAACAAACAGAGAACTACCCAGACAAAGGCCAAGGCCAAGGGGGACATGCAGGGCAGACCAGCAGCACCGGGATCAAAACCAAAGAACTTCACTAGGGGGAAAACAAGTGAGAGCCAAAGGCTGAGGGCATTGTGTGCACTGCCAGCCCTGTGAGAGCAGATAGAGTGGGAGAAACCGTACTGATAGAATATAACAAGAAAAGACCAAAAAAAAAATCTACAAGAAAGGTGGAAACGACAGAGAATTTGGCACCTGTTGTTCTCACAGTTAAAAAGGTAAACAGGAAGTAGTATGTTGCCCTGCATAACGTTATCTCTTTAGTTGGACTAACATAGGCCTAACAAACTGATAAAGCATTGGTATTAACATGAGCATATAAGGCATTGTGATTATTATTTTGGGTTAGGACGAGAGCGAGTGACAATGGACACCTTCTCTCACAAGAGTTTGAGATATTGAGATTAAAAAACTAAATATCCTTAGCAGTATTAACACAGCGTAGATAAGTATATTGATACACACAGAGTATGCACTGTTATTTTTCTATCAAAATGGCAGTGCAACTTGGTGTAGTTTTTAATATGTTTACTTGTTCTAGAGATTGATTGGGCTGTGACAGCCACATAAAGCAGTTTCCCTCGTTTGTTCACAATATAGGCCACTGAAATCAAAAAGAAAAGAAACCCCTATAAAAGTAAATATGGTGAATGGATCTTTGTAACAAGCCTGTGTGTGCCAACGTAAAAGATAACGTCCCTTTGAAATGTCTCTCACCATTCATATCTGATGCTTTACTGCTTTTTTTTCTTTCTTTTCTGCTAATTTCTGCTTCACTTCCTCATCACTCTCTCTCATTTGGCATGTTTTTTTTTTAATAGGATGAAAATGGTTGTTGTCAAGAAACACTTTTTGTCCCCCCCCCCCCCCCCCCCCCCCCCGTAGCCTTATGATAACATTGAACTGACTGCCACATTCACTCAACAAAGGTTAAACACAACAGAGGTGTTTTTATCACTCTTCCATCGTGTGCAGTAGACTATATCTACATTCATGCTTGTCCTGATAAACAAACAAAAACAAATTATCAAAAGGGTGTCTCTAAAAGGCATTCTCCTCAATGATCAGAGCAAAAATTGACGTCTTTAAAAAAGTGTACGCACCTTTGCTTGCTAACAGTCGACCAGTCATTTTGAATGTGTACCGCCACACGCTCTGCCTTAGGGGACGTGGGCTTAAGGGGGGCTGGGTCGTCGGGAGGGTGCAGACTCAAGGTGTGTGGAGTGGCAGTAAGTTTTGGGTAGAGGGTGGGTGGTGGTGGTTGGGGTTGGGGGAGGCACCGGGAGGAACCGTATGACCTGTGGTACACACACAACCGCAAACATGACCGCGGCCGCGTTTGGCTTCAACCCTCTCTTGTCAGGGAGCTTTCTAAAACGGCATGACAGCTGTGAATGTACGATATGCAGCCTTTTCAGAAATATCACCCCTGCCGTGTCCAGCAGGCCGGCACAGAGGCACAGATTGTCATTCTCACTCTCGCTCTCTTTTCTGTTAACTTTTCTTTTGTTTTTCTTTTCTTTTGGCGAGCTGGAGCTGGACACGCAGGTCCTGGTGTCCCTTTGTGCTTTACTTTGGAGACCACGGAAGCTTGTTGCCTTATTTTGTCACCTTTCAGACATCACCCATCAGCTGCATCTTCCAGACGCAAGGTTATTGCCAATACGCACAGCTTCCTCCGTGTGTGTGTGTGCACATGTGTGTGTGTGTGTGTGTATATATATATAAAAAGAGAGAGTAATATTTATGAATCTATTTTTTTTCCTATTTTGTGATGAGAGCTATTGATAAGAAACAAAAAGAAAACAAAGTCCTTTTCTTTTTTTTCCTCAGTGGGACACTGCCATATTATTTTGAAGGGAAGTGTTTATTTTCTTGAAAACTAGACTATGAATAATATAAATAAAAACCTGAAAAAATAGGAGAACAGTAAAGTGAACCACGGCGTTAACTTTGGTCAGGATGTGAACAGTGCGCATGTCAGTATTGTGATCTACCTCAGGCTTCAGGGTACCTCAGTCCAATCTTTAATTTCCCCTTTTTCCACATTTTATATGCCTTGTTAACTGATCATTTGAGCGTTTTTAATTTTCTTTTTTAATGAAACAAAAAAGAACAAGACAAAAGATCTACAGTAGGCTAATCACTAAACTCTTCAGGTCCAGCCAACTAGTGAAACTTTGTAAACCGTAGTCAACTCTGTTGGACTGTCTTTGCCTGGACGCCATACAACCTCTTAATGATATACGTCAAAAGGATTTCCAAGTACATTTTTGCTAGAAAGGAATGAAGGATGTAAGGGGTACATACCTGCCCGAAGTGGTTCTGAATGTGGATGTTGTGTACTGATTTCACCATCAAAGAAAAACAAAAAAAGGTACAAATCAGTTGATAGAAACCGAAACCAACCAACTGTACCTCCTGTTTATCCCAACTGTACCTCCAGGTTTTTGTTTTTAGACTTTTAAACAAAACAATGAAGTTTATTCACTTGTGAAAAAAAAATAAATCTTACCAGCTCTTTTTGATAACAGCATACTCTGGGGTTGATTTGACGAAAACACGAAGCTTAAAAAAAAAAAATACACTGACGGGACTCTTGAACATGGTGTACAAACCCTAGTCTTCTGTGTAGAATGTAGAACAACTCTAGTCGTTAATATGTCACTGTGTACGACAAGATAACTGTATATCTGTAAACATGTACAATAGAGTCACACATAAATGCATCATTTTCGTCTCTCTATAACACTTATCAGTCTGCACCTGCGTTGTGAGAGATGGTGGGAGAATTTTAGAGCGTCCCAGCTTTCCTCAAAACTGAGATTTTTTTGTTGTTGTGCTGTATATTTCAGAAATACCTCTCAGAATCCAAGGCTGACGTTAGTTACTAAAACCAATGTAGGGCAAAATAATTAAATAAATGAATGATATAGTGAAAGTTATTGTTTGTCTTTGGAGTCCTTTTACCTGTTGAGAGATGATTTTAACTGTTTTTCGAGGGCAGACTTTTGTCATCAGATGAGTTGGATCCTTTTCGTCCCAGTGAACACAGACTAGCAGTGCTAAAATAAACATAAAAAGGTCTATCAAACTCACACAATGCCTGAGGCTGGCAGATTCAGCGAGCCTCCCCACAGCCGTCACAGTACCTCATACTGATGACGATAGCTCACCAGACCTGGTTCAAATACCCTGACCTTACCCACATGAATGCAGTGCGGTGCTTCTACTCCCAACGTGTGAGTCCCGTAGTGGTCTGATTCGAGGAGAAAACGGCTTTTCGCGGTAGCACTGGAAATTGTAGTTTGTCCCACGTGGATTGTTTGACTTGTCAAACTTTTGAAGAGCAGTTTTGAAGTTGAGGCTCTTTTCTTGCATTGCAGAGGACTCTTCAGACCTCTGTCGCTCTTGTGTTTTTGGCTCTTTACACAGCAAGGGCAGGTTTTCCTCCAGCTGGTTTGGTTTCACTGTGGTGCTGTCAGCACAGCCTCCTGGGCGAAACTTGTCAAGATGACAGGAACCTTTGTTTTGTTTTTATTTTACTTCCAAGGATTGGTGTTCCTAGGTTTTGTGGGGTGTTGCTAGACATAAATATTCAGTACCAGAAAATCACAAATACACACATCACTGTACTGTGTTGTTAGTCATATCACATGGTGGTTTGATAGTTTAGTTTTTTTTTTTCTGTTGATCTGGTTTTCTCGTCATTTACACTGATTTAATAATGTAGTCCGGAGCAGTAGCTGCGATTCTTTGCTTTAATATTCATTCCTTTTAGATCACTACCAATAATACTAGTTGTTAAAATTGTGGTTGAAACATATCCTAGCTAGGAGTTCTAACATATTTGAGAATCAGAATGGCAAAATAAATGAATCTGTGACATGCAAAGAAGGAAGGTTGACAGAGTATCCAAGTCTGATAAAATCTTGTTCTGCCTTTTGAAACTAAACAGAAAAAGAGGGCATTCAACAACCATCCAAAAAATCACAGCTGAGGAAGACTTTAGTAAAGTCTGGTTGGATGTATGCAGAACCACAGCAGTGTTTTTGTACCGTCTTGTTGTTAAATGGGAAAACACAAAGTATTGCATGAGACCGTTGTCGGCGGTCCAGTATGTACACTTCATATAGCACCAGACTTTCAGCAGTGGTTTTACATGGATCCATTTCTGAACTGCATTTCACCATTTGGGAGATTCCTTTTGTTACAACCCTCAAGTCGTACATTTCCCACGGGCCTGAAGGTCCCAAACACCTCAAGGTAATCGGTGACTGTGCGCTGGACAGACGTATGATCCATTTTGAATCCATCTTGTGGATACATGCCTTTCTGGAAACAGTCATGCTGTTGTTTTGAGTGGTGAGTGAACTGTATTGCTGAGCAACCTGGATCTGAGCAATAAAGAATATTTGAAAAAACAAACAAAAAGAACAAACTGCTTTTTCTTCATGTTTACCGTTTTATTATTTCAAAGTTCTTTTCCCCTCTAAAATAAAAGATGGCGCGTCATTTGTGATCCGAGACGCTATAAATGTGCATTACACTCAAATAATTTACACCTTTTTGAATTTACAGGAATCTGACATAAGACTTTACATCTTAACCCACATGATGAAAGAGTTGAAAATATAACCATTACTGTACAAAACACACACACACACACTGCATGAACTAACTGCACATTCACTTTCATGACATTTAGTCTAAAAAGATAACGATGTAATTCAGTTGTTTACTCAAAAAGACTCGGAGGCCAAATTACACAATTTGAAAAACTTTGAGTTCGGAGTTTAAAAAGAGTAAAAATTGTCCAACACACTGTATTACAATTTGTGCTAAAATTTCAAAATGCGATTGTCAAACAAGAAAAATACAAACTTCAAGTTGTATAATAGTTGCTGCAAACATCAGACATATTTCAGTTACAAACCAAATAAATTACAAACAAACTTAAAACAACAATCATCTGAACCATCCAGCCACATTAAACATGAGTAGTCGGTCACATTAAAGTCCATGTTGGAGGTAGAAGTTTGAAACGATTACTGCACGACAGGCACTTAAAACACTAGCTGTTAATAATAGTGCAAGAGCAAAGTCTCCTTCAAATTCTCCACATGATTGCTGTACATTCATACATCTAGACACACACATATACTGTGCATGCTGTGCCCTTAGAAGTTGTGGCACAGAAACACCAACATTTGGTTACACAAAATACTTGGCTTCAAACTCTCAGTGCGCCAGTCTTATTTCCCTAAAAGCTCTCCTGCTCCAGAAAACGTAAAGCACCCCAATTAAAAGAAACCATTCGCCGCGTATGTGTGGGCCAACCACCGCTTTAAATACATTCACTCTCGAGGGGTAGAAGGCATCGAAGCGCCAGACGACAAATCACTGGACCTTCTTCTCTGTGATGAGCCCGTTCTGCGGTTGGACATCCAGCTTGAGACGCTTCTGACTGAATCGGCGGATGAGTGCGCCGGGCAGCAGAGCCATGCAGGCGATGGCCAGCAGCTGCAGTAGCCTCACCCAGGAGAACAAGTCATCCAACGACGCCACCTCGGACAGCATGACGCCTGTCTGGACACAGATGAAGTTGTACGGCAGGAGGCCTACGAAACGCAGACGGCAGAACAAAAACTGTAGTTTAGACATCATGCAAAGCGTTAATGCAGAATGTGCACGTAATAAAAACACGTCTCTCGCTGAATGTGAAGTCCCTTTTCTCTTAGTGTTTACATTATTTATCTGGGATGAACCCAACAATGGACCACAATGGAACAATCTGTGTTGTACAGTGTGATGAATGTGTCGTCACATCGTTTACTCGTCAGGTGATCGTGTGCGCTCACCAATGAAGACTGAGCCGAAGAAGAAGGTGATGGGGATGTTGACGATGGGGGCAGACATGTTCAGGAACCAGTTGGGAGTCATGGGAAAGAATCTCAGGAAGAGCAGGAAGAAAAACAAACAGTCCTGGTTCTCCTCGACCTGGGAGATGAAGATGAGAGAGGTTGTAAGATGATGTAACAATCTATGAAGGGACAGCAGATACACGTTTCTCTATTGAGTGTCAATGTTATGTCACACCACTTTCTGATACTTGCATATTTACGTCACCAATCGTCTGACAGTTGAGACAGGGGATCACGTTTACACGTGTCGTCCCGATGTTCTGTTCTAATGAGATATCTTTTGCAGTGTTGTGTGTAAAAGTGTACGTGTAATGTCAGAGCATTGAGATGTCCGTGGCAATAAGGTGAACCTGAAGTCAACATGGTCTACGTCTCACTCTAAGACGCATTTGTTGTTTGGCGTTTAATAATAAGACACGTTCACATTCGTCTTTTATTTGAGCAAGTTGTGCGTGAGTTGTTTACGTGGGGTCATGGATTTTTACCTTCCTCTGCAGCATGGAGACTTTATCGGGGAAGAGGTTACTGATGTAGCGCTTTCCGAAGGCATTGGACAGGAGGTAGCACATGGTGGAGCCCACAGTGGTGAGCGAACAGACTAGCAGCAGTCCTTGATATGGTCCAAATATAGCTCCCGCTAAAATGTTCTGCACAATGACACGTGGAGAGGACCCGGGTTACTAGACATCATCAACATGCGAGTGTACTGATCAGCTCCGACACGCACATCTATAGTAACAGTGGGTTTTTTTTAAGTGTAAGACGTTGGGTGTCACGTTAATCAGCAGTGTGGTTGAGTTGTCTTCAACCGTGCTGCATGCCAAGCTTTGATTAATGTAAGCGGGGAAGAAAAACTGTCAAGATTGCAGACACACAAAGGGAAGTCTGGCATCCCTTTGTTGTTTGAGCTAGCAGGATATTTTTATCCTCTGCAGCATCTTTAGAGAAGAGAGCACCAGTTGTTTTAGTGGGCCTTCCATGCAAAAAGCCTACTTTATTTTACTCCGACCAGACATTGCTCATATTTTATCCAACATTAGAAACAGTTTTTGCCTTGTTATCCAGCAAACGGAGAGCATTTTTAACTTTTTTTAATTATTTTTCACCTTACCAGGAACGAGGATCCAGGAATGGCAAAGGACTGCTTGTAGAGATATGCACTGCAGAAGAGCAGCAGAACATATCCGGTGTGCTCCGTCTTGTAAAACTGCATGAGCTCAGCCAGTTCCCTCAGCTCCTCCAAGTCTGAGGGGAACTTCAACCTGCAACAAGAAGTCAGTCTCATCATCCACTCTTCTTTGTGTTAACAGTCAGGGATGGAATTTATGGACAGAAGATATCGTTGGAATCCACAATATTTAAATGAATGTATGTTCGCACATACATTGTCATGATTCAGATAGTGAGCATTGTGAACGGGTAACCTGAGTTTAAAAATATTTCTGATATTTATCTGTTTATATCTCACACACACACACACAATCTCTCGCACTCTCACACACACACACACACACACACACACACACACACACACACACACACACACACACACACACACACAATCTCTCGTACTCTCTCACACACACAATCTCTCTCTCTCACCCTCTCACTCTTACACTCACTCACTCACTCACGCCATGATTCTCAATCCATAACTACGATATGAGGATATTTAACGCGATCTCGTGAATTATTGCCCTGCCCGAGTTACCTGAGCGTTTCACTGGTAGTGGTGCGTGTGAAGGAGAGATTGAAGAGATTGGAGCATGTTAGCATTAACTAGCGTTAGTGATAGCCCCGTTAAAGTCAAACACCTCTTTTAATGACCTAGAGAGACTAATAACCTAGAGATGTAACGTTACATTATCTTCTCCGTTTGAAAGCTACTAGCGTCAGTCACCTGCTGGGTTCCTCGGAGCTGTCAGCGGGCTGCTCGGACTCCGCTGTCTCCGCATTTCTTCTCTCGGCAGTCGGATGAAGACGTCTTCGCGGAGCCGCAGGCAGGTACAACGACAGGGAATACAGGTACAAGCTGGCTGCAACCACCACCGCGATTAGTCCGACAAGTGAGCGCATATTCCTCACTTTGTCAGCCGGGACGCGGCTTCACCTCCTTGTTGACAGCGAGCGAAGCTATGGCCAACCTTTGCTTCTTCTCCTTCTTTGAAGTAAAACAGCAACCGGCATCATTGGTGTTGCGGTACCGCCATCTTCCGGAAGTAATTAGAGCTAGCTCCTATAACGGCTGTCTGGGGTTATTATAATATTTTAATTTAATTATATTACACTATAAATCTATGATAACATACTACATCGAGAAAGCCAAGTTAACGGAATATTAGAAAAACAAGGGAATAATAAATATACAGAATTTAGTTTTCTGGTTGGCTACAGCCCAGATGGGGGCGGTAATGCTCCGAGTCGTTGCCATCAACGGCCAGCAGCAACCAGAAAAAGATACAACGAAGAAGACCGTTTGGAAATATGCCGTATCTCATTTTTTAAACACTTTATTAAAGAAAATAATATACAATACATATAATATAAAATATATACAACAACACAGAGCCCAGGAGTAATCAAGGGCAACAAGGGTTTTTCATTCCAAAGTCCAAATCATCTCACCAATTGAAGTCAAAGTCCATCAGTCCTGCGAGTACTTTGAATATGTTATCGCATCTACATATTCATTGAGTTCAATCGTAAAATGGGTTGGAACCATTGCATTTGCATTTGTTGATGTGGTATTTTGTGAGTAAAAATACAATATTTATCATATAGTTTCCCCAATTGTTCTATTATTATTCTCACTCTCTGTTGAATAGCACAGACCAAATGTTGTAGTCACAAGTCCCTATCTTTAAATGACATAACTGTACAATGGTCTGTACAAGAGTTGGCTGTTGCCTCACAATATGTATGTGTGTAAATTGCAAAAAAAAAAAAAAACATTAGACACGGTGTCCAAACAGTGGAATTACATTTTTTCATGTGATGCCATGGGACCCAAAATTACGTTTTTTAAAGGTAAATCAACTTCCCAGTACGAACACTTAAATGATCCTTATTTAAATCATAAGGCCCTAAACGTTGTAAAATTCACTAACAGCCGAATCCAAACTTTCCTTCCTCCGTTCATGTGAATGAGTCCGAGAAACGAGGCTGGTCCGCTGGATCGACGGCTGGGAGGCGGGGTTAAGGAGAACGCTCGTGCGCTTGCTCTTTGGCCATTATCATGACTTCCATGTATGATAGTCGAACTTGTTTTGTTTCATGCGCCATTGAGCAACTTTCATAGGAATGAACGTGGCGCCGCCTCCCGACGCTGTAAATCGTTCTGATTAAACATTCACGATCTCATGTAATTCACGTCTGATAAAGGCAATTCACTCTTGTCAGCGGGAGCGGAGTTACAAAGTTCGGTCTGCACACCTAAAAGAAGTGCGGTAGCTTGTAGCAGTTCTTCTTCGACAGGCTCGATGGCTCAATATACTCGTGTTTCGGGGGTTGTTGGCTTAATTACTCTCCAGAATCCGCCTGTCAACGCACTCAGGTGAGCTGAAGTCAAAAACAAGGCTGCAGAGCTTATTAATTAATACACGATTTACCGCAAATCCATATGTTGGGCGTCAGAGATGCAATGAATTTTCTAGACTTGCACACGAAAAGGTGCACATATAACTTTGTCTGCGAAAGAAAATAACACGATTTGTAAACACATAAGAAAAAATCTATATTTTGCCACAGGGTGGCGTCATAGGAAAGACTTTTCTTAATTCAATTGTGGAATGTAACTACATTTGTACTGTTCTTGCTATTATTGGTCATAATATTATGACATTGACAAATAATGAGTAGTTTAACCTTTAATACTCTAAGTACACTTTGCAGAGAATACTTCTGCAGGCCTTTTACTTGTAGTATTATGGTATGCGAGCAAAGTCTGATCTCCTGGTCAATGATCTACTGCAGCAGGTAGGGGTTTAAAGTTGTAAAAGGCACCTCAGTGGTTTTTCTCACAAAAATGTAATTAGACCGCCACTGCCTCATTTTACAGAAACATATTCCATATCAAATGTATGTCATGTTCTTGATAATGCACGTTATTTTGGGAAGAAGGGCTATAACAGAAATATCTGTATTGTCCCTTAAGCCAAGCTAACAACAATTCAAAGGGTAACAACCGGGTAAACTTCAGCAACATGGTACGTCCAGTATCATGTAAAAATGTGTCTTTTTTTTGTATACAGTGCAGTGGTGAGGCAGGGCATTGTTGACAAAGTGGAGACAGCACTCAGTGACCCAAAGGTGAAGGCTGTGGTCATCTGTGGCCAGAATGGAATCTTTTGTGGCGGTATGGACAATTTTGTTTTCTTCTTCTAGTTCCTGTACCTTCACAACCCCAAATAAGGCTTTTTGTTACATCCAGATGTCAGTGAGACCTTAAATATTTGACAAAGATAAGAGTTTTAAAAATCGTTTCAAATGGCAAAACTCCATGACATTCTGGTGTTTGCAAATACTGGCTTTCATTGGTCCCACACCACACACTTGATATCTTCCCTTCACTGATTTTTACAATCTACAATAAGGAAGGTAACAAGATAATTTGAAGATATAATCCAATTGCCCTCTCAAGCAATAAAAATGAATGCTATTCCAGGTAACAATCTTGAATTAGATTGAATTTTAATATCGCCGTCTATTACATTTAAAACACATTATTTGGGGAGACAAAAATATGTTAAAATTGTGTTTTTCTGTACTGCTCTCAATTGTAATATAGCAAATGTCCCGAATTAAACCAATGCTTTAGGGCTTTTGATTTGACTACAACTACAGATTTTTCTGGTGATTTATGGGATACACTTCAGCCTGAAAGCAACCATGGAGGGAAGAAAAGAGAGAGGATATTATTACCCATGTTTCACATAAATTTGCACAGGATTTAATCAAAAACATGCGAGCACAGCATTTACATGACTACGTTCACAGGTGCTGATTAGAGCAAGAATCGCATGACAAATATGACGAAATGAAAAAAATAAATAATCAGGAGGCTTGTTTAAATAACCTTCAATAGTTTGTGTTTATTAAATACAATTTGCATATTTTTGTTACTTAACAAACTCATTAAACATGAAGTATTGAAGAAAACTTCTATGCGCCTCCTGGTTATTCTCTCAAAATCAACATCCAGAAGCAAACATCTTTGTGGAATCAGACGCACTTCTTATTCTTAAAGTTTGAACCCCTAGTAACAGCATGAATTCATTTTTGCAAAACAGGGGCGGACATCAAGGAGTTTGCGACCAAAAGGTTCGGACCTCCACTGATACCGATGATCCACTCCATCGAGGCTGCGAACAAGCCGGTGGTGGCAGCCATCGAGGGGAGCGCTTTTGGCGGAGGCCTTGAGCTGGCACTTGGCTGTCATTATCGAATCGCGCACTCTAAAGTTAGTCCATGCTTCATATCGCTGTCTGTCAGTGTCAAACTGACAGTGTTGTCTTGCATGTTACAGAGTGACTGTGTTAATTGAATTGTTATGTGTTTCTAGAGTCATTAGAAATAAAACCAGTTCAAAACACATTTTGTGATGCAAAAGGATATTTTCCATGTAATAACCAATGTAATGTACTTACTACAGCTGTCTTTATGAATGTCATGAAAAACCCACACTGATCAGGACATTCAACAAACTGTGTGTCCTTTCAGGCCAGACTGGGTCTTCCAGAGGTGACTCTGGGTCTGCTGCCAGCTGCAGGAGGATCCCAACGGCTGCCAAGGCTCATCGGGGTCCCAGCGGCCTTAAACCTCATCACCACAGGTAGCAAAGACAGGTTAACCTTGCCTGACTCTTACAGAGTTGATGGTAGACGTTTAGACCGTTTTTTAAAGTAATCAGATAAAAGGAAGTATCAATAAATATAAACATATATCTTGGTCTGTTTTTCTTCCAGGGTTCTGTTTGTGCGCCCACATTGTGTCGTATTTTAGTTGTACTTCGTGCAGACGACACAATTATTAACATTAACTGGACTGTTGGTTGTACATGAACCATGTACACAAGAGTCCAGCTGCTATCATGTAGAGATTGGTAGTTTACTCTGATGCCCAGTAGAGGTCAGCATGTGTTCAGTTTTACCATTGCCATTTCTGATTCACTGCTCTGTTCTGAAAATGTTCCTAATCAATGAATTCAGATTGTAGTTCTTCATCATTTCTAAGATTATTTTTGTGTCATTGTTTGATAAATGTCAGAATCTAACAGGGGATCTTACAGTGACTGGATGGCTCGTTATTCCTTATCTAATATTTAGAAATGTCACATGTCACCCAGATGGACCTTTGATGCCCTTCATGTCTCCCACAGGCCGCCATGTGACTGCCGCTGAGGCACTGCAACTTGGCATCGTGGATCAGGTTACTGATCACAACACAGTGGACGTGGCTGTGAAGTTTGCCCTGAGTGTTGCAGGTGAGACACAGGAAACGGATAGCTCAAGGTATAAAATCCACTCTCTCTTTGGGGCAAGTCCAACATCAAGAAGTGTCAACATGTAGGTTTGTGGAAGTCAAAGGAAGCAGAAAACACGGCAGGCAGATCCTCCACCACAGAACACATACATGTTTCATGGCCCTGTCAGATGTGATCTGATGTCTTCACTGCTTTTGCTGCATTATTCAGAAGGGCGAAAAGGGACAAACTTTCTTACAATATTAATAACAGGCCCTCGCCACTCATTTAGGGGGATGAAGATTTCTCCGTGCACGAGAGTCAGACTCATTTACCCACTGACTGGATCGCTAAAGTGTGCCATGTCCCTACAGTTTACCACAGTCTGTGTAAAGGCTAACCCATTCAGATTTCCTACGTGCTTCGTGAGAGTACTGACAGATACTAGTAGGTTCAATTTAAATGAAAAATAAAACATTTAAGATTACATTTTAGATTTTTTTTAAGCTTCCTGTTTAACCTTTAGATATGGGAGTGCTTTTAAACATCTCATCCAACCCTCGGCCACAAAACTATTTCTGTAAGTGGTTTTGTAAACTAATACACATACCACCCACTCTGGTGTGTGTGATTTATGTATGTTTACATTGTCAGATTACATGAGGGGTAGGAGTAACTTGTTTAGTCTTGCCTTAGCAGGGCCTTGGTTGTACACACATGCATGAAATAAACATGAGAGGATGTTTTTTACGGCTGTATTGTAGTTAGCCAGTTACTTGCTTCAGAGATTTCTGTCATCTTTTACTGTTTGTTGCTAGCTTACTTGGAAATGACAGCACATTACTAAGACATTCAAGTTAGTACGAAACCTGTTAGCTTGTGCCTAACGGCAAATGTCTCACTAAATGGCAACAGTAGTCTCCAGGATTGCCTGAAAAAACATTTCACAATCGAAAGATGATTGAAGTCTTGTGCTTTTTACAAATGCTTTCCCCCCCCCACTCAACACTGCCAAGATGACTTTGAGTGGGTGAGCAACTGAGTGTTTGTAACGCTGAGGCTTAGAGTGAGTCACACAGAGAAGCCAACAGTATACACGATGGGAGATGTGAGGAGATAGGACTGAAATCTGTGGAGACTTACGGATACTCAGATACTGATTAGCAGGCGTGTTGAATTGGGACTGGAAATGTGCATCTAAATATACAAATAAATCGTGTGAATGTTGGTGACATTGAGACGCACGGCTGGTGAGTCAACCAGCGCAGAACAATTTAGTCTGTCACATCCATACATGCAATTCATAAAACACTACACAGCAGTAAAGCTGGCACATGGGTGTATGTAGGCAAAAAAACATTTGAACTGCCGTATGTGGTGGCTGATACACACACACACACACACGCACACACACGCACACACGTGCACAGATTCAAGTCTCTGCTGGTGACGAGATTAACATTTTTGCCCCAGTAGTTGCAACATCTGCCCGCTACATCTGTCAGGACGACCAGGCTTTCTACCCGCTGCACAATAAATCCATCGACACAGCTCAACCATTTACAGATTAACCGCTGCAATAATGCCCTCCTGAAGTACATCGGTATCACATTGCTCTGCCACACAGCTTCACATTGACTTTCCAGAATGTACTTTTAACTGACCATTCATTCTCCTTCCGGATATATTGATACTGACTTTATAAGGCACAATTGTAAGTAATTGGACTAAGTGGAGACAACAGATCAGATACGGCTGCTCTTCCCTTTTAAGCTTTGCCATGGTGACCCAGATTCTGGCCTAGACCCTCAGCTGAGTGTAATTCAGTGGAGCTATGAAGGATTCTGACTACTGCCCCGTGTAATCATGTCAGGGGAGACAGAAATAGGTATCAAGATGCTTTTAACAAGGCTTTAGCAGAGTGGCCTTCTTCTTCATTCTCATTGTTTGCAGGCTTAAATCTCAGCAAGCAGGCAGTTCGTGTTGTAAAGTTTTTAAGTCTAATATTAAATCCTCTCATGTATTTGCATCTAGAAAACAGCTCCAGTACTGTACGATTGCTCACAGCCCCCCCCCCCTCCGCTCTCAGAGTTAGAAATTTGCCAACAATTTTGCCCAGAACCAAATTGTTGCTTTTCATTAAGTTTTAGATCGGTGTTATTCTAAGTGAACTTTAACAGTGCACTGGCACTGGAGTCCTTCCAATTATGCTGGAAATGGTCTTTCAAATCATTCTGCCCTTATAAGCTACTGGGCTATTTTGTGATTGAGTGGCCAATTATTTGCAGACTGAGTGCTGGCCGACAAATTGGGTAAAGTGGAAAAAAGCTGTACTAATGGAAACTAGGGAGCGCTTTTCAGTTTAGAAAATAAAATGATGCAGGTGAGCGCGTATAAAAAATGTAATTACAGAGTTAATTTTGTAATTTACTTTGAGCAAAATTCAGAGGATTATAAGTAAAAAGATAATTCCTCTGGAGTCATGTTTCTTCCATGTTTGTATTTCAGGTCAGTCAGTGGATGCCCGTCGTATAAGTACTTATCCGTGTCCACGCCCGTCTGATTTGGATGCTCTGTTTGAGGAGGTGATGCAGAAGGTGCGTCAGAGTGCCCGTGGAGCTATAGCGCCAGTTGCATGTGTCCAGGCGGTGTGGGCGGCTGCCACCCTGCCGTACACTCAGGGCATGGAGCGGGAGAAAGAGCTGATGGCCACTCTCTTCACCTCAGGCCAGGCCCGTGCCCTGCAGTACATTTTCTTTGCTCAGAGAGCCGTTGCCAGGTGGAGGATGCCCAGTGGAGCCAGCTGGGACACAAGCAAGCCCAGGCCCGTAAATAAAGCAGCTGTCATTGGTAAGAGCTTTGGACTTTTAATCTCTGTTTGTCCGAGCTTTCAATAAGCACAAGCACGTTCACTCATCAAGCTATCTGTGTGGCCTTTCCAAATTCATGTTGCCTATGGAAACTAAGCCCTGGTTTATAGTTCAGCTGAGTGTAAATGGATGAACCAGCTCTTCACTGCAGGGAGGATTGGCTGCATAACAACCTGGATATGTGAAGCTCTGCAGCTTGTGCATTAATATTGCATGCTTTGGAAAAACTTCATGCTCCCAGGCTAAAACTATTTACAGTCTCGCGTTGTGTAGAGGTCACTAAAGGTATCATTTCTGTGAGATAAACTTGTGTATACTGTAATTGTGTCTGTGATATGTGTAACTGGTGATTCTGAGGCAATATTTCTGTCGTCGCCATGTGATTTTGTCTTCAAAGGTCTCGGCACCATGGGGAGAGGCATAGCAGTGGCCCTGGCTCAGACAGGGTTGTCTGTGGTTGCCGTTGAGACCCAGGAGAAGCAGTTGACGGAGGCAAAGCAGGCGATGTCTAGCATGTTGGAGCGAGGAGCTAAGAGACGAGGGGGGGTTCCTGCGCTTGGTTTGATCAGTTATAGCCAGAGCATCCAGGCTGCAGCGGACGTCGACCTGGTCATCGAGGCTGTGTTTGAGGACATGGCCCTGAAGATAGAAGTATTCAAGCAGCTGACTGCTGTTTGCAAACCAGGAACTCTCCTGTGCACCAACACTTCTGGACTAGATGTGGACCAGCTGGCCTCTGAAACCCCTAACCCAGAGCTGGTGGTCGGCATGCACTTCTTTGCCCCAGCCCATGTCATGAAGCTGCTGGAGGTGGTGTATGGGCCACGGTCCTCTCCCCAAGCAGTGGCCACTGCCATGCAACTGGGAAAGAAAATGGGCAAAGCCAGTGTGGCAGTTGGCAACTGCAGAGGCTTTGTGGGGAACCGCATGCTGAGGTTATACGTTGAACAAGCTTCCTTCCTGTTGGAGGAGGGAGCTACACCTGAGTTGGTAGATCGAGCGCTGGAGGAGTTTGGTTTTCCCATGGGTGTGTTCAGAATGTCCGACCTCGCTGGGCTCGACGTGGGCTGGAGAACCAGGAAGGCAGCCGGGCTAGCGGAGCCTGGAGAGGCATCCGGGCCATCAGCTAGAATCCGAAAAGGCTACAGGTACAGCCCCATTGGAGACCTGGTCTGTGAGCAGGGACGGTTTGGCCAAAAAACAGGCCAGGGGTGGTACCAGTATGATAAACCCGGCAGTCGGGTGGCCAGGTCCGACCCCTGGATGCACAGCTTTCTGGAGCAGTACCGAGCCCGGCACGGCCTGGTGGCACGCAGCATAGACCACCAGGAGGTGCTGGAGCGCTGCCTCTATTCCATGATCAACGAGGGCTTCCGCATCCTGGAGGACGGAATAGCTGCAGGACCCGAAGACATCGATGTCATCTATGTGTTTGGCTACGGCTGGCCCAGGCACCGGGGAGGTCCCATGTTCTACGCCAGCATGGTGGGGCTGGCAAAGGTCCTGGAGAGGCTGGAGCACTACCACCAGGCTCACCCTGATGTGCCCTACCTGGAGCCCTGCCGCCTCCTCAGGAGGCTGGTGGCCAGTGGCAGCCCACCTATCCACATGTGGAGGGAAGTCATCAAGAAAGTCCAGAGCCAGCTTTAAATCTCAAACATGTCAGCTTAAATCTCTTTATTCACTTTAATGAGGACCTTATACTGTGATGATGAGCGGTTAATGAACTGCACTTATGTTGTGCTTTATAATAATGCAGATCTTTTTCTATAATGTGATTATGGATGAAATTGTCTCTTCTGCCTTATCTGTTTCTTATTGTATCCTCCTGTATGTAAATGGTCGGTGCTCAAAATAATAGACAGACCTACAATATCAACGTGACAAGCTTTACGACGGTTGGATGTGTTGCATTATATCGGAGTGAATTAGAATAATAATCTCTAAATCTACCGCCTGATGCCTCGATAAACACCTGTTATAGATTTATGCATTTTCTGTGTGATTTATACAGTCCTATTTGTGCGAATCTGGTGCACATGTTGGCTTGTTATTCAGGAGCATGCGTGTGCCTTTTTGTTTGATCTATTTCATCAGTCAAACAATCTGTTGTGGAGGAGAATAAATTAAAACTTCCGCTTCGTGTGGTGTGTGTCTCCGGTTTCAGTTTTTTTTTCTACTGACTCAGCTGGAATGGTGACAGAGGAGAGCTGAGGGAGACACTCAAAAGCTAAATTGCTTTTATATAAATGATTGGCTTCCTCCCAAAGAAATGTCACACCTCAGCAATGAGTAGATGTTGAGGTTGCCATCTAGTGGCCCCAAACTCAGCAGCTGGATTAAACATTATGATGCTCCATTTTGTCTGCAAATACACTATTTCTGAACCTTTCGTTGTTTAAAAGCAGGTCAGTGCATGACCAAAAAAAAAAAGTCAGGACTAATGAATCAATATGATTGTGAAATATTACCAAGATTATATAATAAGCACCTATTCAGATATGCTAACCTATTAGAGAATAGTATTCAGATGGACTGGAGTATTTCTTTCAGATCAAGAGCCTGCTGTTTTGAAGTTTTAACGGGGCCGATGAAAGCCTGGATGTGTGTTTGAAGTGCGCAGAGCAGCTGGCTTTGTGTTGGTGGACTCCTCCCGTCGTGTGATGAAGTTCAGACGCGCGCCGTAGTTCCGTACGCGCGTCACCAGCTTTGCACAGAGGAGCTTCCCGACGCGAGAGGAGGATGGAGAGACGTGCTGCTCGCGACCACGGGAGGCTTTGAATGTCACATTACACGAAGCTAATTGACGCGCTTTCACTTTTACGAGGTCATGTTTCAACGCTTTGCGTGAGCAGGGACCCGGCTGCTCTGGATTCAGAGATCCAGCACCGCCTTTCACGTCCGTCCCCGAGTTGAGAGGCTTCCTGGGCTGCGTGGACCGTAAAAAAAAAAAAACGTGACTCGTAATGTTGTAGTTCACTCGGACGAAGCTTCTTCTTTTTTGGGGGGGGATACAGGAAATGTTGGCATGGCCTCCTCGCGAGCACAGAAGTGTCAGAAGAGTGAGAAGTTGGACGAGGCGCAGGCTTTGGCCAAGAGCTGCGCGGGGCGACCAGACTTCCTGCCTTGCGATGGGCTCTCCATCTGCGCTACCCACAGCCACGGGAAGTGCTTCAAGCTGCACTGGTGCTGCCACTTGGGCTGGTGTCACTGTAAGTTTGTTTACGTGGTTTAATCGCTTTCTGTATTGCCAGGACTCTCGCGGTCACTGTGGTTGCTAAAATATGCTGGTTGACATTGCCATGTTGAGAACGCAGAAGCATCAGTTCACTGTTTTCCAAAAAGGACACAATGTAGCAGATATGAACTCGATATTGACGCGCTCACAGTGGACATTGTGCTGCCTCATTGGCGCTATTCACATTTTTGGTAAAACTTCCAAACATATTTTCGAGTCTGGTTTTGTCTTCTTTGCAATAATACCGAGGTCACATTTTTAGAGTCATCGTTATCCTTGATCAGAGACCTTCGAAGAGACGCCCTAGTAGTATTCAATAGTTTAAACAGTGGAGGCTGCAAAATGCAGAAGCAGGGAAATAGATGTTTCAGCGTCCTGGTGTTTAATTCTATTCCACTGGTTTTATTTTGACTATTTTATTTGTGTTCATTTTTAATTTACAGCCCAAACTCTCGTGATACAGTATGCTGTAGTTCAGTGCAGGCCATGAAAATGTAGTGACTAAAACAGATTTCATTAATGCAGCCCTCCTGTATCTATATTGTTTGAATCTTTAACATCCAGTTGTAATGTGTTAAAGTTAAAAAAGCACAGATTATTATGAGTATGATGATGTTGAGTTGAATTATCTTTCTGGAAGTGCATGTATCTACTTTTAATGATAAAGTATTCCATTTTGAAGGTATTTAGGAGTGGAACAACTAAAATAATCTTAATTGTTTTGGTATCCCAGTGTCTTCCAATTCAACTGTATTGAACTCCCAAGTAGCCCTATGGCTTATACTGTAGCATATGCTAGCCTGCTATGACTGCATATGTGTGTCTTGCATCCTAAATATGAGAGAGAGTATATTATGTAAAACCATCAAAAGGAGTGCACAGACATAATCAGCCTTCCTTTACTTCACTGTTAATGGAGATACTTAGAACAAGTGACATCACACTTGACACCACTTTCATTTCTGCTTTTAAGGATACGTCTTGTGATATATTTCCTAATGTCTCAAATCCAGTTAAAGATCAAAAAACAATTTTTCTACTAAGAAATGTTGTTTGTGTTGCCAAATCCTATTTTAAGCACATCGTTTTCACATCACTATGAACATGGGGTTTATTTTGAGCCAATCCCACATACACAATCCAAGTGCAGTGAATACACTAAAGCACCAAATGTGTATTAATCCACAGCTGAAAATAGTCCCCAACAAATGCATTATGTATTCCCGTTTGAGTAATGTTTGCTAATACAGTGCCCAGCTGTTTTAGAAAAATATGTTTGCATGTTTTACAAATGAAACTGCATAGTCGGGACCAACACTTAAAGATTTACATTTCCCGTAAGAAAGAATGGGCTGGGCTGTTGAGAGCTATAGCGATGTTGGAAAGTACTGAAAGGTTAATTAACATACTGCTTTGGTCTTTAGATGGGACTTATTGACAAGAAGAAGAAAAAAAAGAATATTATTATCATCATCCTTTAAAGTAAAATCATCCCATGTTCAGACAAAGTCAAGTTAGTCAAGTGCATCAGCTGATATTCTTCAGTTTCAGGCCAAATATTTGATAATGTTAACTTAACTCAATATTACCACATTGTGTTCGATATCATTTATCTTGACTGTTGAATTGACTGTATTGGTAATAGAGTACATGGTAGCTGCTCCACTCAAACATGGAGAATTCTCTTTTCTCTCTGTGAGGTGTTAGTGGCATTTCCACCACCCCTTAGACTCCGTTTGAGCCTTTCTCGACCTGCCACTTCCACACCACCGCAGAACCACAATAGCTGTGCCTGAACCTGACAGGATGTCCGTCTCTTTGTGCTGCCCTGATTTATCCCATCTCTGGCTGCTCTGAAAATCCTCAGATCAGTGTGAAACACAATCACCCTCCACTCTGCACCGTTTAGTCGGGGCTTATAGTGTGCAAGTGCACAAGTCACATTGTAATCTTTGCCATGTAATCATTGGATTTAGATGCCTGCCTCTGTCCAGAATGAGCCCAGTGATTTGAAATATGTGATGAAGCGGAAAAAACGATGAATTCTTTCCGGTGTTTATGATGAGCCACAACTGGGATTTATGTTTCTCAGCAAAGCCTGTGTAGTGTTACATCATTTGTAAACATTTAGTCTTGCTCCTCCTTTCTGCTTTGAAATATGCATCTCCCAAGCTAAACATGTGCTGCACAATGGACATGGAGCACTTCGTCCCCATTATTTGATTCAGGCTAGAAAAAGCCAGCAACGTCATTAAAGGAGATTCTCACCTTCACATCTCTGTCCACTGTAATTTACAGGTTCCTCTGGCAGGACACTCATGCACCACAGGGAGAATAAACCAGCTCAGACTGCTGAATCAGGCAGAAACCGGGCACCCAGTGAGAAAAGTACAGCAGCGTGCTTCTGCATGCAATGCCCGCCCGCTGTCCCTAGCTCACACCCTCCTTTCTCGCTAATACATAATAGCGCTGGATGCAAAAGAGTGAAATGTTGTAACGCCCCTTATCTCGTCAGTTTTTACATTTTAAACGCTCGTTTGACTGTCGTCTGGAGTATAAACTTCTTCTGAGGCTGATAATTGTGCATTCACCACAGGGAGCCTTGCTAGACTGCTTTTTAAATTACATTTTTAATAGGTTTCCAGGCAAATAAATACAAAAGGTCAATGTGTAGTGAGACTTTGGCACAGTATTTGAATTGCCAAACACAAATTATTTCCATTATCGTACTTGTGGAGCAGCGATTACCTGTGACTTAATTTCTGGCTTTTTTTGTGTCCTACGTGCCGTTGCAAGCGAAACATTTTTAGGTGCTTTTCCTCTCATTTGCTGCTTCCAGACTTCACTCTTCGTCTAGAAAGTGATGCTTTGGCGGCCTTCCAGTGGTTTCCACTCAGTTGTAGCTTTGTTAAACCTTTTGGCTGAGGAAATTGGGAAAACTGGAATTGGATGTATGTGGAGGCAGTGTTCCCAGCTGGTGACAACATCAGTCCAAACCTCTCAGTGGTAATTAGCTATGTTTAGTGTCACCGCCAATATGTCATGTCTGATGAGAGCTTCTGCTCACAGCAACGCTGGAACCACCTGGTCTGAATATTGTTTCTCTCTTTTTATCCTCTACTAACTGATTACAATTACCAGACAGAGCAAAGAATTACTCATTAAGAAAGTCTAACCGAGTCTAATGAGTCCTGAACAGTCTTGTCAGTCTGCTTGTTCTCTGCCAGTTCCAATTTTGTACATTACAAAGTGTACTTACTCTTGTAGGTGCAAGAAATAGGGATCGTTCTGTCCGACTTCCTCATCTCATCTGTCACACCGTGCAACTGTAGCTCACAACTATTTCTAAAGGGAATATGGAGGGTTATTGGATAAAGCTCTGCCTTACATTGATTGATTTGCTGACCAATTCAAAATTTGCCGCAGTGCTGAATCATAAAAATCTTCAGCTATTATTAAAGGGTCGATACATTGTTAGCACAGGCCAGAGGGGATTGATTGGTTGTTCATGTTTGGGAACCACTTTAACTGCTGGTCTGTCAATGTTGGAAACAGGGCAGCCCCCAACTAAAGTTCAACACGTTTTTAAAAGATTATTGTTTTCAGGTCTGTCATAATACTATCACTTATTTGTTTGTCTTACTGTCCCCTCATTGCGCCTCAAAGTTGAAGAAATTTACAAAAAAGACTGCAACATAAAAGATACCCACTTCATTTCTCTCACATAAAGCCTCATTGTAGCCTCTTTAGAATGCATATTCTCATTGCAACAAGGTCACTTCCTCAAATAAATCTGCTCTATTGATTTGAATATTTAAACCCACGGAGCATTATTATTGTTTCATTAATCCTGGTGACTGTTACCTCACTGTGACAAGCTAACAGGTGACTAAAGCCTTGTTGTTGTGGTCATGTCTTTTAAAAAAAGGCAGCAAACAACACCACCTTTATCCACGATGCTCTCTCTCCACGCATGGTGTTGAACCCAAATGGTTTGGTGTATATGCTCATCACACATTAGCCAAGAGAACAACAATTTTCGCAGGAGGACATTTTGACATGTCACCGTTGGAGAAGCAGAGGTGTAAATGATAAAAACAATGATGGCTGAATTCCATTTAGCTGCCTCAGTTTCAGGGTCTGTTGTGCCTGCTGGCTCTCTGTCAGTGCATATTGGGACACTAACAGAACAGAGCCATTGTTAATGTTGTTAGTAACACCTGTGCTTTTCCTACGATGATAAGTCACAGTGTCTGCTGCGAAAAATGCATTTTACTGAATTGATTGATGCCGTAGATCCATAGAGCAGATTGCTGTGAAGGAAGTGCATTCTTTAAAAGTACATTTGGGCATGTGAGCATTTCCTTGAGACAGACTTTAAGAAATCCGAACCTATCCTTTAAGGCCTTCACAGGAGTTGAAGCATAATGCTCACCCTGCACAGGAAAAACAGTCCACAGAGTTGCATTTCTTCACCATGAGGACAGACTTAACAGTGAATTTCAAACTGGCTGCAAGTCAGGAACGGCCTTTTGCCTCTGGAGGCATGAAACAGGAAACAGGAAAGGAGTTTCCCATGATGCTGGGTCAGACCATCCCCTTCTCTGAAACCTGAAACTTATGTTGTTGCCTCGGCTGCCTGCAGCCTCTTGGACAGATTTAAAGCAGCGGATGTGTGAGCGGACCGTATCCACCGGCCAAATGGGTGCAGCAGCTGTTGATAAATGAAAACAATCTGCTAAAATGATTTTGTTCACCTGATTTTGCCAACACATTGCTTTAAACTGGTGTGTGGCATAGAAGATTTGCTCAGACTGCACATAAAGACTTCTGGCTTTCGCTCAAATAGAGGGGGTTGTTAATGACTCAGTTACTACTGAGGCTTTGATATAATCTGTTATTAACATGAAATAATCTGTGTCATGCCAATTCATTTTGACTACATGTTGAATTTGTCGATAATAAAAAACCTTAAAGAGAGAGAGAGAGAGAGAGAGAGAGAGAGAGAGAGAGAGAGAGAGAGAGAGACATTGAGGAGCTACATGCTGCATTATTCAGAGAGACTATCTCCTGTATTAAACTAGACTGTGCAGGAGAGAGAGAGAGGATGGAGAGAGAGAGAGAGGATGGAGGCAGGTGGGATCAGAGGAGTTGGAACTACTCATACTTCAGCTCCTCCACTCCACCCGTCTCATTAACCTCTTGAACTCCTGATTTTTACCAATTAATATTTTTATAAAACCCTTTTGGCTGTATATAACATTCACTTAATTAAGTGATTCCTGCGCTTGAATAATTAATCCCAAATTTCCCTCATTTTTATTATAGATATCTTATGATATTTTGCTATCTTTAGACACTTTTCTTTGTATTTCCACTGACAAAGTTCACTAACTGTAAAAGTAGGGGAGAGAGTCACCTCCACTGCTTTAAAAAAGCGCCTGAAATGATAATTACATTTTTGTGACAAAGAGCTGCTGCTTCCTCTTTTGATGTACCCTACTGCCTCATTTACATCCCGTCTAGTCCGTGATCTCCTACATCCCCCAGAA